>NC_068426.1:14423384-15023384 GCF_023373465.1 Oncorhynchus keta | reverse complement strand
AGGGACTACGGTACCGGCGTCGAGAGCTACAGACAAATAATCTTCGAGAGCCTTACGTTCGGGAGCCGACAGAGAGTATAGTCTACCCTGGGGGGGAGTGGTACCCGGAAGGAGATCAATACTACAATCATACGACCGGTGCGGAGGAAGGGAGGTGGCCCTGGACCGACTGAACACCGTGCGCAGATCGTGATATTCCTCCGGCACCCCTGTCAAATCACCAGGCTCCTCCTGTGAAGAAGGGACAGAGGAAACAGGAGGGATAGCAGACATTAAACACTTCACATGACAAGAGACGTTCCAGGAGAGGATAGAATTACTAGACCAATTAATAGAAGGATTATGACACACTAGCCAGGGATGGCCCAAAACAACAGGTGTAAAAGGTGAACGAAAAATTAAAAAAGAAATGGTTTCGCTATGATTACCAGAGACAGTGAGGGTTAAAGGTAGCGTTTCACGCTGAATCCTGGGAAGAGGACTACCATCCAGGGCGAACAAGGCCGTGGGCTCCCCTAACTGTCTGAGAGGAATGTCATGTTCCCGAGCCCAGGCTTCGTCCATAAAACAGCCCTCCGCCCCAGAGTCTATCAAGGCACTACAGGAAGCTGCCGAACCGGTCCAGCGTAGATGGACCGACAAGGTAGTACAGGATCTTGAAGGAGAGACCTGAGTAGTTGCGCTCACCAGTAGCCCTCCGCTTACTGATGAGCACTGGCCTTTTACTGGACATGAAATGACAAAATGACCAGCGGAACCGCAATAGAGACAGAGGCGGTTGGTGATTCTCCGTTCCCTCTCCTTAGTCGAGATGCGAATACCCCCAGCTGCACATAGGCTCAGCACCTGAGCCAGTGGGGGAAGATGGTAGTGATGCGGAGAGAGGGGCAACGGATAACGCGAGCTCCCTTCCACGAGCTCGGTGACGAAGATCAACCCGTCGTTCTATGCGAATAGCGAGTTCAATCAAGGAATCCACGCTGGAAGGAACCACCCGGGAGAGAATCTCATCCTTTACCTCCGCGGAGACCCTCCAGAAAACGAGCGAGCAAAGCCGGCTCGTTCCAGTCACTGGAGGCAGCAAGAGTGCGAAACTCTATAGAGTAATCAGTTATGGATCGATTACCTTGACATAGGGAAGACAGGGCCCTGGAAGCTTCTTCCCCAAAAACAGAACGATCAAAAACCCGTATCATCTCCTCCTTAAAGTTCTGATACTGGTTAGTACACTCAGCCCTCGCCTCCCAGATTGCCGTGCCCCACTCACGAGCCCGTCCAGTAAGGAGAGATATGACGTAGGCGATACGAGCTGTGCCCTGGAGTACGTGTTGGGCTGGAGAGAAAACACAATATCACACTGGGTGAGAAACGAGCGGCATTCAGTGGGCTCCCCATAGTAACACGGCGGGTTATTAATTCTGGGCTCCGGAGACTCGGAAGCCCTGGAAGTAGCCGGTGGATCGAGGCGGAGATGGTGAATATGTTTCGAGAGGTCGGAGACTTGGGCAGCCAGGGTCTCAACGGCATGTCGAGCAACAGACAATTCCTGCTCGTGTCTGCCTAGCATCGCTCCCTGGATCTAGACGGCTGAGTGGAGAGGATCCGAAGTCGCTGGGTCCATTCTTGGTCGGATTCTTCTGTTATGCAGGTGAGTGAGGACCCAAAAGCGGTTTAACAGAAACAGAGTCTTTTAATGTTCAAACACAGGAAAACATAAATCCTCTTCAGATGTATAGGTTGACTAGTCCCCTTCTAGTAGCAGAGGAGAATAGCAGGGCTAGCGGCAACAGACTGCAGGTCCCTCCGGGTAGGCGCGGGCCGTAGAGGACAGAGGCACCTGATCAAACGCAGCATCTAATGAAGAGGCAGATTACGACAGGACAGAACAAGGGCGAAGCAAACGAGAATTCGACAAAGACAGAAGCAGAAAACAGAGAGAGAAATAGAGAGGGAAAAGAGGGAACAGGTGTGAGAGAGTAAACGAGGTCGTTAGAGGAGAATGAGGGACAGCTGGGAGAAGGAAAGGGACCATAGAGAGAGAGAGAGATAGAGGGAGAGAAGGTAACCTAATACGACCAGCAGGGGGAAACGAAGAGAAGAGAAAGAACAAGAACAAGACATAACATGACAATACATGACAAGGGTAGCAAAATTTCTGTAGCATTGAAGTTCCCCCTACAACACAGTGGCCTCCATCATTCTTAAATGGAAACCTGCTCCATTGCACTCAGGACCTCAGACTGGGGTGAATGTTCACCTTCCAACACGACAATGACCCTAAGCACACAACTTAGTCATACTTTGGAGGCGCGCTCACCACCCACCGCTTCCGAGTATATTACTCACTAATGTCCAGTCCCTAGATAACAAAGTTGACGAAATCTCCAGGGAGGCATCAGGGATTGTAACATCCTCTGTTTCACACAAACGTGTCTCTCTCTGGATATGCTGTCAGAGTCGGTACAGCCACCGAGATTCTCAGTGCATCGCGCCGACAGGAATAAACATCTCTCTGGGGAGAAGAAGGGTGGGGGGTGTATGTTTCATGATTAACGACTCATGGTGTAATTGTAACAACATACAGGAACTCAAGCCATTTTGTTCACCTGAACTATAATTCCTCACAATCAAATGCCAACTATATTATCTCCCAAGAGAATTCTCTTCGGTTATTGTCACAGCCGTGTATATCCACCCTCAAGCCGATACCACAACGGCCCTCATGTAACTTCACAGGACTTTATGCAAACTGGAAACCATATATCCTGAGGCTGCATTTATTTTAGCTGGGAATTTAAAAAAAGTACATTTGAGAAAAAGGCTATCTAAATTCTATCAGCATATCGACTGTAGCACTCGGCTGGAAAAACACTGGACCATTGATACTATAACTTCCAAGATGCATACAAGGCCCTTCCCACCCTCATTTCGGCAAATCTGACCACAACTCCATTTTGCTCCTCCCTTCCTATAGGCAGAAACTCAAACAGGAAGTACCCGTGCTAAGGACTATTCAAAGCTGGTCTGACCAATCGGAATCCACGTTTCAAGATCATTTTGATCACGAGGACTGGGATATGTTCCAGGTAGCCTCAGAGAATAATATTGATGGATACGCTGATTCGGGGATCGAGTTTATAAGGAAGTGTATAAGAGATTTAGTACCCACTGTGATTATTAAAACGTATCCTAACAAGAAACCATGGATAAATGGCAGCATTCACGCAAAACTCAAAGCAAGTACCACTGTTTTTAACCATGTCTACTGGGAATATGGCAGAATACAAACAGAGTAGTCATTCCCTCTGCAAGGCAATCAAACAAGCAAAATGTCAGTATAGAGACAAAGTGCAGTCGCAATTCAACGGCTCAGACACAAGATGTATGTGGCAGGGTCTACAGACAATCACAGACTACAAAAGGAAAACCAGCCACGTCGCGGACACTGACGTCTTGCTTCCAAACGGACTAAACACCTTCTTTGCCCACTTTGAGGATAATACAGTGCCATCGTCACGGACCGCTACCAAGGACTGTGGGCTCTCCTTCTCCGTGTCCAACGTGAGTAAGACATTTAAACATGTTAAACCTCGCAGGGCTGCCGGCCCAGATGGCATCCCAAGCCGTGTCCTCAGAGCATGCTCAGACCAGCTGGCTGGTGTGTTTATGGACATATTCAATCTATCCCTATCCCAGTCTGCTGTCCTCACATGCTTCAAGATGGCCACCATTGTTCCTGTACCCAAAAATGCAAAGGTAACTGAACTAAATGACTATTGCCCCGTAGCAGTCACTTCTGTCATCATGAAGTGCTTTGAGAGACTAGTCAAGGATCATATCACCTTCACCTTTCCTGTCACCCTAGACTCGCTTCAATTTGCTTACCGCCCCAATAGGTCCACAGACATTGCAATCGGCATCATACTGCACACTATCCTATCCCATCTGGACGAGAGGAATACCGATGTAAGAATGCTGTTCATTGACTATAGCTCCGCATTCAACACCATAGTACACTCCAAGCTCATCATTAAGCTTGAGGCCCTGGGTCTCAAACCCACCATGTACAACTGGGTTCTGATCTTCCTGATGGGCTGCCTCCAGGTGGTGAAGGTAGAAAACAACATCTCCACTTCGCTGATACTCAACATTGGGGCCCCACAAGGGTGCATGCTCAGCCCCCTCCTGTATTCCCTGTTCACCCATGACTGCGTGGCCATGCACGCCTCCAATTCAATCATCAAGTTGGTAGGCTTAATTAATTATCAACAACAACGAGACAGCCTACAGGGAGGTGGTGAGGGCACTCGGAATGTGGTGTCGGGAAAATAACCTCCCACTCAACTTCAACAAAACAAAGGAGATGATTGTGAACTTCAGGAAACAGCAGAGGGAGCACCCCCATATCCACATCGATGGGCAAAGAGTGGAGAAAGTGGAAAGTTTTAAGTTCGTACATATCACTGACAAACTGAAAAGGTCCACCCACACAGACAGTGCGGTGAAGAAAGTGCAACAGCGACTCTTGAACCTCAGAAAGCTGGAAAAATGTGACTTGTCACCTAAAACACTCACAAACTTTTACAGATGCACAATTGAGAGCATCCTGTCAGAAATCCTGAAATACTTTCCTGTTGGAAATCCATAACCGCAGGGCTCTCCAGAGGGTGGTGGGTCTGCACAACGCATCCCCGGGGGCAAACTACCTGCCTTCCAAGACACCTACAGCACCCGATGTCACTGGAAGGCCAAAAAGATCAAGGACAACAACCAACCGAGCCACTGCCCGTTCACCCAGCTACCATCCGGAAGGTGAGGTCAGTACAAGTGCACCATAGCTGGGACCTAGAGACTGAAAAACAGCTTCTACAGTTGATGTCGGAGGTTTACATACACCTTAGCCAAATACATTTAAACTCAGTTTTTCGCAATTCCTGACATTTAATCCTTGTAGAAATTCCCTGTCTTAGGTCAGTTAGGATCACCACTTTATTTTAAGAATGTGAAATGTCAGAATAATAGTAGAGAGAATGATTTATTTAAACTTTTATTTATTTCATCACATTCCCAGTGGGTCAGAAGTTTACATACACTGAATTAGTATTTGTTAGCATTGCCTATAAATTGTTTAACTTGGTTCAAACGTTTAGGGTAGCCTTCCACAAGCTTCCCACAATAAGTTGGGTGAATTTTGGCCCATTCCTCCTGACAGAGCTGGTGTAACTGAGTCAGGTTTGTAGGCCTCCTTGCTCACACACACTTTTTCAGTTCTGCCCATAAATGTTCTATGGGATTGAGGTCAGGGCTTTGTGTTGGTCCCTCCAATGCCTTGACTTTGTTGTCCGTAAGCCATTTTGCCACAAATTTGGAAGTATGCTTGGGGTCATTGTCCATTTGGAAGACCCATTTGCAACCAAGCTTTAACTTCCTGACTGAGGTCTCGAGATGTTGATTCAATATATCCACATCATCTTCCCCTCATGATTCCATCTATTTTGTGAAGTGCACCAGTCCCCCCTGCAGCAATGCACCCACACAACATGATGCTTCCACCCCCATGCTTCACGGTTGGGATGGTGTTCTTCAGCTTGCAAGCATCTCCATTTTTACTCCAAACATAACAATGGTCATTATGGCCAAACAGTTCTATTTTTGTTTCATCAGACCAGAGAACATTTCTCCAAAAAGTATGATATTTGTCCCCATGTGCAGTTGCAAGCCGTAGTCTGGCTTTTTTAATGGCGGTTTAGGAGCAGTGGCTTCTTCCTTGCAGAGTGACCTTTCAGGTTATGTCGATATAGGACTCGTTTTACTGTTGATATAGATACTTTTTTTAAAAAAAAGCTAATTTGCTGTTGTTCTGGGATTGATTTGCACTTCAGGAGACAGAGCGCGTCTCCTTCCTGAGCGGTATGACAGCTGCGTGGTCCATTGTGTTTATACTTGCGTACTATTGTTTGTACAGATGAATGTGGTGCGTTTGGAAATTCATCCCAAGGATGAACCAGACTTGTGGAGGTCTGCCATTTTTTTCTGTGGTCTTGGCTGATTTCTTTTCATTTTCCCATGATGTCAAGCAAAGAGGCACTTAGTTTGAAGGTAGGCCTTGAAATACATCCACAGGTACACCTCCAATTGACTCGAATGATGCCAATTAGCCTATCAGAAGCTTCTAAAGCCATGACATAATTTTCTGGAATTTTCCAATCTGTTTAAAGGCACAGTCAACTTGGTGTATGTAAACTTCTGACCCACTGGAATTGTGATACAGTGAATTATAAGTGAAATAATCTGTCTGTAAACAATTGTTGGAAAAATTACTTGTGTCATGCAAGAAGTAGATGTCCTCACCGACTTGCCAAAACTATAGTTTGTTAACAAGAAATTTGTGGAGTGATTGTAAACGAGTTTTAATGACGCCAACCTAAGTGTATGTAAACTTCCGACTTCAACTGTATATACTATATTCTATACTATCTATTACATCTTAGTGTCACGCCCTGACCTTAGAGAGCCATTTTATTTCTCTATTTAGTGAGGTCAGGGTGTGATGTGGGGTGGGTATTCTATGTCTTGTATTTCTTTGTGTTTGGCCAAGTGTGGTTCCCAATCAGAAGCAGCTGTCTATCGTTGTCTCTGATTGGGAATCATATTTAGGTAGCCTTTTTCCCACCTATGTTGTGGGATCTTCTTTTTGGACAGCTCTGTCTGTGTTTTGTTGCTGGTTCTCATTTAAATAAATATGATGACCACAAATTACGCTGCTCCTTGGTCTCCTTCAAACAGCTCACGTTACACTTAGTCTATGCCGCTCTGACATTGCTCATCCATATGTTTATATTCATATATTCTTATTCCATTCCTTTACTGAGATTTGTGTGTTTTAGGTGTTTGTTGTGGAATTGTTAGATATTACTTGTTAGATATTGCTGCACAATCGGAACAAGAAGCACAAGTATTTCGCTACACTCACAATAACATCTGCTAAACATGTGTATGTGACCAATAAAGTTTGATTTGAAGATAACGCAGGAGTGGCTTTGGGAGAAGTCTCTGAATGTTCCTGCCAGAGCCCGGACTTGAACACGATCTAACATCTCTGGAGAGACATGAAAATAGCTGTGCAGTGACGCTCCCCATTCAACCTGACAGAGCTTGAGAGGATCTGCAGAGAAACTCCCCAAATACAGGTGTGCCAAGCTTGTCGTGTCATACGCACGAAGACTTGAGGCTGTAATCAATGCCAAAGATGCTTCAACAAAGTACTGAGTAAAGGGTCTGATTACTTATATAAATGTGATTTTTCCTTTTTTTTAATACATTTTCTAAAATGTCTAAACTGTTTTTGCCTTGTCATTATGGGGTATTGTATGTAGATTGATGAGGGGAAATAAACATTTGAATACATTTTAGAATAAGGCTGTAACGTAACAAAATGAAGGGATCGGCATACTTTCTCAAATAGTATACATTTTTTGTTAAAGTGGAGTATTGAATTTGTCCTATCATTTCAGCTCTGTTCGACAATAGTTTGTTCCTAATTGCTGTACATAATGTTGTTTGTACTATGCAGTGACCCTGTTGATGATCATTTGTGATCTTCCACAGTCTTAGTTGCGTGGTATTCATGATTAATTTACAACAAGTCCTCTTCTATTCATTATAGAACTATCACCAATACTAATTAGCTCAAATGTAGGCATATTCGTACACAGAGAGAACCAGTCAGAATAGATTTGCCAGGACCTATACTTTATACCTTATCAGAACATTAATGTCTAATAACACATTTATCAACACAGTCTCTCTCCAGTGGGAACGTGGGTCTCTTACCAGAACAGAGGAGCAGGAGGACCAGTGGTGCTGAGGACCAGTAGTGGACAAGCAGACACTCTTTAGTACTGACACTCATGATGGGAAATGCAGCAATGTTGGGGGGGATGGAGAACATCTCTGAGCTTTATGAAATGACAGGAAATGACAGATTCAACGCCTGCGAGTGAGAAGGGTCCAACAAGAAACACAGAAGGCACATCAGGAAATACAATCAGTGTGTGTGTGTGTATCAGTCTGTTTGTGTGTGAGCGAGTGAGTAAGAGAGAAAGCATGTGCATATCTTCAACAGTAGCCACGTTTGCAATTCAAGTTGAGGTGGATTTTAAACAGTTAAAATATAGAAAACACTGTGTACACTTACTAACGAACTAGTGACAGTTCTACACAGACTCTCATTATGTAGGTTTGTTGCCGTGATGACACAGATGAGGCCTACTGAGCTTCTAGCCACTTCCTTTGAACACAGCAGCCCTGGTCGACTGTTTTTTTTATGCCCCACTAATACACATTGTCTCCCACTCTTAGCCGTTAGATAAGATATGCTTTATTGGCTTGACAAACAAACAAGATACAAAGGAAGCCGAGTCTTAGTCTTATATAAGTAAAAGGATAGTTGAAATATAAGTAATGTACATTAAAACTTAACAATAATAGCACTTCAACTACAAAGAGCGTGCGTGTGCGTGGGTGAGAGGATGTCACGTCTGGCAGACCTTGTACATCTTTCCTCCCTTTGAAGAAATCTTATGGTCAGGTGCATTCTGTCAATAAGTAGTCTACAGTTTCTTAAACATGTTCTCTAACTCACGTCTTTCTATGAATCTATTGCTATTTAGTCTCCCATAGTTATGAATCTTTACATCATTTTGGAAAAGATAGAGACAGCAAAATCAAACAGATATTTGTTAAAACGTATCCTATTAGTCAGAGAACCCCTTTATATATTTACTAGTATTATTAAGTGTCTCAGATCCATGACAACTTGGATGATCATGGTTATTTTCTCTACCTGGAGTGTTTGGAATGTAGAGGTATATAACAATTCAAAATTAACACCTCTGTGTTGCAATACCTAGAGATCCAGAGCAGCTCACAGTCCCTAAAGCCACACAGTTGAAACCCAGCAATGTTGACCTGCTTAGGCAGTGGCATGGTGTTAAGCCAAGGCTAAACCAAGTCAGTGAGGACGGAGGATGGTCTATTGACAGGCTCTCTCATTGCCAGGAATTCAGCCCAGTTCTGGCAGAAGCCACGCGAGTAGACCCCTGTGTCGACAACGAGGCCACACGGACGATTCTGGCCATTTTTCCTCCGCAGTGCAAGTTGTGCTTCCCGTTCTGTCACATTGTAGCTGATATTGATAAGTTGCAGCACCAGCAGGTTTAGCAGGCCTGCTGTGACAATACTGCTGTACCAGGCACAGGTGAAGCACAGGGCTGAGCTGGAAAAACATCAGCATGAGCAAAGTTACACTTTGAAATCAGCATGACGATTTATCTTTCAGTTCTATTTCAGTTGGTTTTAGCTACCTGATTCTTTAAGTAAATCTTCTTGTACTTATTTAAATAACTCAAAACATTTGGTAACTACCTGGTGCCAAATAGCAGGCAATATAGTGGTGCTTGTCTCAATGAATCCTAAATACACCAAAAGTAATTATTAGATAATTACTATGTAATTACAATTGTCATTTTGTAATACGTTTTCATGTGTGTATATTTTAAGCAAATACCAAATACCGTAGTGTACCTGTACTGACTGTAGACACCAGGGCAGTAGAGTAGGGCGGTAAGCAGGTTCTGTTGGGGACACACGCTGCGCAGCACCAGACTGACCCCATGCAGAGAGGTCAACAGAAAGAGGAGCAGGGTAAGCAGGAAGCTGCGATGATTAGCCTGGCCCACACAGCTGTTAATCCTGCCTCAGCAGTGATGCACAATACAACAGAGACACAGACACACACAGACACACACCCTCAGTTCAAATGACCAACTTCTGCTGTGTTTGCATGTGAGAGTACAATTAGCATGAATGTGAGAGAATGTGACTACGTGTTCTAAATGTGTCTGGTTGTGTTGGTGCGTCTATCTAAATGCCATAGATAACAGATTGTCCTGGTTTGAGGCCGCCTCACCCTGCTGAAGGGTGAACCCCTGTTGGCCCTACACATGTCTGTACAGCCTGGTTTGCTTTGGTGACGTCTTCTTGGCCTGAAAGTACGACACTTAGTGAGATCATGATTTTGTGTTGAAGAGAAGTGTTGAGCGAATATAATTGTGGGGATTCTGAGAGATTAAAATATTGCATCTGTAACGGATGTGAAATGGCTAGCTAGTTAGCGGTGTTTGCGCTAAATAGCGTTTCAATCGGTGATGTCACTTGCTCTGAGACCTTGAAGTAGTAGTTCCCCTTGCTCTGGAAAGGCCGTGGCTTTTGTGGAGCGATGGGTAACGATGCTTCGTGGGTGTCAGTTGTTGATGTGTGCAGAGGGTCCCTGGTTCGCGCCCGGGTATGGGCGAGGGGACGGTCTAAAGTTATACTGTTACACATGTGTATATAGCAGGGAAGTAGAGTCAGACGTGATAACGTTGTGGTTATCTGAGTGTTGCAGAAAGGTATTTCTGTCAGCCTGTTGTTGAACAAATAATGGTGTACTAAATTACTGATCCTCCACATCAGACAAAGGTGTTTAATGAAACTCACCAGATACAGTGGTGGTCCAGGCGCTGGACACAGCCTCCACAGATCCGGCAATGTCCCGCCCGAGGGGGACGCACCACTTTGCACAGAGGACACCTGTCCCCCTTCGCTGTCAGGGACTGTGTCTGCTGTCCCACTGGTCTGGCTGGGGGGGCAGGCAACACCGACTGGTCCACTCCATTCTGAGAGGCAGAGTCTTTGTCAGGCAGTTGGCAATGATTGGTGCTGGTGCTGTGTGTGTCAGCCAGGGAAGGCTGCACGAAGCCTGGCCCCCTCTTGGTGCGCACAAGAGAGATAAGAGTAAGAACCACACCCGTTGTCACGGTCACCAGCTGCAGATGAGTTACGTCCCCACGAGGTAGGATCTCTGTGATGAAGAGGAAGTACATGTAGGCTAGGGAGAAGAGCGCCAGGCTGAGGAAAAAGAGGGTGCGGCCCTTCTTCCGGTGTGTGGCGTAGTAGTACCACAGCACCAGGCCAGGCAGGGCTGTCAGAATGACCAGGCCCAGCAGGAAGTGCAGGGCTGCCAGCCGCAGTAGCATGGGAAGCAGCACTAAAGCTGGGACCATGGAGATCTCCACCCGCCTGTCCCCTGATAACAGTCTCAACCTCAGCCGGTCCATCACTGCACCAAACACAGGCAACGCACAGTCAGGTTTCTGAGGCTCACCCTTCAGCCACCTGGAAAATACATGAGGGCAGGGACAACAGAGAGGAAACACAGAGAGGACAGGGGGTTAGACCAAGTACTTAACTTGGGTAGGAGCTCACCGGAGCTGAATACTGGCACCTCAAATGTTCTACTGCAAGAGCTCCTGTTCCTTTTATAGAATATTAGCTCAAAAGTATTGTAGAGATCATGAACCTAAATATAAACAGTACCAGCACCAAAAATGAATACTGGCAAATATTTCAGTCCAAGTCAAACACTGGTAAGACGTGAACTTGGACTGCTGAGTCTTGCCATGATCCTCCTTCCCATTCCACCCACCTCACCTGCTGCAAGCTTCATCCAGGTCGTCACAGTCACAGAAGCATCCATGTGGGTCCAAATCACATTCAAAACAGCACATGGCATCATCTGGCTCTGGAGGCTTAAACTTCTCCCATTTCATTCTGGCTGTTCACAGATCCACTTGAAGGTCCTGTGCAAAAGAACAGCAACAGTAGAGAGACACAGTCAAACCACATGATAACTATAATTAACTAAAATATAAACACAACATGTAAAGTGTTGTGCCATGTTTTATGAACTGAAATAAAATATCACAGAATTTGTCCATATGCACAAAAAAAGCTTATTTCTCTCAATTGATGTGCACAAATGTGTTTACATCCGTGTCAGTGAACATTTCTCCTTTCCCAAGATAATCCATTCACCTGACAGGTGTTGCATATCAAGAACCTGATTAAATAGCATGATCATTACACAGCTGCACCTTGTGCTGGGGACAATAAAAGGCCACCCTAAAATGTGCAGTTTTGTCACACAACAAAATGCCACAGAGGTCTAAAGGTTTGAGGGAGCGTGCAATTGGCATGCTGACTGCAGAAATGTCCACCAGAGATGTTGCTAGAGAATTTAATGTTAATTCCTCTACCATAAACTGCCTCCAACATAATTTTAGAGAATTTGGCAGTATGTCCAACTGGCCTCACAACCTCAGACCACGTATAACCACACCAGCCCGGGACCTCCACATCCCGCTTCATCATCTGCAGGATCGTCTGAGACCAGCCATCCAACAGCTGATGAAACTGATGAGTATTTCTGTCTGTAATAAAGCCTTTTGTGGGGGGAAAACTCATTCTGATTGGCAGGGCCTGGCTCCCCAGTGGGTGGGCCTATGCCCAGTCATGTGAAATCCATAGATTAGGGTCTATTGAATTTAATTCAATTGACTGATTTCCTTATATGAACTGTAACTCTGTTAAATCATGGAAATTGGTTGCATGTTGCATTTAAATTTTTGTTCAGTATATACACTGCTCAAAAAAATAAATGGAACACTAAAATAACACTGAATGAACGAAATATTCTGAACAAATACTTTTTTCTTTACATAGTTGAATGTGCTGACAACAAAATCACACAAAAATTATCAATGGAAATCAAATTTATCAGCCCATGGAGGTCTGGATTTAGAGTCACACTCTAAATTAAAGTGGAAAACCACACTACAGGCTGAGCCAACTTTGTAATGTCCTTAAAACAAGTCAAAATCAGGCTCAGTAGTGTGTGTGGCCTCCACGTGCCTGTATGACCTCCCTACAACGCCTGGGCATGCTCCTGATGAGGTGGCGGATGGTCTTCTGAGGGATCTCCTCCTAGACCTGGACTAAAGCATCCACCAACTCCTGGACAGTCTGTGGTGCAATGTGGCGTTGGTGGATGGAGCGAGACATGATGTCCCAGATGTGCTCAATTGGATTCAGGTCTGGGGAATGGGCGGGCCAGTCCATAGCATCAATGCCTTTCTCTTGCAGGAACTGCTGACACACTCCAGCCACATGAGGTCTAGCATTGTCTTGCATTAGGAGGAACCCAGGGCCAACCACACCAGCATATGGTCTCACAAGAGGTCTGAGGATCTCATCTCGGTACCTAATGCCAGTCAGGCTACCTCTGGCGAGCACATGGAGGGCTGTGCGGCCCCCCAAAGAAATGCCACCCCACACCATGACTGACCCACCGCCAAACCGGTCATGCTGGAGGATGTTGCAGGCAGCAGCACGTTCTCCACGGCGTCTCCAAACTCTGTTACGTCTGTCACGTGCTCAGTGTGAACCTGCTTTCATCTGTGAAGAGCACAGGGCGCCAGTGGCGAATTCTTGGTGTTCTCTGGCAAATACCAAACGTCCTGCACGGTGTTGGGCTGTAAGCACAACCCCCACCTGTGGACGTCGGGCCCTCATACCACCCTCATGGAGTCTGTTTCTGAACTTTTGAGCAGACACATGCGCATTTGTGGCCTGCTGGAGGTCATTTTGCAGGGCACCACCTTCCGGAGACACCTGAAACCCCACCTCTTTAAGGAATACCTAGGATAGGATAAGTAATCCTTCTCACCCCCCCCCCCTAAAAGGATTTAGATGCACTATTGTAAAGTGGCTGTTCCACTGGATGTCATAAGGTGAATGCACCAATTTGTAAGTCGCTCTGGATAAGAGCGTCTGCTAAATGACTTAAATGTAAATGTAAATGTAGTCACTTTAACCGTTCCTACATGTACATACTACCGCAATCAGCCTGACTAACTGGTGTCTGTATGTAGCCTCGCTACTGTATACAGCCTGTCTTTTTACTGTTGTTTTATTTTACTTACCTATTGTTCACCTAATACCTTTTTTGCACTATTGGTTAGAGCATGTAAGTAAGAAATTCACTGTAATGTCTACCTACACCTGTTGTAAGCAGTGCACGTGACACAAACTTTGATTTGAACATCTTAAACTTACATGGTAATATGACCTCTGCCAAGGCCTGAAGTCAACTGTTGCCTCCCACAGTGCATTCGGAAAGTATTCAGACCCCTTGACCCCATGAATTTTGTTACGTTACAGCCTTATTCTAAAATCGATTAAATTGTTTCTTCTCCTCATCAGTCTACACACAATACCCCATAATGACAAAGCAAAAACAGTTTTTTTTAGAAATGTTAGAAAATGTATTATAAAAAAAACTTCAATGGAAAATTTCCGTACCTCTGTCAGGTTGGATGGGGAGTGTCGCTGCACAGGTATTTTCAGGTCTCTCCAGAGAGATGTTCAATCGGGTTCATGTCCGGGCTCTGGCTTTGTCACCCAAGGACATTCAGAGCCTTGTCCCAAAGCCATGCCTGCATTGTCATGGCTGCGTGCTTAGGGTCGTTGTCCTGTTGGAAGGGGAACCTTCGCCACAGTCTGAGGTCATGATTGGCGGAGTGCTGCAGAGAAGGTTCTCCTATTTTCACAGAGGAACTCTGGAGCTCTGTCAGAGTGACCATCGGGTTCTTGGTCACCTCCCTGACCTTCTCCACCAATTGCTCAGTCTTGGTGGTTCAAAACTTCTTCCATTTAAGAGTGATGGAGGCCACTGTGTTGTTAGGGACCTTCAATGCTGCAGAAATGTTTTGGTACCCTTCCGAAGATCTGTGCCTCAACACAATCCTGTCTCTTCGAGCTCTTACGGACAATTCCATCAACCCCATGGCTTGGTTTTTGCTCTGACATCCACTGTCAACTGTGGGACCTTACATAGACAGGTGTGTACCTTTCCAAATCATGTCCAATTGATTGCATTTACCACAGACTCCAATCAGGTTGTAGAAACATCTCAAGGATGATCAATGGAAACAGGATGCACCTGAGCTCAATTTCGAGTCTCATAGCGAAGGGTCTGAATACTTATGTAAATAAGGTATTTCTGTTTTTTATTTGTAATACATGTGCAAAAATGTCTCTACCTGTTTTCACTTTGTCATTATGGGGTATTGTGTTTAGATTGATAAGGGATACTTTTTTAAAAAGTGAAGGGGTCGGAATACTTCCCGAATGAACTGCATACGTAAAGCTAGCTTGCTGCTCTAGCGGTAAGTACGGTTGGGGCGTCACCTTTCTCAAATCCGGCCATCAAGGAGTGCAGGACTGATTCAAGGACTGACTGGGGCACCAGATGAGGGGTATATATGGGTGTCAATAATCAATCAATTAACTAGCAGGGAGAGAAAGACCTTGGAAATATTATTGGACTCTGAGTACTCTCTTAGATGGTCTAGTTAATGTATATAATTTAAAAATCTCTTTGTCTTGACCCCCAACAGACAGTTCTTTATCACAATGAAGACATCAAGGTTAAGTTGTCTGAAAGATCTCCACTACTTGCGCTCAAATCGATTGCAAGTGCACGCGCACACACACATTTTACTAGTATTACCAACTAGGAATATTATACCATCATCTGCCTCATGAAGTGACATGGGGAGTCAATTAATGGAATCAATTAAAATACCTTTTGATTTTAACAAGTTTTACAATAAAATTAATTTCCTCTAATATGTCGCTTTTAGAAACAAGGCCGTGATTTCCTTAGGGAAGACCTATCTGGGCCAACTAAACCCCAGTCCCCAAACACGTCAGTCGTACAGTGAGATAGAATGTACTTTGTTGGAGTGACTGCCAGTGTTGGCTTTGTCTTCTGGCATTCTACTTCAAATATAGCCCAGCTCTTCGATAGAGGGTGAATTTAAGTTAAAACTGCAGAAGCAGTCTAAATATTGATTTCAATATTGTCTTCTCATTAAATTAACTTAAGATAACTGTAGGCTATAGTCACAGTTTAACGTGAAAGGCTGAACAAACTAATGCAAATGTATTAAACATTTATTAAGTAAATATGTTTCATGTTTCAATCCAATATTCTAAATGAATGGGATATCGCATACCAATAAACAATGTAGTCAATATTTTTGACCACTTCTGCAGTTTAAACTTGTTCCCAGAGAATTACATCTCATAACGCCTATGACTGCTTCAGTAGCCTACATTGTGTAAAATTGCATCTGGTTTACCTCTGATAAAAAAAGTGCACAGCCTACATTTACCTGGACTGAAGATTTCTTCGGTGAAAGCACCTTTTCTTCGAAGGCTTTGGCTAAAGACCCTTTGTTTTAGGAACATCAATAATTGTTTTATTTATCTTGTGTTTTCCTTGAAATATATGTCTGATTTTCCACGTCAAACAAAAGATCCGTTTCAATCTGTTTTAGTCTATGGTCCGTTGACACGTCTACACTAGAAAAACTTCAGTTCGAATTTACGTGGCCGCGAATTCCAGGTGGTACCGGGGTATCTGGCAAGCTTTGATAGGTGTGATATCAGTTTCAGTCAAAAACGTTGTATAGTGTAATATGCTGTAATCCGGCCTTTTTTTGCGGTGAGAGCTCGATTAGGTTTTATTCATCCTCATGGGAAAGCAACATGTCGGTCATTGTAGAGGAGCAGACTTGATGAGAGGAGTTAGCCAGATTGGTTTGGGTGACCGTGTTGAAATTGGCATGCGTCCCAGTGGCAGCGAGAGCGTGTGGCAGCAGATGGAGGTGGTATGCATGCCGCGTATTCTCAGACAGAAAGTGTCACCACTACGTCTGACTACTTTGGAAGGGGCAACACAATTTAAATAGCTCAAATGGTCTATTGCGATACATCATGGGAGGATGAAATACTTTTAAATGTGCTGATGTAAACAGTAGGCTAAAGCTTTGTTGGTCATTAACAAAAAGGTACTTACTTGTCTGACATGATTTCCGACCTCCACTCAGTGCTGTGAATAGCTGAGGCTGATGGTCCTTGCAAAGTCAATGTTCTGCACCTAAGACATTGAATAGTTTATCAGTTATCAACATCTCTATAGAAATACATGATATTAGACTATACTGAAATTGCCTTAAATGCCACAATAAGCACAGATGCATAGACCTCACCCCTGATATTACCATCACCCTGCTCTGTGTTATAGGTCAATCACCCTTCTCCAGCCAGTTGTTCCCTTCAATAGCCTTTAAGATTAGTCTGATACCATTTTGTTATTACGGCTGCCTAATTGTTGGTTTGGAAAACTTTAGGTAACTTTAGCCTGGTGGTGCTGCTGCTACATGGGCAGTATGTCATGGGTGTCCCTTTCCATGGATGATAACACTGAGGTGTTAAAAAGTCCAACAACAGCCCTGATAATCCACACTGAGTTGACTTGATGTGGGAGACAAGACAGGCGACATAGTCATGCAAGAGGAGAGTGGGAAGATCCGTGGGACAGACCCACCCCTTCCTCATCATATTTCCTCCAGCCAGCAATATAACCCATCCCCACCCTCACAGAGAAGACTGGAGGAGTCAAGTGTATGTGTGATGGGAAGCAGGAATCCAACTCTAAGTGTATCTATGCCCTGGTCATGTATAACTCCAGTTAAATACATTATGTTAATAGGTGGAGTAATACAAAAGCAGTGCTTTCTGATGTAAGGTTATACTGAAAATAAACAAAATGATCATTGAATTTTGACAAATAAAAATGTGCATATTAAGAGGTGACATATTATAGCTCTAACCAAAATGAGGAATCTTAGTAAACCAAGCCCCGATGTTCAGCAAACAACCAAAACAGGCAATTGTCTACTGACAGATAATTGTGAGTGCGACTCACAATGCACACAAACAGTTGAAAAAAATAACATTTATGTAATTTGTACTAGTTTACATGGATTCTGATTATAGAGTTATGCAAAAACGTTATTGTGCACAAGTGAATGACATGAAATACATTTTAAAAAGTGCACATATTTAGATTTCTCTACAGATTCCACTTGTAAAAAAAAATATCAAATTATCACACAATAGGCATGCACACGTACACGCACACACATTGGGATATCGGTAGACAGCTGAATTTTCACTTTACAGTAATGTCCACTCTGGTGATGCAGTGTAGATGGACTGGATCAATACACAGGATGAAGCTCCCCCTGCCACAGGCTATTGGGCATGGTCCCATTAGTCAAGCTGTAGTCCAGGAACCATGCAGCAGTTAAAATGCCTGGCGCACATAAGCTCTGTCAGATACAGACTCTCTAATCTATTTTGGTGGGGTTAATGCAGTCAGTCGCAGACAATAACAAGTGCAACGTCTGACTAGCATGTACAGCTGTTGTCAGCAAAAGTGGAATGAACGAGTGTAGACCACTGGAGGCTGGTAAGAGGACGGGATCAGTATAATGGCTGGAATGGAATCAGTGGAACAGAGTCAAACGTGTGGTTTCCATGTGTTTGATACCATTCCATTTATTCCATTCAAGCCATTACAATGACCTTGTCCTGCTATAGCTCTTCCCATTAGCCTCCACTGATGTGGGCCTATGTGTAAGACCTAATAGAGTTGAGGAGGTTGTTGTATGGCATCTGCCTGTGTGTGATGACTTGAAGCCACCACTGAGTTTTTTTGTTGCTTTTTGTTGCTGTCAACCTTTCCTTTGAAATCCCATCATGATATATGCAAGATGCTGCCCATACCGAAGGTCCTGTAACAGACACCACAACAGTGACGGCACTATCAGAGCCAAGCTCTGAGACAAAAAAACACTTCACTGTCTTCTGATGTCCGTACTGATGTCCTAGTGGAGGAAGAGGGCCTTGTGGAGGACGACGGCCTTGTGGAGGAGGAGGGCCTCGTAGAGGAGGAGGGATTTGTGGAGGAGAAGGGCTTCGTGGATGGGGAGGGCTTTGTGGAGGAGAAGGGAGTTGTGGAGGAGGGGGCCTTGTGGAGGAGGAGGATCTTGTGGAGGAGGGAGTTGTGGAGAAGGGATGACTTGTGGAGGAGGAGGGAGTTGTGGAGGGGGCCTTGTGGGGCATTGAGGACTATACCACCTCAGTCACCGGCTTCATCAAAAAGTGTATCAATGACGTCGTCCCCACAGTGACCGTACGTACATATCCCAACCAGGACTCATGGATTACAGGCAACATCCGCACCAAGCTAAAGGCTAGCCAGCAGCATACCACCCTGCATACCACTGCTGGCTTGCTTGTGAAGATAAGCAGGGTTGGTCCTAGTCAGTCCCTTGATGGGAGACCAGGTGCTACTGGAAGTGGTGTTGGAGGGCACTCTTTCCTCTGGTCTAAAAAAATATCCCAATGCCCTGTGTAGGGTGCTGTCTTTCGGATCGGCTGTTAAACGGGTGTCCTGACTCTCTGAGGTCTTTAAAGATCCCATGGCACTTATTGTAAGAGTAGGGGTGTTAACCCCGGTGTCCTGGCTAAATTCCCAATATGTCCCACAAAACATCACGGTCACCTAATAATCCCCAGTTTACAATTGGCTCATTCATCCCCCTCCTCTCCCCTGTAACTATTCCGCAGGTCGTTGCTGTAAATGAGAACATGTTCTTAGTCAACTTACCTGGTAAAATAATGGATAAATAAAAAAATAGAGCTGCTGTTTTCAAGGAGCGGGACAGTAATCTGGATGTTTATAAGAAATCCTGCTATGCCCTCAGACGAACCATCAAACAGGCAAAGCGTCAATATAGGACTATTGAATCCTACTACACCAGCTCTGTCGGACGTGGCAGGGCTCTCTGTAGCCGATGTGTGTAAGACCTTTAAACAGGTCAACAATCACAAGGCATTCCCAAATGGATGACCAGGATGTGCACTCAGAGCATGCACCAACTGGCAAGTGTCTTCACTGACAGAGTCTGCAATACCTACATGTGTCAAGCAGACCCCGGTCTATATCTCTCTCAACATTACTCATTGCCTAGATTTACCTCTAATATACTCACATCCTACCTTATCTTTGTCTGTACACTATGCCTTGAATCTAAGCTATCGTGCCCAGAAACCTGCTCCTTTTACTCTCTGTTCTGAACGTGCTAGACGGCCAGTTCGTATAGCCTTTAGCCGTACCCTTATCCTACTTCTCCTCTGTTCCTCTGGTGATGTGGAGGTTAATCCTGCAGTGCCTAGCTCCACTCCCACCCCCCAGGTGCTCTCATTTGTTGACTTCTGTAAACGTAAAAGCCTTGGATTCATGCATGTTAACATTAGAAGTCTACTCCCTAAGTTTGTTTTACTCACTGCTTTAGCACATTCTGCCAACCCAGATGTCTTAGCCGTGTCTGAATCCTGGCTTAGGAAAACCACCAAAAACCCTGAAATCTCCATCACTAACTAACGTTTTCCGCCCTTGGTTCACTCCAGACCTGTCTGCCCTTGACCAGCACAAAAACATCCTGTGGCGTTCTGCAGTAGCATCGAATAGCCCCCGTGATATGCAACTTTTCTGGGAAGTTAGGAAACAAATATACACAGGCAGTTAGAAAAGCTAAGGCAAGCTTTTTCTAACAGAAATTTGCATCCTGGAGTACTAACTCCCAAACGTTCTGGGACACTGTAAAGTCCATGGAGAATAATAGCACCTCCTCCCAGCTGCCCACTGCTCTGAGGCTAGGAAACACTGTCACCACCGATAAATCCACTATAATTGAGAATTTCAATAAGCATTTCTCTACGGCTGGCCATGCTTTCCACATGGCTACCCCTACCCCAGTCAACTGCCCTGCACCCTCCGCAGCACCCCGCCAAAGCCCCCACCATTTCTCCTTTACCCAAATCCAGATAGCTGATGTTCTGATAGAGCTGCAAAATCTGGACCCCTACAAATCAGTCAGGCTAGACAATCTGGACCCCCTCTTTCTAAAATTATCTGTCGAAATTGTTGCAACCCCTATTACTAGCCTGGTCAACCTCTCTTTCGTATCGTCTGAGATTCCCAAAGATTGGAATGCTTCGCGGTCATCCCCCTCTTCAAAGGGGGTGACACTCTAGACCCAAACTGCTACAGACCTATATCTATCCTACCCTGTCATTCTAAGGTCTTCGAAAAGCCAACTTAATTAACAAACCATTTCGAATCCCACCATACCTTCTCTGCTATGCAATCTGGTTTCAGAGCTGGTCATGGGTGCACCTCAGCCACGTTCAAGGTTCTAAACGACATCATAACCTCCATCGATTAGAGACATTACTGTGCAGCTGTATTCATCGACCTGGCCAAGGCTTTCGACTCTGTCAATCACAACATTCTTATTGGCAGACTCGACAGCCTTGGTTTCTCAAATGATTGCCTCACCTGGTTTACCAACTACTTCTCTGATAGAGTTCAGTGTGTCAAATCGGAGGGCCTGTTGTCCGGACCTCTGACAGTCTCTATGGGTGTGCCACAGGGTTCAATTCTCGGGCCGACTCTCTTTTCTGTATACATCAATGATGTTGCTCTTGCTGTTGGTGATTCTCTGATCCACCTCTACGCAGACGACACCATTTTGTATACTTCTGGCCCCTCCTTGGACACTGTGTTAACTAACCTCCAGACGAGCTTCAATACCATACAACTCTCCGTCCCTGGCCTCCAACAGCTCTTAAACACAAGTCAAACTAAATGCATGCTTTTCAATCGATCACTGCCCGCACCTGCGCGCCCGTCCAGCATCACTACTCTGGACAGCTCTGACTTAGAATACGTGGACAACTACAAATACCTGGGTGTCTGGTTAGACTGTAAACTCTCCTTCCAGACTCACATTAAGCATCTCTAGTCCAAAATTAAATCTAGAATCGGCTTCCTATATCGCAACAAAGCATCCTTCACTCATGCTGCCAAACAGACCCTCGTAAAACTGACCATCCTACCGATCCTCGACTTCGGTGATGTCATCTATAAAATAGCCTCCAACACTCTACTCAACAAACTGGATGCAGTCTATCACAGTGCCATTGCGACCTGTATGCTCTCATTGCGACCTGTACGCTCTCTTTGGTTGGCCCTCGCTTCATACTCGTCGCCAAACCCACTTGGCTACAGGTTATTTACAAGTCTCTGCTAGGTAAAGCCCCGCCTTATCTCAGCTCACTGGTCACCATAGCAGCACCAATTCGTAAGCACGCGCTCCAGTAGGTATATCTCACTGGTCACCCCCAAAGCCAATTCCTCCTTTGGTCGTCTTTCCTTCCAGTTCTCTGCTGCCCATGACTGGAACGAATTGCAAAAATCTCTGAAGCTGGAGACTCCCATCTCCCTCACTAGCTTTAAGCACCAGCTGTCAGAGCCGCTTACAGATCACTGCACCTGTACGTAGCCCATATGTAAACAGCCCATCTATCTACCTACCTCATCCCCATACTGGTATTTATTTATCTTTACCTGCACATTCATCTTCTGCCGATCTACCATTCCAGTGTTTAATTGCTATATTGAACTTGTTCTCAACTAGCCTACCTGGTTAAATAAAGGTGAAATAAAATAAATAAATAAAAAGACCACCATAGTCCCTGTGCCCAAAAAAGCGAAAGTAACCTTCCTAAATGACTACCACCCTGTAGCATTCACATCGGTAGCCATGAAGTGCTTTGAAAGGCTGGTCATGGCTCACATCAACACTGTCGTCCCGGAAACCCTAGACCCACTCCAATTCATATACCGACCCAACAGATCCACAGATGACACAATCTCAATCGCACTCCACACTGCCCTTTCCCATCTGGACAAAAGGAACACTTATGTGAGAATACTATTCATTCACTACAGCTCAGCATTCAACACCATAGTGCCCATGAAGCTCATCACTAAGCTTAGTCCCTTCCCTGTTCACCCACGACCGTGGGGCCAAGCATGACTCCAACACCACGACACAACGGTGGTAGGACAGATCACCAACAATGATGAGACAGCCTATAGCGAGGAGGTCAGAGATCTGGCAGTGTGGTGCCAGGACAACAACCTCTCCCTCAACGTGAGCAAGACAAACGAGATGATCGACGGGGCAGTAGTGGAGCGAGAGTTCCTTGGTCTCCACACCACCAATGAACTATAATGGTTCTAACACACCAAGACAGTCGTGAAGAGGGCATGACAAAGCCTTTTCCTACTCAGGAGACTGAAAAGATTTGGCATGGGTCCCCAGATCCTCAAAAAGTTCTACAGCTGCACCATACCATCAAGAGCATCCTGGCTAGTTGCATCACCGCCTGGTATGGCAACTACTCAGCATCCGACCGTAAGGAGCACGACCCAGTACATCACAGGGGCTAAGCTTCCTGCCACTGCTGCTTCTCACTGTTTATTATCACTTCACCTCCTGTATATAACCTCATTATTGTTATTTTATTGTGTTACTTTTTTTATTTTAGATTTTTTTACTTTTGTTTATTTAGTAATTTAGTATTTTCAGAAAACTGCATTGTTAGTTAATGACTTGTTAGTATGTATTTCACTGTAAGGTCTACAACTGCTGTAATCAGCACATGTGACAAAATAATTTGATTTCAGTTCTAGAGGAGGGGGACCTCATGGAGGGCATTGTAGGGGGGCTCGTGGAAGAGGAGGGAGTTGGTTGTGGAGGAGGGGGGCCTCATGGTGCAGTAGCAGCCCGATAAAGAGAACGCGATGGCGGGAGACAGTGTGGTCTTCTCCTGCTTGCTGTCTGGAGGTGACCCAGATGGGGTGGAGGTATAGTTGGTGCTCCATGGGCATGAGGAGAGGCACACCATACTAGAGGGCAACCAGACGTCTGAGGATACCTTTGCAGGCTGGGCATTCTTCTCCGGGAATCCCATTGCTGGGAACTTCTCCATGATACTGAGGAACACATCAAGAGTTTGCCACTGTCTCCCCATAATGGCACCACTGTGGAGGGGAGTGGAATTAAGCTCAGCATCTGCAAGGACCTGGATTAGTGGTGTGGTTGTCAGGTGAGAGAGTGAACTGTGGGTCTGTGTCAAAGAGGCGAAAGTTTCAAAATAATTGACCTTCTCAGTGGTACAGATTTATTAACTTGCTACGGTTTCTCCCTGACTACATCTGAACCTATTCCTTCCTATCAAAAGTCTACTTGACCAACTCCATATCAGGACAATTATTTAGTCTGTGTGCTCCATTTAAAAACAGCATTCAGAACCGTGGGAAACAGTGATGCTCAATAAGATGACATTACAAGTTGTTTTGGATGTATACAGTACTGTATAAGCTGATTTTGATGCAATTGAGAAAAATACTTGTTTGTTTTTGTTTTCCAACTATTTTCTATTATTTACATATTTGGGGTTTGACGTAAAGAAACAATGTTTCAATACAGGATTTTTTTTTTTAAACTAGACATTTTTGTGAATGGTTTCTTTTGAAGGAGACAACTTTTATGACAGTAGCAAGGTTTCCATCCAATTGGTGACAGATTTTCATGCGAATATTCTAAAATCCACATAAAAACAATATGCGCATTTTCCCACCAGAGATGTGTTTCCATCAATTTGACTTGTTGCGGATGAAAAGCTGTGCGTGATCTGCATAGTGCACATAAAAATGACATTTGCGGTTAAATTCCCCTGTATGGGATAAAAAAAATAAAAAAGTCAAAATGGGTTTCCATCGCATTTTCAACTCTACTGATGGTTATGTCACAAACAAATGTTGCGTTGTAGACAGGTTAGTGGTTTAGCAACAAAAACCGACGTGTGCGCAACTATGGGGCAAAACAGACAGGGTTGTCTTAGGTTGTTGACAACATGTAAACTAGATTTCTTCTCCAATGTTTATTGAAAATATAAATACATTTGCACAATGAGCACTTGTCTCTCAAATAAATTGTTACAGCTAGCTAGCGAATGGTTCAAACACACGCATACAGTCGTGAAGAAGGTGCGACAGCGCCTCTTCCCCCTCAGGAGGCCCAGAATGTTTCCCTCAAATCCTCAAAATGTTCTACAGCTGCACCATTGAGAGCATCTTGACTGGCTGCATTACTGCTTGGTATGGCAACAGCATCGCCTTCGATCGCAAGGAGCTACAGAGGGGGGTGCGGATAGGCCAGTACATGGCTGGGGCCAAGCTCCCTGACATCCAGGACCTCTAAGTAAGGCGGTGTGAATGGATGGCCCGGAAAATCGTTAAACACTCCAGACTGTTCTCTCGGCTTCCGCACGGCAAGTGATACCGGTGCATCAAGTCTGATGCCAACAATCTCCTGAACAGCTTCTAAATAGCCAACTAAATAGCTAACAAAATAGCCACACAGACTCCCACTCTCACGCACACTCCAACACCCACACAATCATTTGCTCACACACACATAATATGCACATGCATTTATACTGACTCTACACACACCCACTCACATACAATCATCATAGACGCTGCTGCTACTCTGTTCATCATATATCCTGATGCCTAGTCACCTTACATACACATGACCAAAAGTCAAACATCGCTTGTCTAACATCTCATTCCAAAATCATGGGCATTAATATGCAGTTGGTCACCCCCCTTTGCTGCTATAACAGCCTCCAATCTTCTGGGAAGGCTTTCCACTAGATGTTGGAACATTGCTGCTATAACAGCGTCCACTCTTCTGGGAAGGCTTTCCACTAGATGTTGGAACATTGCTGCTATAACAGCCTCCACTCTTCTGGGAAGGCTTTCCACTAGATATTGAAACATTGCTGCGGATATTTTCTTCCATTCAGCCACAAGAGCATTAGTGAGGTCGGGCACTGATATTGGGCTATTAGGCCTGGCTCGCAGTCGGCATTCCAATTCATCCCACAGGTGTTAGATGGGGTTGAGGCCAGGGCCCTGTGCATGCCAGTCAAGTTCTTCCACACCGATCTCAACAAACCCTTTCTGTATGGACCTCACTTTGTGTACAGGGGCATTGTCCTGCTGAAACAGGAAAGGGCCTTCCTCAAACTGTTGCCACAAAGTTGGAAGCACAAAATCGTCTAGAATGTCATTGTATGCTGTCGCGTTAAGATTTCCTTCACTGGAACTAAGGGGCCTAGCATGAACCATGGAAGACAGCCCCACACCATTATTCCTCCTTCACCAAACTTCACAGTTGGCACTATGCATTTGGGCAGGTAGCGTTCTCCTGGCATCCTTCAAACCCAGAGTCATCCGTCGAACTGCCAGATGGTGAAACGTGATTCATCACTCGAGAGAACACGTTTCCACTGCTCCAGAGTCCAATGGTGGCGAGCTTTACGCCACTTCAGCTGACGTTTGGTATTGCGCAGTGTGATGTTAGGCTTGTGTATGGCTGCTTGTCCATGGAAACTCATTTCATTAAGCTCTCGACGAACAGTTCTTGTGCTGACGTTGGTTTCAGAGACATTTTGGAACTCGGCAGTGAGTGTTGTAACTGGGGACAGACGATTTTTATGCGCTACATGCTTCACCACTCCGCGGTCCCGTTCTGGGAGCTTGTGTGGCCTAACACTTCGCGCCTGAGCCGTTGTTGATTCTGGAAATTTCCACTTCACAATAACAGCCCTTACAGTGTACCGGGGCAGCTCTAGAAGGGCAGAAATTTGACGAACTGACTTGTTGTAAAGGTGGCATCCTATGACGGTGCCACATTGAAAGTCACTGAGCTCTCCATTAAGTTCATTCTACTGTCTGTAACGGCGTCCTTCGTTTGTCGAAAGAGAGTCGGACCGAAATGCAGCGTGGTGGTTACTCATGTCTTTAATGAAGAAAAACGGAACGATACATGAAATAACTAATAAATACAAAAACAACAAACGGAACGTGAAACCTATTACAGCCTATCTGGTGAACACTACACAGAGACGGGAACAATCACCCACAAAATACAAAGCGAAACCCAGGCTACCTAAATACGGTTCCCAATCAGAGACAACGAGAATCACCTGACTCTGATTGAGAACCGCCTCAGGCAGCCAACCTATGCTACACCCCTACTCAGCCGCAATCCCAATACCTACAATACCCTGGCCTGATATATAACGAAAACACAAAACACAATGACCAAGGCGTGACACTGTCAATGTTTGTCTATGGAGATTGATTACACAGCCATGCAATGTTATACACCCGTCAGCAATGGGTGTGGCTGAAATAGCCAAATCCACAAATTTGAAGAGGTGTCCACATACACTGTATATAGTGTACCTTCCTCAATCACTCCAGTATCCCTGCACATTGTAAATATGGTACTGCAACTGACCCTGTATATAGTATGCTTACTATCTTCCTCATGTTCTTATTTTGATTTCTTGTGTGTTTTTGTTCTACGGTGGCAGGTAGCCTAGTGATTAGAGTGTTGGGCCAGTAACTGAACAGTTGCTAGATCAAATCCCCGAGCCAACAAGGTAAAAATCTGTCGTTCTGCCCCTGAACAAGGCAGTTAACCCACTGTTCCTATGCCGTCATTGTAAATAATGATTTGTTCTTAACGGACTTGCCTGGGGTAAATAAAGGTTAAATAAACATACCTTAAGTTATTTTTAGTATTACATTGTTATTGAAAGGCATTTTATTGTACTTGTGCATGTGACAAAAATTTGAAACTTTAATAAAACCCTTGATATTTATTGGAAAGTTGCATCAAGCTCACCGCCCTGTGAAGTTCATCATAATTAATTTAATCTGTAGCCTAATGAACTGCATGCTTTCCGGAATCGTAGTGGGAGAACCACGCAGACTTGTTATCCCATGACACCAAATATCCTACTTTGTCTAGCATATTTTGTTTTGTCTAAATTTGGAAAGTTTACTGGCAAATTTGTAATTTCCATCAGTCCTGTCATGTCATTTATGAAACAGGTACTTTACTCGCATAAAAAGGTTGGATGGAAAACTGGTTACTGTTACTGGTTACTGTCTCGTGGTTCAAATAGTTGCCGTATGAGGAGCTTCATTTTGCTGTGCCACGTTCAGGTGCAAAGTTAGATGCCCTTACCTTTTTCCATTTTGGATTCATCCAAGTAAAAAAGTTTTTGTGAAAGAGGAAACGCATTAATAAAGTATATGAGAAAGACTAACAATTGTTTGGGAAATGATGTCCTTTGTGGCGTCAAGGTTACTTGCTGTAATTGTGCATTAGAAGTACATTATAAATAAATGTACAGGGCATTCAGAAAGTATTCAGACCCCTCGACTTTTTCCACTTTGTTACGTTACAGACTTATTCTAAAATGGATTAAAACATTTTTTCCCCTCATCGACACACAATACCCCATAATGAAAAATCAAAAACAGGTTTAGAAATGCTTGCAATTGTATTAAAAAGGGCTCCCGAGTGGCGCTCTAGTCTACAGTCCCTGGTTTGAATCCAGGCTGTATCACATCCGGCCGTGATTGGGAGTCCCATAGGGCGGCGCACAATTGGCCCAGCGACATCCGGGTTTGGCCGGGGTAGGCTGTCATTGTAAATAAGAATTTGTTCTTAACGTAATTGCCTAGTTAAAAGGTTACATAAAAATAAAAACAGAAATACCTTATTTACATAAGTATTCAGACCCTTTGATATGAGACTTGAAATTGAGTTCAGGTGCATCCTGTTTCCATTGATCATCCTTGAGAATGTTTCTACAACTTGATTGGACTCCACCTGTGGTAAATTCAATTGATTGGACATGATTTTGAAAAGGCACACACCTGTCTATATAAGGTCCTACAGTTGACAGTGCATGTCAGAGCAAAAACAAAGCTATGAGGTTAAAGGAATTGTCCGTAAAGCTCTGAGACAGGATTGTGTTGAGGCACAGATCTGGGGAAGGGTACCAATTTATTTTTTCTGCAGCATTGAAGGTCCCCAAGAACACAGTGGCCTCCATCATTCTTAAATGGAAGAAGTTCTAAACCACCAAGACTCTTACTATAGCTGGCTGCCCGGCCAAACTGAGCAATTGGGGGAGAAGGGCCTCCTTGGTCAGGGAGGTGACCAAGAACTTGATTGTCACTCTGATAGAGCTCCAGGGTTCCTCTGTGGAGATGGGAGAACATTCCATAAGGACTACAGTCTCTGTAGCACTCCACCAATCAGGCCTTTATGGCAGAGTGGCCAGACGGAAGCCACTCCTCATTAAAATGCGCAACAGCACGCTTGGAGTTTGCCAAAGGGAACCTAAAGGACTCTCATACCATGAGAAACAAGATTCTCTGGTCTGATGAAACCAAGATTGAACTCTTTGGCATCACATCTGAAGGAAACATGGCAGGAAACATGGCATGTTTTTCAGCGGCAGGAACTGGGAGACTAGTCCGGATCGAGGGAAAGATGGACGGAGCAAAGTACAGAGATCCTTGATGAAAACCTGCTCCAGAGCGCTCAGGACCTCAGACTGGGGCAAAGGTTCACCTTCCAACAAGATAATGCAGGAGTGGCTTCGGGACAAGTCTCTGTATGTTCTTGAGAGGCGCAGCCTGAGCCCGGACTTAAACCCGATCGAACATTGGAGAGACCTGAAAATAGCTGTGCAGCGACACTCCCCATCCAACCTGACAGAGCTTGAGAGGATCTGCAGAGAGGAATGGGAGAAACTCCCCAAATACAGGTGTGGCAAGCTTGTAGGATGTAATCGCTGCCAAAGGTTCTTCAACAAAACACTGATTAAAGGGTCTGAATACTTATGTTAATGTGATAGTTTTTGGAAAAATGTATACACTTGCAAAAAGGACTAAAAACCTGTTTTTGCTTTGTCATTATGGGGTACTGTGAGTAGATTGATTAAAGAAAAAATATATAAATTTAAGAAAAAGGCTATAACGTAACAAAATGTGGAAAAAGTCAACGCGTCTGACTATTCTATCCAGCATAAAACACAAGGCAAATTATTATTTCCCATTCATTTATTTTCTTTAGACTTACACAATACATGTGACATAAATATGCCTTCAAGGTGGAGGCAACTGATTCTAACACACACACACACACACACACACACACACACACACACACACAGAAAAACAACATCAAAATATCCACAGAGAGAAGTAAGAACACAAAATACCATCTAAGAGGCATTGAGAGGAAGAGGGCCTCAACCTCCTGAAATAAACAAGGTGCCTCTGTCCCTTTACCCCTGTGTACGTTCCCATTTTTGTCAACCATCTATTGGTGGTGGTCAGTCACACCTGGGAGATGAAGTAACACTCCACGTGTTTCAGCTAGTAGTTAAGTACAAGTGTAGTACCTGATCGGGGTCCACTGATTATTGTCTGTAACCAGGGCTGTAGTCGTGTGCTCTTCATGGATGACAAGGGGGCTGAAGGGAGAGGAGAACATCCATACGATGGGGTCACGGATGATGGTATTGCTAATGGTAATAGATTTGGTAAACATGAATTCTGAGAAAACTGAGAAAAAAAAAATATTCCATTACTGCCTTGTACATGACAGTATGGTGAAATTAAAAGAGCATGGTTGAAATAAAGGGGTCGACCATCGTGTTGGAATGTGGAGGAATGACTGAGGTTTGACTGTCACTGGCCTAAGTAGACATTCACAAACAGGGGCCAGAGAGCACTGGGGGTAGGAGGGGAGGGAGGTGAGAGCTCAGTCCTCCAGGGTACGGAAGGCATTCTGCATGTCCTCCAGCAGCTGAGAGTAGTCTGCTTTGATTTTGGCCTCGCCCTCCTTCACTGGATCCTGAAACAACAGGTACACAGAGACACTGAGGCTAGGAGACACAATGACACCCCAAGACAAAGTCCCACAGTGGATGTACAAAGGCCAGAGTTGATTGAGGAAGTTGATTTTGAATGCAGATAAACATGGATAAAGGGGCTGAACAAGCATGTACCTTGAACTTCATAGAGCTGAGTCTGTAGAGGATCTCTCCCATGTGCTCCCGGATCATGGACCAGGTGATCTTGTTGTCACTCTGAGCCGTGGTCTCCACTGCATGTCGCGCCAAGTCATAGAACGCAATTGTGTTGGAAAGGATGCCCACCGTTTTGTAGAAAGGGCAGAACCTTCGGGAAAAGGGCAAAAAATTAAATTAATTAACCAATATGGGCTTAATAACCAATGATTAAGTCATTTTAGCATGTTTATGACACAGATGAACGTGTGCCAGAGTGTGTATTTACCTGTCATACGGAGTATAGCCATTCTGCTGCAGGAAGTCATCCTTGAGTAGTTTAGCAACCTCCAATGTGATCTTGTCGGTCTCAGCGAGAGATGCCTGTTGTTAAGTTGACATGGGGGACATCAATAAGTGCCTAGTGCATGCATACACATGCCAACCATCAACCTAGGCAGTATATCAACCCATAACCCTTCCTCACATGAGCTCAGCCTCACCTTGCCTACAAGCTGTACAATCTCAGCCAAATCCTCCTCCTCCTGCAGGATCTCCTTGGCCTTGGTGCGAAGCGGCACAAACTCAGGGAAGTGCTTGTCGTAGTACTCGTCCAGCGCCCGCGTGTACTTGCTGTAGCTTATCAGCCAGTTGACCGAGGGGAAATGCTTTCTCTGAGCCAGCTTCTTATCTAGACCCCAGAACACCTGAGAGATGGAGAAAGAGACAGAGAGAAGATAAAAACAGGAATGAGGAGTAGTAAGAGTAAAGGTTTGAATTGTCAAAACTTAAAATTGTCAATAAAATTGTAATATATATACAATTGAGGCATTACCTGTACAATACCCAGTGTAGCTGAAGTAACAGGATCAGAGAAGTCTCCACCAGGGGGAGACACACTAGGGGAAATAACACCAGGCCAAGTTATTCAGACACCAGTCTGCCATCACTGTATCATACATTCCAAGGTGAAGAATACATGGTTCAGGTAGCTTGTGTTGCAGGACTGGTACAGAACCTGTCTGACCCTTAGTGTCAGGAGGTATGGGGGGTGATAGAGGTTCCCCCTGCTGGTAGAATGATATAGTACTCACGCTCCAACAATGCTGACGCTGCCCTCTCTCTCTGGGTTACCCAGGCACTTAACCCTGCCAGCACGCTCATAGAAGGAGGCCAGTCTGGCTCCCAGGTAGGCAGGGTACCCGCTGTCTGTGCACAAACAGCACACAGAGCTCTGACTGGCTCAAAATGGCAGACATGTTGCTGTGATAGAGCATGTTATTTTTATACTATTGTTATTGGCTCATTGTACTCACCAGCAGGCATCTCAGCCAATCGTCCTGAGATCTCCCTGAGAGCCTCGGCCCACCGGGAGGTGGAGTCGGCCATCATGCTGACGTTGTAGCCCATGTCTCTGAAGTACTCAGACAGAGTGATTCCTGCAGTGGCACAAAGTAGATGCAGTCAGAATCAGAGGCACAGAATTCCAGTCACCACAAGGTTATGAGAATGAGTGGTGACTGGTGGCTAATCCCCCCACATTGCAGACCAAAAAATATACAACTACCAACAACGATGATGATTCAAAACAGCCGACACCAGCTTTATAGGTTGCCATCTGTAATGTGATTGCCTGGTACCTGTGTAAATAGAGGCCTCTCTAGCAGCGACAGGCATGTTGGAGGTATTGGCCACTAGAGCTGTTCTCTTCATGATACTTTCAACCTTTCCATCCACTTCCATTGTAAGCTATGGAGCAGGGAGGAATACCATTAGTCAGACTGAAAACACATCACAAACTGGTGATCGGCTATGCCAGACACCAAAGTAGTGTAATTCACTGATCTCATTAACATGTCAATGATTAGAACTTGACACACGGACTATCACTAACCTCAGGGAAATCTCTCAACACTTCAGACATCTCATTTCCACGCTCTCCACAGCCCACATAGATGATGACATCACTGTTGGAATACTTGGACAGGGACTGTGAGATCACTGTCTTGCCACAACCGAAGGCTCCTGGGATAGCAGTAGTACCACCCTGGACACACCTGTGAGCACAGACAAACACAGAGCCAGAAGTAGGTGACTTGTCAGAGGCTTAAGTAAAGGTCAGGATGAAAGGATATGAAGTGAGAATGGGTCAGTAGAAAAAAGGAAAAGAAAGTAGAGATATGTATACTCACGGGAAGAGGGCATCCAACACTCTCTGGCCAGTGAGCAGGGGGTGATTGGCAGGTAGCTTCTCTGTGACCGGGCGAATCTGTCGCACTGGCCAGACCTGGATCATGGTAAACTTCTCTTTCAAACCCTCAAACTCCAGTTCCAGCACCACATCCTGCCGAAACACACTAAATTTACCAAACAACAGAGACAAGACAATGGCATTGTGCCATTCAGCTGTAAAGATGTTAGTAGGTGGAGGGTGACTCGCATTTAGGGCTGTGACGATACCAGTATGGCAATATTTTTTCCCATGCCAAACATTTACACGAAGCAGACCATATTCTTTGGTCCTTAAAAAACCTGCTATATGTAAAATATTGTGTACTATAGTTTGGAAAATACATAAAAGTGACTCCGGATGACAACATAATGATGTTTGTTTCCAACGTTAGGGCTGTTTTCATAAATAAATTAATCACGCTTTGTGTTTTGTTTCCTTGACACGATACTAACGAGTATCACGATACTGGTATCGTCCCGGCTCTACTCACATTGACATCATAGTTTCCAGGTGGGGCCACGTAGGTGACAGTGCCTCTGCTCCGGGGAGGCAGCATCAACTTGTGTTTGATCAGCGAGTTCTCAAAGACTGTGCCGTAGATATCCCCACCTGTTATGTGACTGCCAGTCTGAGGCAGAGATGGACAGGGGGAGAGAACATAATATGTAGATTCAGGAGATGGATCATATTTCAGTGGAGACACATTCAAACACACCTTGCTTACACACTCACAAGGAAATACATTGTTGTCTTACTCTAAGACTCTGGCCAGGTGTAAACTCCCACTTGAGGTCACGGTTGAGGGCTCCAATGTTGACTCCTCTAGGGATGTAAATGCTTTGAGTGAGGTCATTGATGTCTTTGAGGGGCCGCTGGATGCCATCAAAAATGGACCCCATGATTCCCGGACCCAACTCCACAGACAGGGGCTTTCCTGTCCGAAGGACGGGGTCTCCGACAGACACACCAGCTGTGACGTACGTTCAGGAAAAATAACCATATAGCCTAGTAATATGCCAGACAAGAGGATAGGCTAGAATACATCAGAATGGAAGTACACAAAAGTAAGTGAACCGTCAACAGTTACTGAAGGTGGGAGTAACTGTATGTCTAGTTGAGAAGGTATGACTGGAAAGGATACAGGTCTCCTCGTAGACCTGAATGGTTGCCATGTCTCCCTCCAGCCTGATGATCTCTCCCACCAGCTCACTGTGACCCACACGCACCAGCTCGTACATGGCCGCTCCTGCCATGGCGGTGGCCGTCACCACTGTTGATTAAGCAGGTTAGACAAAGAACAGATGACAGAAAACATGTTATTGAAAAGTAGCAGGCAGTCTGGCTACATGAACAAGTCAAAATATATATTTTTGCCATACTGGAAATGAGCAGGCTGAATTGAGCAGGTGCTATAGCATGTGCTGAAAGCATTGTTAGCTCACTGAACTAAAGCCATAGGCACGGGCATGAGAGTTATCACTCCCAGGCCAGAGCCTGGGATCCTTGATTTGAACTGCAGACACTGACCTGGACCAGAAACTCCATGCACATATCCAAACTCGCTTTCCCGCTCTTCATCACGGATCTTAGGAAGCTTGGAAGTGTCCATCCTTGAGTGTGTGTCTGCAAAGAGTAAGGAGAGGAAAAACAGAGATCAATCATGCGACACTCCACTATGACGACACGTGAAAGACATGACACTAGTTATATATTGATAAACTGTTTCAATAACTTAAATTACTTAATGGAATGAAAATAATTCACCATAACCACACATAATCATCACATTTCATTCATTGGTACAGTGACGTGTAAGCTTGCTCAGTGATAATACCTTCGATACCATCTGCTTGGTAAAAGCAGGAGAAAAACAACAAGCTATGAAGCTAGCTAACTAGTCTCTACAGACCATAATACAACTACAAAAGTTCTGAAATACAGTCTTAGTTTGTCGTTTATTACACAAACAAGCAAATCATACTAGCTAGATAGAGCTAAACTAATCGTAGTCAGGCAGGTAACACTGACAGAACGGAAATGTAACAACAGCTAACGTTAGCTAATCTGCGTGGTTTATCATAATGTACTAGCCAGTTGCAATGAATTGACAATAACGTTATATCGGATTCATATGATTCCGGTTGATTACCTTCTCTTAGTATTCAATAGTCCAGGGCCCTTCAGAAATTTCTGTCAGATTAGGAGACTGATCAGCTGACAGGCCCAAGACTACTTTGGGAAACAATCACCATTGTGGCTCGGAGGCCCGAGATTACATTTGAAAATACGATCTCTGGGAGTCAAAATGGCGTAACAGCGCAACAGTTTCCTTCCTCTTTCCGCTCGTTTAGCTCGAATGCGGCGGCGGCTGCATTCCAATATCATTGACCTGATTTCCTCGTCTCCTTTTCTCAATGACAAAGTTTACTTAGACACTCAGTGAAAATCAAGCTATTGCTTTGATGTAGCAACACAGTCGAATAATATCCAATCACTTAGCCCATGTTGGCTGTGATCGGCCTATTGAAGCAGAACATTGGAAAAATAAACTTGGAAGATCTATTAGCTGAATAAACTGCCCAGTTAAGATTTTAAAATTAAATTGGCCTAACTATGCTGGGCTATTTAATCAGCAAAATAGGCTACATATCTACATATATATTAATGTGCCCATACAGTCTGTACGGAATAGTCTAAAATTAGTGTGTCTCATGACACAAATTATGGAGAGAACAGATCCACAGAGCAGAACCAACTCATGTTATGATGCATCACATGGCGTGAATCCAATGGTAAGCCTGTGCGTTCATTTTACATAGCGTACCTATAGCTCCCTGTATGATTTTATTAGCCTATTCTAGATATGTCTAGTTGCGCTTTCGAAATAGGAACAAGCGCTGCGGTCATAACTTTTGATCCGTTTAAATAGCCTAGTTGTCATGGGATATAGGCCTAGCCTATGTGACATTGATCCTAGCCTATTGCAGAAAGGGTGGTGATTGAGCCACGTATGTTATATGTCATTTATAATATTTTAGGATTTATTTCCAGGTTATTCTTTTGTAATAACAAAAAATACCGATACGGGATTCGTCTCTTCAGTTGGAACGGGATGAGGACCGTGCGTTTTGCTGTTGGGGCTTTTATCAGTCTGATTTTCCAAGTGGGCATGACACAACAGAGGACGAATGGTGAATATTGCCATAGTTGGAAGGACGCGCAATCTAACTGGCGAGGGGGTTTCCATTGTCCGGAGGGCCACGATCAAAGAGAAGCGGCGATCTGTTGTGGAACGTGTGAGCTGCGCTACTGTTGCGCGCTCATAGGAGCAAGACTGGATCAGGGTAACTGCAACAACCACGAGCAAGTTCTACAGCCTGGCACGTCTGATGACGAGAAAGATGCCAAGAATGCAGGTAAATTGTATCTTTGGCTACAGAAATAGGAACAAATACTTGGTCAATTATTATTTTTCATTAAGGCTCAATGTGCTGGCTATATAATGCCTTTTTAGGCATAGCTACCTATTCATTGATAACACACACAGTGAGATTCCTTATAAATGGTATTGAGGAATGAGAAAGCCTAATGCAGTGTGTGCTTGAATCCAACCCACCAAATGTGCCTTAAAGTGTGGCCTCATGTATAAGCATTTATTCTATTCTTCAACATGCAGTTAGTCTACTCCTCACATCACGAGCATCATGTTAAGACTTGATCTGCTGCCAAGGATCTTACAATGAACCGTTTTTTTTTGTGTGTTTCATGTGTTGCACAGTTTAATACTTTTCTTGGAATATGAACACATCCCCAGCTTTTTAAGGTCATCCTTAAAATGTCTTTCTTTCCTTTCCACTCAATCAATCCATCCACTTCTCCCCTGCCCTCTTTATTTTTGTGTTTTCTTTTCACTCTGTAGTACCTGTCTATGTCCCCTTTGTGATCGTGGGCTCTGTTTTTCTGGCCTTTATCTTTCTGGGCTCCATGGTGGCCATGGGTGTCTGTCTGAGTCGTAAACAGGAGATCTCCCAAAGCCCAGAAGGTGCTGCTGGGCCCCAGGGTGGGAGTGGAGAGCAGCAGCAGGAGGCTGTACCCATGACTGTGAGTACAGGGACGTCCTGTGGTTCCACCTCATCTCTCTACCCTCCCAATGCCAGCCAAGCCTGTCCAACTGGATCCACACGTGTCCACCAAACCTTAAAGAGGCAGGAAACTCCCACCAGCCCACAACCCTCCATGGTCCAACCTTTTACCATGCACCCCACCATGGTGTTTTCCAGCCTGGTTCACCCCTCCATGCTTCATCATTCCATAATGCATCCTTATATGGCTCAAATGCCTACTCTGTATACCTCACAAGGGGAAAGCCGTCATCTCCCATCTCCCTGCCCTCCATCCAGCTATACCAGCACTAAACCCAGGCACACCGAAGTGATCATATAATTTGTGGCTGTGACTTTGAAAGACTCCAGTATGGAGTATTTGGGTATTCAAATAACAAAATATTAATAAGCCCAGGAAATGGAATGTAAATGTGTGGCAGCCAGTTTAGACGAATAAAAATGTTTAGGAGAATAATTGCAATTGGTCAGTTAACAATAATTCAATGATTCATATTTGATTATTCCTTAAAATGTATAGTGTTTCTTTGTAAATATTCTGTACTCATTTCTACAATTTACACATTCAATTGCTGGACTTTTTCTGATGTTTTTTGTTGTTGTCCATAATATAGTTATATTAGCCCTACTGTTATGTATTACTGATGCAAAAGCTACACTACGCACATAACCCTGTCACATAATAATAATAGTAATAATTTGGTGGGGACATATATTTTGTCCTATTTCACACATGTACAAGTTGAAGAGTTGGACATAGCACCATGATTTAGGTGACATGATACTGTATCATGATATCATGACACCATCATTAACCACAATTTTATCTAAAACATTCCTCAATGCGATCTCTATACATGAACAGAATTTGCTCTGGTGGCTGCAGAGTTTATCATCAGGCCTTTCACAACTTTGGTTTTAGAAGTGGGGGGGGACATTAAAAAAATGTATTCAGTCGGATAAACACTCGAAGAAGTCTACCCGATCGCTCGGAGCGGTCCGCATGGTCCGGAAGCACACTGTTGCCTCGTTTTGCAGCACATTCGAATGATAAAACTGTGAGGGGGGACAAAAATGCAATTCAGAATGTGGGGAGGACATGTCCCCCCCGTCCCCCGTGAAAGTTGTGCCCCTGGCCTTTCTGCAGCCACAGCCTCGCACCAGGTGTGTTGAAACGTCTAATTTCTGGGAGCGGCGCTGTTCAACCGCTATGCTGCTGAAGTGGCGACCAATCCTGTTTTAGTTTGCACTGATTGCTTTGCTGGCCATGGTGCTGAATGTTTGCGCGGCTAGTTGTATCTCGTGCCAACTTTGGCTTTTACAATTGAAGTTAAAACACAGTTTTTACATTTTTACTTCCTATTTTAAGAAACGTTTTTATCCATAATTCCATGTGTCCATCTGTAGCATCTATCTTCAGCAGTATCTTATTATGGAGACCATTTTAGGCATAGGCAATCAGACAGAATCAGAATCATGTTAATTGTCCTAGAATAGGAAAATCTTAGCATAGCTCACAAATAACATGCACAACGCATATAGAAAACACAGCAGGAAACAAGCTATAGTCAGACATAAGTAGTAGCAGGAAGCTACCCATAGCAGGAAGCTGCATGGAATTGCTAATGAAGCAAACTTGACTACCACAAGAGAAACTGAAGGATCATTTGGGGGTAATGGTGGTATAGGCCTAGCTATAATCATCACAGAAAAACACTAAGTGATAAATGGAGAATACGTGTTATAGTGGCTGGGGGCTCAGTGTCATGAATAGCCCAATAGAGGCATTAGTGACTGGGGGTGTACATGGGTGCAGTGATAGCGATGTGTGAAAACATTGGGATAAACAGTGGCATTGTCATTGAGGGTAAATACTGTATTATTGTTAATAGGGTTGAGCTATTGAAATTACAGAAGCACCAATATGTTACTCTGCCGTTTCGTTTTTATTAAGGCCCTTCCCTTGCATTAGATCATGCATTAGCGCACAGTGATCTACAGACCTCCAATAACATCACAGCAGCAATAATCACTGTGTGTTTTAGAGTCAATTTATGCTTGATCTGAAAATGTGGTTGGAGGTGCTGCATGGATGGTGTGACGCAATTATTGAGCCTCCAGAGGCATGCGGAGGCCAAATTGAGCTCCTTACTGCATCGTCGTGTGCGGTCCAAATTTTGTAACAATGCGGAGGGCCCCGTATAGCTTCGCATTGACATGATTGGTTGATGGTAGGTCAGGGCGGGAGGTCCTGTACTCACTTCCTTGACAACAGCTCTGCTCAACAACGCTGCAATGATCCGCGAAGCACAAGAAGTATGACTGTCCTCACTTCTGCAGAGGCCGTTTCACCGTAAACGCTGCAAAGCCTATGCAGAAGTCAGAATGCCCATGCAGCGCCTTTAAGCTCCCAGACCTCCAACCCACTTCCACGGTCCAGATACCATCTGTCAGGATGGGCTAATCTGAAAGGGGATTCTATAAAACACACCAGTTCGATACAGCTACAACCGAAAGTTACTTTTCGTAGCAGGTTGGGAGATAATTTTCGCTAACTCTTTCCCTACCCTTAACCGAATTCCCCTAACCTGCTACGTTAATTCTCCTAACCTCCTGCCTAACTTCTCCTAACCTGCTATAAAAAAGTAACTTCTGGTCATAGCTGTATCAAAGTGGCATGTTTTTGGGGAATCTCAATCTGAAAGGGTGGTGTTTATGCCCACACACCATAAGGTTGTAGGACAAAAATGCAATTACAGAATTTGAGGGGGGTACATGTTCCCCCCATCCCCAGTGGCTGGGACCAACCCTGCTATGGCCCCATGGTTCTTCTGATAGACCGAACGGAGACAAAGAAAGGCATCCTTAGGTAATCACTTACCTGTGTGCAATATGGAATTGCACTGGTTATATCAATTTGGTAGCAGGATAAAAGTTTAATAGACTATAACACTGATCATGCAATCTAAAAGATAACAAATCTACCTTGTAATCACAAATTGTTATCCGACTGTGGAATTCCATCATCAAGAATCAAAAACCACAAAACTCACTAATCGTGACTATTGTTTTCACATGTAGGCCTAGTTGAAATTAACTATTTGTAGAGCTGCCAGACAAAAATGCTTGAACGTGCCAAAAAACAAACTCATGGGCCTAAAAGTAAGAAAATAGGTCGTTTGACAACGGGGCGTGACCGTTGTGGTGGTAGGATGCCCGCTGTTAGGTGGGGTCAAACGGTCACCCCCTGGTTGAATCCATTCTCTTTTGAAACAATTAATTGACAATCCGAACGTGGTCATATCTTCGAAGACACATTTTTGAGTGTTTATTTATACATTTCAGAATAACTGAGCTAAACCAGTCACGAAGTCATAATAATGCAATTTATGTAATGTAAGCTTGTGTTCTAAAATAGGGATTCTCGTCATCACTCGAAAACGCACTCATGTCGCGCTGTCAAACTGCCCATGGTTGTCACGATGGATGTTTTTGGCGATTCTGATTGGACGACACAACTAAATCTGCTAATTAAATCTCTGAGCCTGGATGCTGATTTGTGCGGGAGATTGCTCCTCACAGAAAGAATCCTGGTGAGATGCGGGGACAGGATGGCAACTCTACCGGTGGACTGCAGCTGAATACTAAAAGGACACATTTGGTGAGCGTCCCGTTTTTATCATATCTATATCTTCCCTCCTTTGTTATGTCTGTTTGTGTATTATATGTAGGCTACTACAATTAGGTTGCTGCTATTTAAAACCCTCGGTCACTCACGGGTCACAGACCACCGTTCTTCGGTAATAAACCGGTCCATCTGGAGTTGCAGGCACTTAATTGTTACAATCAAGATAAGGCATCACTCTAAAGTGGTTTGAAACAAACCGTGCACTGTTCGCCCAGTTGAAACTGTTGTACTTATTGGCTCCTCTAAACACCTCAGAGCATGTGGTTGGGACTACCTTGCTATTCTTGTTTGCGTAATTGGTAAATCTGTAGGATGCTTTGGATTCATGGTTTGTTGATAAATGTGTGATCGAGGTTGCCATGATGATCAAGCCCACAGGGCACAGACGTCAATTCAACGTCTATTCCACGTTCGTTCAACGTGTAAAATACGCTGTGTTTAAACAAACATTGTATGGTGAGTTTAACATTGCTGAGGTTCCTCCCAGTCTTGCATGGCATGTGTCACCATTCATACCATGTTGCACAGCAAGGCCCCTAACTTTAACTGTAGCGTAATCCTTACTTCAAATAAAACTCAATTATTTTTTAAACTGGGTTGTTCAAGCCCTGAATGCGGATTGGCTGACAGACTTTATACCATGGGTATGACAAAATATTTATTTTTACTGCTCTAATTACGTTGGTAACCAGTAATAGCAATAAGGCACCTCTGGGGTTTGTAATATATGACCAATATACCACGTCTAAAGGCTGTACGTGTTGCATCATGCCAATAATAGCTTTTAGCTGTGGAATATTGGCCATATACCCCCCCATGCCATATTGCTGAAATACACTACCCTTATATAAGCCAAATCATAATTTATAATAGCAAATCATCAAATTATTCAACAGTTGCATTAGTAAGCTTGCCTTGAGTGAAATATAAAACCTGTGTCTCTGTGGTAACACAGGCTTTAGCTCAGTTGACTATATAGCACAATATTGAAATAGCCCAAACTGGGTTTTGATACCAGTTGATACTTGTTTACAAAAAGCATAGTTTGAGCCTATAGTCACTCAGGGGGACCCCCTTGTGATGGAGTGCTATGTGTAAATGTAAGTATTTTAATGCAGTTATCGGTCTGGAAAGAAGTATTGATTGGCTGTTTCAGGGTCCAATAGAATGAATTGCCTCTCTAAGGAATTTTCCATGAATGACATGAAAGGCTCTGGGATGAAGTAAAGAGTAGTTTGTTCCATGATAACTTGTATGTGCTCTGATGGCATTACATAAAGACGAATGGGATTTGGTTAGTAATGTAATCTGGAGAGGTTTGACTCGACTGCCTCTGTCTCACACACCATCTGGTCTGAATTGTCTGGCTGTGTCTAATGGAACATGGAGGTTATTGTCAGTGGCTGTGTTTCCCAGCAGGTGGCGTGTGGTGTGGTGTGAGGAGATGCCCCTGGTCAAGAGGAGCATAGATCCCCGGCACCTCTGCCGCGGGGCGCTGCCCAAGGGGATTGGCAGTGAGCTGGAGTGCGTCACCAACAACAGTCTGTCTGCCATCATACGTCAGCTCAGCAGTCTAAGTAAGACATACCTTCCACACAGTCACCCCCCCCCACCCCGTTATGTGCATTAAGTAAACACCTATCTTTTAACCAGATGTATGCATCTATGCTCCAGAATGGTGACCTAAACACCCTCATTCCTGTGTTACACTGGGAAACTGAACAACTTATGCAAATAAATTAACTTACTGCATTTAATGATTGGAATCGATATGGTAAAATACATGTTGATATTGACAGATGTGTGTGTGTGTCCGTTGTAGTGTGGGGAGGGATGGAGAATTTGAGGATGAGACATCTGGCCCAAATATATCCATATTACTGTGTGTCTGTGTGGGGTGGGATTGTATGAAGTCACCGGAGATTAGAGCTTACTGTAGAGCTTAGTTTCACAGAAGCAAATAAAGGAGGCAGGGACAGAGAGAGAATCGAGACAGATTTCACAATCACTTGCTCGTCTCACCGTTGTTTGACAAATCTCAATCAATTGGTTGGTTGTCTGGAAATCTCCATCACTAAATTGCCCCTGTCTGTTCAACTTTACCTCAATTTACATTTGAAGTCAGAAGTTTACATACACCTTAGCCAAATACATTTAAACTCAGTTTTTCACAATTCCTGACATTTAATCCTCGTACAAAATTCCCTGTCTTAGGTCAGTTAGGATCACCACTTTATTTTAAGAATGTGAAATGTCAGAATAATAGTAGAGAGAATCGTTTATTTCAGCTTTTATTTCTTTCATCACATTCCCAGTGGGTCAGAAGTTTACATACACTCAATTAGTATTTGGTAGCATTGCCTTTAAATAGTTTAACTTGGGTCAAACGTATCAGGTTGCCTTCCACGAGCTTCCCACAATAAGTTGGGTGAATTTTGGCCCATTCCTCCTGACAGAGCTCGCACACACTTTTTCAGTTTTGCCCACAAATTATCTATGGGATTGAAGTCAGGGCTTTGTGATGGCCACTCCAATACCTTGACTTTGTTGTCCGTAAGCCATTTTGCCACAACTTTGAAAGTTTGCTTGGGGTCATTGTTCATTTGGAAGAACCATTTGCGACCAAGCTTTAACTTCCTGACTGATGTCTTGAGATGTTGCTTTGATATATCCACCTAATTTTCCTCCTCATGATGCCATCTATTTTGCGAAGTGCACCAGTCCCTCCTGCAGCAATGCACCCCCACAACAGGATGCTGTCACCCCCGTGTTTCACGGTTGGGATGGTGTTCTTTGGCTTGCAAGCCTTCCCCTTTTTTCCTCCAAACATAACAATGGACATTATGGCCAAACAGTTCTATTTTTGTTTCATCAGACCAGAGGATATTTCTCCAAAAAGTACGATCTTTGTCCCCATGTGCAGTTGCAAACCATAGTCTGGCTTTTTTAATGGCTGTTTTGGAGCAGTGGCTTCTTCCTTACTGAGCGGCCTTTCAGGTTCTGTCGATATAGGACTCGTTTTACTGTGGATATGGATACTTTTGTACCTGTTTCCTCCAACATCTTCACATGGTCCTTTGCTGTTGTTCTGGGATTAACTTTCACTTTTCACACCAAAGTACGTTCACCTCTAGGAGACAGAAAGCGACTCCTTCCTGAGCGGTATAATGGCTGCGTGGTCCCATCGTGTTTATAATAGCGTACTGTCGTGTCTTTGGCTATGCACGGATTAAGTGATATGACATGCTATTCTATAAAATAATTTCTCCATAATTAATATTACCTGATTGAGCTAATCATGTAAATGTAATTAACTGGAGAGTCGCGGCACCACAAAATAATATTTATAGAGCTGTTATCTTCAGAATAAATTCTTAAAGACCTAGTAATATTTTACACCAATAGCAGTCAATATTAATCGTCATCTTAATTCACTCTCATCTGAAAGTTGTAAATTCTTGGTTATCTGCACGAACCCTGGCTAACAAGTTGAATCAGCAACACAAAATTGGGTTTATTTATTTACTAAATACCTAACTAATCACACAGAAATACACATAATTAAATCATAACTTGATTACAAATTACGTCATGAAGGAAAACGTCCCTAGCGGGCAGAACAGATATGACGGCTTGTTACACAAAAGAAAAGGGCTGGGTTTGAGTGAAAGAGCAGGAAGACTGAGGAACAAAGGGCGAAGCTGTGCTATCGTAAATACAGAATCTTACGCATTCTAAATTACCGCCCATTTGGAAAAGGAAAAATGCAATAAATATTTACTCTGAGCTTCGCTTCGGTAGGTTGGTGGTAGGTGGAAGGCCGTGTTGCCCAACCGAGTCCTTTGAAGAATGTCTCTGCTGGTAAATTGAATACGTTGTAGTAACGTCGTTGTTGTGGGATACTCTGTCTGTTCCTGTTGTGGGATACTCTGTCTGTTCCTTCCGAACCTGCATCTACTGCTGCTGTTGCTAACTCAATGGCTAGGAGTGATCACTTCTGTAGTGAATAAGAGTTTAAAGTTCATACCATTCGCAACCAAAGCTCACGCTAATGTTGGCTTCGTTCTGTAGTTATTATCTGAACCATTCTGATCGGACCGTCGTCCTCACATCCTCGGAACAGGAGGTTATATTGTCGTCAAGGCTTCATATAGGAAGGGAGATGAGGGCGTGTTTGAAAAGTTTTATAGCCCATGTCCCTTCACAGGGGCGGGCCACTGATTGAGCAGAGCCCTACCTTATAAAAACCCAAATGTCACATTTTTGAAGCTAAAATCACATTTCATCCCATCACAAATAATTTCATATTCAAACATTTACATTGAACAACAATTCCATGTGAATCCGATAACTCTGATGTGTAGACTTTCCACTGTAGAGTTTGTCATATCATTGATGAGAATGTCTCAGATGACAACCGAACTGACATCATATTCATTAAGTACCACCGCATATGTTCAATTGGTCGGATTACCAGAATATAGTTAATTTCCCCCCACCTTCTGATGTTCCCAGAATCTCTATGTTAACCAAGGGTTTTGCAAATGTAACATCAGTAGGGTAGAGAGAGGAAAAGGGGGGGGAAGAGGTATTTATGACTGTCATAAACCTACCCCCAGGCCAACGTCATGACAGTACTATTGTTTGTACAGATGAACATGGTACTTTCAGGCGTTTGGAAATTGCTCCCAAGAATGAACCAGACTTGTAGAGGTCTACAACTTTTTTTTGGCTGATTTCCCCATGATGTCAAGCAAAGAGGCAGTGAATTTGAAGGTATGCATTGAAATGCATCCGCAGGTACACCTCCAATTGACTCAAATTATGTCAATTAGCCTATCAGAAGCTTCTAAAGCAATGACATAATTTTATGGAATTTTCCGAGCTGTTTAAAGGCACAGTCAGCTTAGTGTATGTAAACATCTGACCCACTGGAATTGTGATTAAGTGAAATAATCTGTCTGTAAATAATTTTTGGAAACATTACTTGTCATGCACAAAGTAGATGTCCTAACCAACTTGCCAAAACTATAGTTTGTTAATAAGAAATTTGTGGAGTGGTTGAAAAACGAGTAATGAGTCCAACCTAAGTGTATGTAAACTTCCGACTTCAACTGTATTTCTTTGCTCTTTTCTGTGTAGTATGAAGTGCACTTCTCCAATCATCTTGTCTGACCAGTTGGACACGGTGAAAGTCTATAGTAAGGACTCCTCTGTCCTCAGGTAAACATGCAGAGGACGTCTTTGGAGAGCTGTTTAGTGAGGCTAACACCTTTTACCTGCGTGCAAATGGTCTCCAAGACCGCATCGACCACTTGGCTGTCAAGGTCACTCAGCTGGATTCCACTGTGGAAGAGGGTCAGTTGGGGTCAGGGGATAAGGGTAAAAAAAAATACATCTCTAATGTTGAATGAGAATAACCGACTCATTAGTTATCCTCCTTGTCTCTGGTTCTGCATGGCCCATAATCTATTTATTATTTTCTAACTCTGTATCTTCTAATTGCTTATCTTTCTATCAATCTCACATTCTCTGTTTTGATCTCCAGTCTCTCTGCAGGACATCAACATGAGGAAGGCATTTAAGAGTTCCACAGTCCAGGACCAGCAGGTGGTGTCCAATAGCAGCTCGTCCAACCCTGTGGCAGAGATGTACAACACCAGCGACAAGCCTCCTCCTCTCAGCATCCTCTCTGCCTACAGGTTCACTGTGTGGATGCATCACAATCACCAGACAATCTTTAACCTCAAGGTTGTGATGAACAGCTAACTAGTCTCTCTTTTGACACAGAGATGACCACACTGATGGGATGAAGTTCTACACAGACCCGTCCTACTTCTTTGACCTGTGGAGAGAGAAGATGCTGCAGGACACTGAGGACAAGAGGAAGGAGAGAAGAAGACAACGGGTGAGAGCCTCTTAATATCGCACTTTAAAAAGCCTCCAGTATTTTGCTTCTGAACAGCTAATTTCTTCTGAGCAACTTATGTATACAATATCCTGTAACTCCACACCTATTTGCAAAAGGACCCCTCTCTCTGCCTCTCTCTCTCTCTCTCTCTCTGTCTCTCTCTCTGCCTCTCTCTGTCTCTGTCTCTGTCTCTCTCTCTCAGGAGCAGAAGCGATGTGTTGATGGCACACTTCAGCGTGAGGTGAAGAAGGTTCGTAAAGCCCGAAACCGCCGTCACGAGTGGAACATGATGGAGTTCGACAAAGAGCTTCGCCCAGACCATCGCCACCCTCACTCTCTCCACCGGGGGGCGTCGTCTGAGGGCTCCCTCTCCCCGGAGAGTAGGTCAGTGGTTCCATCCCCTAATTAGGACTATATTCATCTCTCCTGAGCAAAGTATTCCTTCAGTTTGTTTTCCAAATGGCATATTAAAATGTTATCAGGGTAAAGAGTTAATTATGACTTTTTGCTGTCTAGATATGATCTGCCAGACTACCCAACTGCTCCAGGCCTTCCCCATGCTACATCCAACCACACCCTGGCTCACCCTTACCAGCCTGCAGACATCCATGAGTCTGTAGAGCATGAGTACCACAGCATCGGAGTCGGCTACAGAGACGGGACTCTCAACCGCCCACACCACCCCAACCCTCTGCATCACTCCACTGAGAGAATGAATGGCACTATAACACTTCCACCTGCAGACTACAGGTATTGTTACTGTAACAATAAGAAATCTGTAATATAGATTAGTGAATCTGATTTGTTTATACTAATTGTTACCTCAAATGAAGTTCTAAAACTGAAAATCTTTTTCTCTCAGTATAATGGAGTACTATGCCAGTTCTGGACCACCACCACCTCCTCCCCCAGCCCCTCTTATCCCATCTGCACAGACAGCCTTTGGCTCTCCCATGGTGTCCCCCACCCCCCTTACTGGATCCTCGGGCTATTGTCCTCCCCCAATGCTATCTCCCCCAGGACCCCGTATGATTCCACCTCCCCCAGGTCCTCCACCACTACCAGTCCCTCCCGCTCCCCCCCAAGTGGCAGGACTCGGTGATTGGAAGCGACAGGACACCCAGCCTGTCACTGGCACTCGAAGTGACCTTCTGTCAGCTATTTGCATAGGTAAGTTTAGCTGTACTTAGATGTTTACCATTCTTCTGGAGACAGCAGAGGTAAAAATATATATATACAAAGTATTTGCACAGAAGTTCATGTTTAGACTGTGTGAATGTGTCTGTGTGGGTTTGTGTTGCTCAGGTATCCAGCTGAAGAAGGGGCAGGAGCAGCAGGAGCAGCAGGCCAAGCGGGAGCCTGTGGGGAACGACGTGGCCACCATCCTGTCCCGACGCATCGCAGTGGACTACAGCGACTCAGAGGACGACTCCGAACTGGAGGACAACGACTGGTCAGACTGACCCTCACACCGCCCCCACACGGTGACCAAATACCATGGACACATCTCTGCTCCAGCCCAACTGTCCCACAAAGGATATGATGTGGTACAGATTAGTTATGAGAGTCTCAAATGCAGTATGTGGTCAGGGACACTTTTTTTACAGACCAATGACCATATTATGGTTCATAGTGATTAGTGGGCATAGGCTGAGGAGCCAGTTTCGTTTTAGCCTTTGTGTCCAGTAGGTGAATGGACTTAAAATTAAGGCAAATTAGTTTCCTGATGAACTGAGATTCAGCTGAAATCACTCAAAAGGTATGTGGACCAAATAACCATGTGGTGAATTTCCCCCTTTTTCCTACTGTACCTACAGAGCTGCCTGAGCTCTTTTCCTACTGTACCTACAGAGCTGCCTGAGCTCTTTTCCTACTGTACCTACAGAGCTGCCTGAGCTCTTTTCCTACTGTACCTACAGAGCTGCCTGAGCTCTTTTCCTACTCTACCTACAGAGCTGCCTGAGCTCTTTTCCTACTGTACCTACAGAGCTGCCTGAGCTCTTTTCCTACTGTACCTACAGAGCTGCCTGAGCTCTTTTCCTACTGTACCTACAGAGCTGCCTGAGCTCTTTTCCTACTGTACCTACAGAGCTGCCTGAGCTCTTGTACTCAGACAACAACACGATCATTTAGTCTAAATAAATCAACAACACTGTACTCTCAATGTCACGAATCAAGCATTTTTTAAATTTTAATCTGAATTTGTCATCTTCTTTTGCTTTCTCCCATGTCTGTGCCACAACCTATGTAAAGGTAAATGTGTACACTCCTGATGCATAGGACAATTACAGTGTAGGCTCTAATTGTCTTATGCCCTTAAATGTTAACGTCAATAAAATTCCAACATACTTAGCTGATCTTCATGTGACTTCTCATCACCTCTGAAGTGTCTCTTAGTCGACCATTAGAAAGATGAGGTTCTCTCTGTAGCATATGAGACCGTCTCTGAACAGACATTCCAGCTCGACCGTGTTTAAAATGGGATGCAGTATAACCAATGACACAAATTAGGAACTGCTTGTCAATGGAAACATCTTCCTCGTCAAATGTGTTCTAGAGATGCATTTGAGATGATATGCAAGTCAGCAAGCTGACCCGAGTGGCACTGTGCTCACGTTTAATGCACCTTATACTGAACAAAAATATAAACAACAAATGTTACAGTTTATATATGGCAATTTAAATAAATTCATTAGGCCCTAATCTATGGATTTCACGTGGGAATACAGATATGCATCGGTTGGTCACAGATACCTTGATCAGGCTGCTGATTGTGGCCTGTTGTCCCACTCTTCAATGGTTGTGCGATGTTATGCTGGATATTTGCAGGAACTGGAACATGCTGTCATGTGGATCCAGAGCATCCCACACATGCTCAATGGGTAACATGTCTGATGAAAATGGAAGTACTGGGACATTTTCAGCTTCCAGGATTTGTGTACAGATCCTTGTGACATGGGGCTATGCATTATCATGCTGACACATGAGGTGATGGCGGCGGATGAATGGCACGACAATGGGCCTCAGGATCTCATCATGGTACCTCTGTGCATTCAAATTGCCATAGATAAAATGTAATTGTGTTTGTTGTCCACAGCTTATGCCTGCCCATACCATAACCCCACCATGGGACACTGTTCACAACGACATCAACAAACCACTCGCCATACATGCCATCTGCCTGGTACAGTTCAAAGTGGGATTCATCCAGCATGCCAGTGGCCATCAAAAGGTAAGCATTTGCCCACTAAAGTTGTTTACGACGCAGAACTGCAGTCAGGTGGAGACCCTGGTGAAGATGACGAGCACGCAGATGAGCTTTCCTGAGACTGTTTCTGAGAGTTCTTCGGTAGTGGAAACCCACAGTTTCATTAGCAGCCCGGGTTGCTGGTCTCAGATGATCCCACAGGTGAAGAAGTCGGATGTGGAGGTCCTGGGCTGGCGTGGTTACGTGCAGTCTGCGGTTGTGAGGCCGGTTGGACGTACTGCCAAATTCTCTAAAACAATATTGAAGGCGACATATGGTAGAGAAATTAAAATGATTTGGCAACAGCTCTGGTGGACATTCCTGCAGTCAGCATGCCAATTGCACTATCCCTCAAAACTTGAGACATCTGTAGCATTGTGTGATAAAATTGCACATTTAAGAGTTGCCTTTTATTGTTCCCAGCACAAGGTGCACCTGTATAACGATCATGCTGTTTTAATCAGCTTCTTGATATGCCACACCTGTCAGGTTAATGGATTATCTTGACAAAGGAGAAGCGCTCACTAACAGGGATGTAAACTAATTTAGGCACAAAATTTGAGAGAAATAGGCTTTTTGTGGACAATTTCTGGGATATTTTATTTCAGCTCATGAAACACGGGACCAACACTTTACATGTTGTGTTTGTATTTTTGTTCAGTGTAGATTGATTAATTCTGTTGGCAATAATTCTAGATTTCTCGCTATCAACAAACTGCAAACGTTCGTATCATGCTGAAATGTTATGACAAACGTAACTATCAGGAAGGATCCCCTCTATATGATGACTCCTAAATAGTTATGTACAGAATGTACATGAAGTGACTTGAAGAGAGGAAACAATTTCCTGGATCATTCGGAATGGGATTGCCCACTGCTGAAGGTACTTTGTATCTTTACTGCTGCCAGACTGAACAGGTAAACAAAGAGACACAAATTAGGTCAGGAATAGACATGAATGAAGAGTGACAGTGTGAGTAGAAGACCTCAAGTAGACCACAGACAAGTCAAGGACTTCATACTGTGTGAGCTGTCTAATGTACTGACTGTATGGACAGGCTCCTATGACTGAATTCCATATGAGGCGTCAGTAGGGTTGCACATTTTGGGGAATATTCAGAGGTGGAAACTTTCCGTGGGAATTAACAGTAATATATGGGAATTTACGGAAATATGCTAATTAATATAATTTAAATGTAGATGTTTTTTGCATTGGATATATTTACCATATCATATGGAGACAGAAACAAACTTTTTACCTTATCATAAGTAGACATAATTGCAAATGATTAAATCCTTCCAATAGAAATAAACAATTTAGTTACAAATTTAACTTTAGTTAAATGAGTTGACTCTTCACATGGGATGATTTCACTAAACGACAAAAGGGAATATTGAATGATCGCATCTGCCAAAAACGTTTTCAACCTGCATCTGTAAAATGATAGTTTCTAGACTAAAGGTTTGGTTGTCTTTCTCTCAGGCTTCGGTGTCTTCTCCCTGGACCTCCTCAATGTCCACCTCTTGTACATCAGACTTTGAGCCCTGACCCTTGCTTCTGCAACCTCCTTCATCCTTACAGGGCACTCCGGGAACGTGATTCCCATCACAATTACAGTAACATGATTCATCTGACTCTTCAACTATGACATTTATTCCTAAAAAACAAACACTTGCCACATGTCCAAACTTTTTACAATTGTAACACTGCAGCGGCTTCTGTACATATGGTCTCACCTCATATCTGACATACCCAAGTTTCACAAGTCGGGAGAACCACTTCATCAAAAAACTGTAAAACTGATAGGCATTGCTCCTTCTTTCCGTCTATCATTCAATTCAAGCGATGGGCTTCTACCACTCCTAGCATGTTATCCCTAAACCACACAGCCACTATGTCCAACAACACACCAGAGATGACACCTTTAACCAGTGCTCTACTCTGAAAATCATTGCTTCCACATCATACTTTGATATCTTGTAGAGCCACAGAGCTTTCTCCTTTTGTGCTTTTGACACATACAAAATGCACATCAAACCACTCCTGGTCACTCTAACCGATTCCACTTTTCCCAATTCGTCCTTCACCATCTTCGAAAGACCAAATGTGTCACCCCAAAAAAATCATACTTGCTCGTGAATCGTTCTCCAACCATAAACTGCTGTTATTTTCCAACTTTAGCCCTTTTTACTCCAATCTTCTTCACCATCGTCCCCTCATTCTCACCAACTGTACTCGCGCCAACAGAATCGCAAAATGCTACCCTCATCTCATCCAGCTGTGTTCCCCTCTTCACCTCAAGGATAATGTGCTTTTCACCAATGGCTGCTGTTCAATTCATTGTTGTGGTGTGTGGGTGTGTGTGGCGGCCATCTTAATATGGTCAGCTAGTGACCACCTGATCTGTCAGGTGAGCTGTCAGGTGACTGGGCGGACCTTTTGGAAAAGCACTTTGCCACTGTGATAGTGAGTTTGATAGTGAACTGAGTATTTACTTCAGAATATCAGCAACAGTATACATTCCATTACATACACTGGGGTCCAAAATTATTGACACCCTTGATAAAGATGAGCAATAATGACTGTATAAAATAAATAATTAAAATACTGAGCTATATTGTATGCTCTGAACATATTTACAATTATATTATTTTGTACTAACACAATTGCTGAGAGAAACAGATTTATTTTTTTATTCTTACAAATAAAGTTGTCAAATGTTTAGTATTTAGTCCCATATTCCTACAATTCTTGTGATTGTCACGCCCTGACCTTAGAGAGCTGTTTTATTTCAATATTTGGGTAGGTCAGGGTGTGATGTGGGGTGGGCATTCTATGTTCTATTTTCTATGTTTTGTATTTCTTTGTTTTGGCCTGGTATGGTTCTCAATCAGGGACAGCTGTCTATCGTTGTCTCTGATTGGGAACCATACTTAGGCAGCCCTTTTTCCCACCTGTCTTTGTGGGTAGTTAACTTTGTTTGTGACACCTAGCCCGTAAGCATCACGATTGTTTTGTATTGTTTATTTTTGGCGTCATTTCTAAATAAAAGGAACGCCAACCCATGACAACCCCAACCCATACAACGCCAACCCATGACATAACTGCAGTAACAGAATTAGGCCATAGCTTGACGTTTTAATTACGTCAAATCAAAAAATCTAATCAAATGTTATGTTTTACTTGCAACGAGTACAACAGGTGTAGTAGACCTTGAAATGCTTACTTATAAGCCCTTAACCAACAATGCAGTTCAAGGATGGGAAAGCGGGAGTGAAAATAACTCTCCCAGCGTTTTGAGACGGTTTCTCCGTTCTGTGTTTTTAGCTAGAGCAGTCAGCAATGGATGGGTGGATACCATAGACAACTTTGTCCGGCCCTGTAAACTACCACAAAAGAATCCTACAAGAGGAGGGCTGCTTCTGGAATGGATTAGATAATAAACCAGGAAATTGCATGCCCAAATTGGGAAGGGCGCAAAAATTGGAGGGTATCACAGTAAAATGTAAGACCGCATATTCGAACCAGAGGCCAAAAGCTGGGATTGTTGCAGAGGTGTCCCTGCTGTGTGTATAAGTGAAGGCCAAGGTAGAGCTCGTGAGTGCATCGGCATCCGCCAGGCCATTGAAGATCAAGACGGGTGTGGCCATTGACACTGGCGTTGAGTTCAGTTCAAATGGGATCAAGATCGAGGTGCTGGGAACTTTCCTATATGCTAGCCAACACAATATGTTAAATGCAGCTTTTCATTGCATGCATAAGTGTGTGTGTGTGTGTGTCAGACCCGGCACTAGGATAAAGTGACGTATGCTTTAGATACTCTGTGTTAGGGGCCCAGTGCTCTGGATCTCTCTCATGATGGACTAGACCACATCAGAGGTTGACCCCTGACCTCCCAAATTAGCTGTATGGAGCTAGAGAGAAAGAGAGAGACATAGAAAGTGAGAAAAAGAAGGGATAGAGGGAGAGAGAGGAGAAGAGGGAGAGAGAGGGACAGAAAGGTATATTTCAGTTATTTAATTTGTTATGCGAAGGTATAGTATTGGGTCTAGGGAAATCTAATCAGTTGCAACTAAATGCATTCAACCTAAATTCTTCTTCCATATTTAACTCAACCCTTCTTAATCAGAGCGGTGCGGCGGGCCTACCTTAATAGATGTCATCGGCGCCCGGGGAGCAGTTGTTGTAACGGCCTTGCTCAAGACCATAGCAGCAGATTTTTCCATCTTGCCAGCTCGGGGATTCGGACTAGCAACCTAACCGCTACGCTAGCTGTCGGCCCTGCCTTTTAGTCGATGTAGCTGCTATTTTTTATTTGTATTTTTTTTATTTCACCTTTATTTAACCAGGTAGGCTAGTTGAGAAAAAGTTATCATTTGCAACTGCGACCTGGCCAAGATAAAGTATAGCAGTGTGAACAGACAACACAGAGTTACACATGGAGTAAACAATTAACAAGTCAATAACACAGTAGAAAAAAAGGGGAGTCTATATACAATGTGTGCAAAAGGCATGAGGAGGTAGGGGTGTAATTACAATATTGCAGATTAACACTGGAGTGATAAATGATCAGATGATCATGTACAGGTAGAGATATTAGTGTGCAAAAGAGCAGAAAAGTAAATCAATAAAAACTGTGGGGATGAGGTAGGTGAAAATGGGTGGGCTATTTACCAATAGATTATGTACAGCTGCAGCGATCGGTTAGCTGCTCAGATAGCTGATGTTTGAAGTTGGTGAGGGAGATAAAAGTCTCCAACTTCAGCGATTTTTGCAATTAGTTCCAGTCACAGGCAGCAGAGTACTGGAATGAAAGGTGGCCGAATGAGGTGTTGGCTTTAGGGATGATCAGTGAGATACACCTGCTGGAGCGCGTGCTACGGATGGGTGTTGCCATCGTGACCAGTGAACTGAGATAAGGCGGAGCTTTACCTAGCATGGCCTTGTAGATGACCTGGAGCCAGTGGGTCTGGCGACGAATATGTAGCGAGGGCCAGCCGACTAGAGCATACAAGTCGCAGTGGTGGGTAGTATAAGGTGCTTTAGTGACAAAACGGATGGCACTGTGATAAACTGCATCCAGTTTGCTGAGTAGAGTGTTGGAAGCGATTTTGTAGATGACATCGCCGAAGTCGAGGATCGGTAGGATAGTCAGTTTTACTAGGGTAAGCTTGGCAGCGTGAGTGAAGGAGGCTTTGTTGCGGAATAGAAAGCCGACTCTTGATTTGATTTTCGATTGGAGATGTTTGATATGGGTCTGGAAGGAGAGTTTGCAGTCTAGCCAGACACCTAGGTACTTATAGGTGTCCACATATTCAAGGTCGGAACCATCCAGTGTGGTGATGCTAGTCGGGCATGCGGGTGCAGGCAGCGATCGGTTGAAAAGCATGCATTTGGTTTTACTAGCGTTTAAGAGCAGTTGGAGGCCACGGAAGGAGTGTTGTATGGCATTGAAGCTCGTTTGGAGGTTAGATAGCACAGTGTCCAATGACGGGCCGAAAGTATATAGAATGGTGTCGTCTGCGTAGAGGTGGATCAGGGAATCGCCCGCAGCAAGACCAACATCATTGATATATACAGAGAAAAGAGTCGGCCCGAGAATTGAACCCTGTGGCACCCCCATAGAGACTGCCAGAGGACCGGACAGCATGCCCTCCGATTTGACACACTGAACTCTGTCTGCAAAGTAATTGGTGAACCAGGCAAGGCAGTCATCCGAAAAACCGAGGCTACTGAGTCTGCCGATAAGAATCTAGTGATTGACAGAGTCGCAGCAAGACCAACATCATTGATATATACAGAGAAAAGAGTCGGCCCGAGAATTGAACCCTGTGGCACCCCCATAGAGACTGCCAGAGGACCGGACAGCATGCCCTCCGATTTGACACACTGAACTCTGTCTGCAAAGTAATTGGTGAACCAGGCAAGGCAGTCATCCGAAAAACCGAGGCTACTGAGTCTGCCGATAAGAATCTAGTGATTGACAGAGTCGAAAGCCTTGGCAAGGTCGATGAAGACGGCTGCACAGTACTGTCTTTTATCGATGGCGGTTATGATGTCGTTTAGTACCTTGAGTGTGGCTGAGGTGCACCCGTGACCGGCTCGGAAACCAGATTGCATAGCGGAGAAGGTACGGTGAGATTCGAGATGGTCAGTGACCTGTTTGTTGACTTGGCTTTCGAAGACCTTAGATAGGCAGGGCAGAATGGATATAGGTCTGTAACAGTTTGGGTCCAGGGTGTCTCCCCCTTTGAAGAGGGGGATGACTGCAGCAGCTTTCCAATCCTTGGGGATCTCAGACGATATGAAAGAGAGGTTGAACAGGCTGGTAATAGGGGTTGCGACAATGGCGGCGGATAGTTTCAGAAATAGAGGGTCCAGATTGTCAAGCCCAGCTGATTTATACGGGTCCAGGTTTTGCAGCTCTTTCAGAACATCTGTTATCTGGATTTGGGTAAAGGAGAACCTGGAGAGGCTTGGGCGAGGAGCTGCGGGGGGCCGGAGCTGTTGGCCGAGGTACGAGTGGCCAGGCGGAAGTCATGGCCAGCCGTTGAGAAATGCTTGTTGAAGTTTTCGATAATCATGGATTTGTCGGTGGTGACCGTGTTCCCTAGCCTCAGTGCAGTGGGCAGCTGGGAGGAGGTGCTCTTGTTCTCCATGGACTTCACAGTGTCCCAGAACTTTTTGGAGTTGGAGCTACAGGATGCAAACTTCTGCCTGAAGAAGCTGGCCTTAGCTTTCCTGACTGACTGCGTGTATTGGTTCCTGACTTCCCTGAACAGTTGCATATCGCGGGGACTGTTCGATGCCATTGCAGTCCGCCACAGGATGTTTTTGTGCTGGTCGAGGGCAGTCAGGTCTGGAGTGAACCAAGGGCTGTATCTGTTCTTAGTTCTGCATTTTTTGAACGGAGCATGCTTATCTAAAATGGTGAGGAAGTTACTCTTAAAGAATGACCAGGCATCCTCAACTGACGGGATGAGGTCAATGTCCTTCCAGGATACCCGGGCCAGGTCAATTAGAAAGGCCTGCTCACAGAAGTGTTTTAGGGAACGTTTGACAGTGATGAGGGGTGGTCGTTTGACTGCGGCACCGTAGCGGATACAGGCAATGAGGCAGTGGTCGCTGAGATCCTGGTTGAAGACAGATGAGGTGTATTTGGAGGGCCAGTTGGTCAGGATGACGTCTATGAGGGTGCGCTTGCTTACAGAGTTAGGGTTGTACCTGGTGGGTTCCTTGATGATTTGTGGAGCTAGTCTGATCTCGGATCTCTGATTCAGAAATCACTGTGCAACAAAGTGCATGTGTGTGTCCACACATGTGTGTGCGTGCGTGTGTATGCGGATGAATCCAGCCCCAAAAGAAACATGTCCTGTTCTGCAGCAGCTCAGTTTGACCACTAGGGGGTGAAATTGTGCTGTGGGGAGAAGAGGCTTCTGTGATACATGTATAGGTTGGTTAGTTAGCAACAATCCCGATGTGTGTGCAACTATGGGGCAAAACAGACAGAGTTGGCTTAGAATATTGACAACATGCAAATTATACTTAGCCTCAAGTTTGTTGAAAACATAAATACATTTGCACAATGAGCACTTGAATGTCTCTCAGATACATTGTTACAGTTGTTGGTTAGCTAGCTAGTGAATTTGAGCCATATTAGCATTAACATGAAATCTGTCAACACACCTCAAAACAAAACATGGTATCAAGAACAAGAGAGGCATGACACACTGGTCCTTGTAGAGGGAGCACTCTGTAGAGGGAGCACTCTGGGAGTTTGGTCCAATGACCACTGACGGTAGACGCTTGACACTGGCCACTAGAGGGGGAACACCCTGGAGGGGTGGCACGTTGGGTTCATGACTAGGTGTCTGGTATCCATCCCATCTTGGCTGGGGATGGCTGTAGCTGCCTGGCTGCTCAGGGTAGGCATAGGGAGCCTGGTAATGCTGAGCTGGTTGTTGGACTATGGCCTGGTAATGCTGAGCTGGTTGCTAAGCTGGAGCCACTGAGCTTGGCGCTAAATAAGGTTGGGCTGGGAGCTGAGCTGGGGTCAGGTAAGGTTGGGCTGGAAGCTGAGCTGGGGTCAGGTAAGGTTGGGCTGGAAGCTGAGCTGGGGTCAGGTAAGGTTGGGCTGGAAGCTGAGCTGGGGTCAGGTAAGGTTGGGCTGGGAGCTGAGCTGGGGTAAGGTTGGGCTGGGAGCTGAGCTGGGGTCAGGTAAGGTTGGGCTGGGAGCTGAGCCGGTGCCTGGGCTAGGGCCTAACATGGCTGGGCTGGAGGCTAATGGGGCTGAGCTGGGGCCTGACTGGAGCTTGGTATAGCTGGGCCAGGGTTTGGTAGGGCTGAGCATGGGGCTAGAGCCTGGTATGGCTGGAGGCTGGTAGGGTTGAGCCGGGCTAATGCTGAGCCGGAGACTGGTAGTGCTGAGCCGGGATAGGGCTGACCGGGAGACTGGTAGTGCCCAACGGAGGTCAGGGGCCGACTGGGTTCTAGAATACCATTGAAGTCGTGGGTCTGTCCAGTATACTGTATGTAGGCTTGACTTTCTGACCTTTACTACAGCCCCTGGGTCGGAGCAGGTGGTAAGGTGGTAGCGGCTGATGTTGGAGCCTGTAGGCCGCTGTGCTGGGATCCATGGGACTGGGGTATAGTGCTATCTAATCCGTAGGATTGGTTTGCTCTACCTCCACTCACGGTGCGAACTGGTCTCTGGAAGGTTGTGATCATATGGGGGAGGCCGGGATGGCCTGGATTGTGTTGAGGCCTGGATGGCCTGTGTTGACGCCTGGTACCCTGTGTTGAGACCTGGATACCCTGAGTTGAGGGGGGGGGCATCCGGGGGGCTCATCCGGGGGCTCTGAGGAACCGGAACACACTGAGAGATAAAAGGGTCAAACACAACGTAGCTGCCAAGTAGTCTACTGTCTATGGTGGTGAAACGGACAGCACTCTCCAAGGTGCTAATAAATTCAAAGCGTTATATACGTCACTGCAGTATGCCCACATACTTGGGTATAGCTGCAGGGCTTCCACAAGTCTGATATTTCTTATAGTCTAATTTTCTAGACATCAATGTACAGCAACATGTTTAGACGACACTGCAGAACACCTGCCATGCGCACACATACTCAGCTGTGGGACAATATCGGAATATAACTTCAAATAAAATAAAACAATGTAGGCTACATCAGAACACACATATGAGAATATATATGCCTCCTGCCTCTGTGATAATATGAAGCACATATTCAGATTACAAACTAGTTTTGTGTTGTGAAGGTGTCACGCCCTGACCTTAGCATTTTGTGTTTTCTTTATTATTGTGGTTAGGCCAGGGTGTTACATGGGTGATTTATGTGTCTTGTCTTGTCTAGGGGTTTATTAGATTTATGGGGTTGTGTTTAGTAGAGTTGTCTAGGAAAGTCTATGGTTGCCTAGAGTGGTTCTCAATCAGAGGCAGGTGTTTATCGTTGTCTCTGATTGGGAACCATATTTAGGCAGCCATATTCTTTGGGTATTTCGTGGGTGATTGTTCCTGTCTCTGTGTTAGCTTGCAACAGATAGGCTCAGTCACTTTGGTTTTTCTTTTTTCATTGTTTTGGAAGAGAAGAGAAGAGAACAGAACGAGCGCCATTCTCCTTGCGGAGATGGTGCTAAATACATCAACACGGTCGGTCCCTGGGATTGGGCTGGCCAACACGATTCGGTTTGCTTGGAAGGAAAAGGAGTTGGAGCCTTTAGGACGGGAAACTTTTGGAAGGATAATATTGATGGGGATTCTAAAGCTGACGGTGAAGGACGTGTTTTGTTTCCAAGGCAACTCGTTGGAGGGAGCATACGACGTGGCACTATATACAGAGGAGAAACACGATGATATCCTGAGAAGGGCAAGAGCAGTGGGAGGTGAGAGGCCGATGAGCCACTATGAAATAACAAGCCTGGCGAAGAACAACTTCAGGGTTGTAACTGTCAACATTTACAACCCTTACGTTAAGGACGAAGAGGTGAGGGCTTTTCTGGGGAGATACATGGATAACGTCTCCTCAGCAAGGCACCTCAAAGACTCCCTTGGGTTTTGGAATGGGAGGAGAGGCGTCCAGGCCCTCCTCAGAGAGGACCCAAAGGGACATGGTGGCTACCTCCATCCTCCTGCTATGTTCTCCCTAGGGGCTGACAGGGGGACGTTGTTTTATGCACGTCAGCCCCCATTTTGCAGGCGCTGTATGGCCTACGGACACATATTCGCCTCGTGCAGCACAAGAAAATGCAGATTTTGTGGATCTGAGGAACACGAGGCGAGGGATTGTGACAAGCCTAAGGCGTGCCACGGGTGTGGCTCGTCAGCACACCTGTGGCGGGGGTGCCCGGCTCGTCAGAGGTCATATGTGTCTGCGGCTGGGGGGGGAGCAGGAGCGGGGGATGGGGGAAGAAGAGGAGGGGAAGGAAGCACACCTCATGACCAGAGTACAGGTCCAGAGGGGAAGGCCGCAAGGAAGGAGGAGGAGCAAGAAGCGGGGGATGGAAGAGAGAAGGAAACGGAAGGCACGGGAGTAGGAGAACCAGGAAAAGCGGCGGAAGAAGGCAACCGAGTGGAGGAGCATGAGAGAGAAGAAAGCGAGGGAGGAGTGTTGGAGAAGGAGACGGTGGAAGAGCAAGTGGACTGGGGGGAAAGTGCCCTGGTGGAAGAGATGAGGGGTATGGTGGAGGAGCTGGCGGGGGGGAGGGTGGTATCTTGCTAATTGCTTACTCCATGTGTAACTCTGTGTTGTCTGTTCACACTGCTAAGCTTTATCTTGGCCAGGTCGCAGTTGCAAATGAGAACTTGTTCTCAACTAGCCTACCTGGTTAAATAAAGGTGAAATAAAAATAAAAATGAAAAAAAATCTCTCCACTGCCGCCATCACCAAAGAAGAGAATGAAGAGGAGGGTGCGATTGGCCGACAGTGAGAGGGAGGGGATGGCCAAGAGAGTGATGGGGGTGGGAGAAACCTCTGGGTTGCTGCTGGTTTCCCCAGGCCCTCAACTTCTGTTGGGTGGGGACACACCTAACAAGACTCAGGACTGGGTACAGGAGCAGGTGGGGAGTTTTTTGTTTGGGGACTTAGCCTCCCGGATTTTTTTCCAAACCAGCTGCAGCACTGGGGAGGGGGAGGAGTGTGGGGGTAGACCCAGGGTGCAGGGCACCCCGGAGCCAAACACTATTCCTGCATCCTGGGTTGGTGAGATGGAGGAAGAGGGGGAGATGTCGGGAGTACGGATGGTGTTCTCACCGATAGATATGGAGCAGGGGAGCATCGGGTGAGTCTCCTGTTTTTTTGTTTTTTTTTCTGTCTGGGTTTAGAATTTGAGTGTATTACATGTTTTTATTTTATTTTTTCATGGGGTCTAATTTTACTTTTGTTAGTTTAAATGTAAGGGGTTTAAGGGATTGTGTTAAGAGGAGGGCGGTATTTAGTTATTTGGAGGGTGTGGGGTTTGATTTTTGTTTTTTACAGGAGGTTCACCTGAGGGATAGAGGGGATGTTAGTAGGTTTAAGAGGGAGGGACAAGGGGGAGTCGGTTTGGGGTATTAGGGGGGTGCACTCATCGGGGGTAGGGATTTTGTGTGGGCACAGGGAGGTAAAAGTGGAGGATTCTTTTGTGGTAATGCAGGGGAGGGTTATAGGGGTGGATGTCACAATAAGGGATTGTAAATTTAGATTAGTGGTGGTGTATGGGCCACAGGTGGTGGCAGACAGGAGGGAGATGGTTGACTGTCTGACGCCCCTGTGTGTCACAAATAGGAAATTAGTGATAGGGGCAGATTTTAATACAGATTTAGGAATAGGGGGGGATAGCAGTGCAGGCGCCATTACCGGGCTAATGGCTTGCCATGGTCTGGTAGATGGTGGCATGCACACTACTCCGAAAATGGCCGGTCCTACATGGCGCAACTCCAGGGGGGTTGAGCGGAGGCTCGACTATATTTTTGTACCCAGGTCTTTGGGTATAAGTTGTCTGGGCGGCTGTTGCCTGTTTTCTTTTCGGATCACGACGGGGTGCTCCTGCAGGTGGGGTCGCCAGACTGTCTCTTTGGTAGGGGGTACTGGAAGTTAGATCGGGATGTGCTGGAGGAGCGGGCTTTTGTTCACGGGTTTTATGGTTTCTTTTGGAGGCTTGAAGGCCTCTGGTCCATGTGCGAGGGGGTGTTAGAGTGGTGGGAATTAGTTAAGGTGAGGATTAGGGCTTTTATAATAGGGTATTGCAAGAGGAAAAAAGGGAGGAGAGGAGGGAGGTGGATCGTATCCAAAGGTTAATTGAACTCGAGTACGAAGCAGGCAACCTCGGCGGGTCGTTTGACTGGGAGAGATCCGCAACCCTAAAGGCGCAGCTCAGGGAGTTGCAGGAGCGGAAGGCTCGAGCTTTCCTGGAGCGTGCGCATAGTGGCTTTCTAGAACACAATGAGACTTGTTCTGCTATGTTCTTTAAGTCGGTTAGGGCCAGACAGAGTAGGAAGGTAATGCATGGCGTTAGGGAAGAAAATGGTAGTATAGTTAGAGAACCAGAGGATATGGTCAGGGTGACAACTGATCATTTCCAAGGTTTATTTAAGGAAAGGGAAATCGATGTAGAGCAGGGAAATGTGTTTTTAGAACACTTGTCCAGGCGGTTGCCGGAGGACATTAGAGAAGTGATGGAGGCCCAGATCTCACTAGAAGAGGTTGAGAGCGCTCTTAGGAGGATGGGAAAAGAGAAGGTACCTGGGATGGATGGGCTGCCGGCTGAGTTTTATCTCAAGTTTTGGGGTATACTTGGACCAGTGGTCCTCGAAGTCTTGAAGGCCATCCTTGAGACGGGGGTCCCGGGGGGATCAATGGCTGTTGGTGTGCTGTCACTTTTATATAAGAAGGGGGAAGTAACAGACCTTGGCAACTGGCGGCCGTTGACCATGCTGTGTGTAGATTACAATCTACTTGCAAAGGTTTTAGCAGACCGGTTGCGCACAGCCCTTCCCTACGTCGTCCATGAGGATCAGACGTGCGGGGTAGAGGGCCGCTCTATTAGATGGAACCTACAGTTAATCAGGGACTCCATCACTTGGGTTGAGGATAGAGGACTGCCTTTAATGGTTGCAGCGCTAGATCAGGCGAAAGCCTTTGATCGCGTGAATAGATCCTTTTTATTCAGAGTGATAGGTCGATTAGGATTTGGGGAGAAGTTCATAGGATGGATTCGTACATTATATGTCGGAGCGGGGTGCCGAGTTAGTGTAAATAGTCACTTGGGTGACATTGTTGACCTCTCGTCTGGGGTCAGGCAGGGGTGCCCACTCTCGGCTCTCCTCTTCGTTCTGTACATGGAGCCTCTGGGGTCTGCAATTAGGGCAGACACAGGGGTGGAAGGCTTGTTGATCCCTGGAAGTGGTGGGCTGCGTGTTAAGATGACGCAGTACGCCGACGACACTTCCTTGCTGCTGTGCAAGGACTCGTGCCTGACAAGGTCCCTTGCCATCTTTGGGGATTTCACCCGAGCGTCGGGAGCAGTTCTGAACCATGCAAAGTCTTCCGTCAAGTTTTTCGGAAGATGGCGCGGTAGAACGGATGTGCCTGGGGGGTTATCTCTCTGTGAGGGGGCCCTGAGGATTCTCGGGGTCCATTTTGAGTCCTCCGGCTCAGCGACGCTAAACTGGAACATGCGTATTGCAGTGGTACAGAGGAAGCTAGCAATGTGGAAGGCTAGGTATTTGTCTTTTATGGGCAAAGTCCTGGTCCTAAAGGTGGATGTGTTGCCGTCTCTTTTGTATTTGGCATACATCTACCCATTGCCAGCTTGTCTGAGGAGGCCTCTAGTGAGGCTTGTGTTTCAGTTTATGTGGAGTGGCAGGTGCGAGTGGGTCGCCAGGGCACGCATGATCTGTCCCATCGGGCAGGGAGGTAGGGGGGTACCACATTTCCCCCTCAAGCTGGACACAATTTTTGTTTCTTTCTTGTTAACGGAGCTTGCTCAGCCAGTGATGCACCCGTCCGGTTACCTCCTGCGGGTGTTCTTCTCGTATCAGGCGAGAAGCGCAATGGTGTGGTCTAACACGGGTCCTCGGGCGGAACAGCTGCCGTGGCACTTTGGTCATGTGGCCAAGTGGCTGCGTGCGCACCCTGAGGTTTAAGTTGCCCGAGTAGGTTTATATCACAGGCACCTGTACGAGTCCGGCGCCTGTAGTGGGCATCTCGGAAGTGGTCTGGGAGGGAGTGCAGGCGCGGGGTCTGGACAACAGGCTCAAGGACATGAATTGGTTGAGCCTCCATAAGTGCTTGCCGGTACGTTCCATCATGTACCGGTATAGTTTGGTGCAATCCCCCACCTGTCCAAGATCCTCTTGTGGCAGGGAGGAGACTGTGCGCTATGTCTTTTGGGACTGTGCCTTTGCCGGAGTAGTATGGGCTAGGGCACGGGTGTTGTTAGGTTTGGTAAGGGGGGATTTTGTATTGACGTGGGCCAGGTTAGAGAGAGGTGTAGGGAGAGCGAGAGGGACGGATAGGGACAGGTTTCTGCTCTGGCTTCTCACGAGTCTCTTTAAACAGGGGCTGTGGGAAGGTTGGAAGAGGATTTGCCACTAGATTGTCATCGTGATTCATGATGATGAGTGCTTGTCTAGCTTGATGCTAAGATTTTGAAAGTAACATGATCAGTCCAATCAAAGCTACGGTAGATATAATGTGATTTGACGTAATTGTATCTGTTTCTGATGACCTTAAGCCTTCTTGGATGGACACTTCTACTGTAAATCTATGGCAGTACCCAAGGGTTCTTGAACTGCCTAGCTTTCCTGTAGCCTGTGGCATAGTTTTCCCATGAGTGACAGAACACTGAGCCAATCACAGCGCAACTAGAGAAGATTACTGATGCCTACGCTCTGTATATTCCGCTGGTTGCCCCTCCACCACAGAAAGGACTGAGCTAGGCTGAAACACCTTCATTTTGGAGCTGCCTTACTCAAGAAAGTGACCATGTTTGCATGCAGCTTTATTAACTCAATAAACATTTAAAAAATGATAATTGTAAACTGATATGTGACATGAATTAATGTCAATATAACATGCTTTTTCTTTTTAGCTAAACAGGAGGGTCTCAGCACTTGTTGGAACATATCATGCACCCTAAACCAATCTCGCCACCTGAAACGAAACACAGGTTCGTAGAAATTGACCTGTGTGCAAGCGTCTGAAAACACAAATGAGTTAACAGACTTTGTGGCATTTGCACGTTCTGAACAACCTAAATTGTATCTCTTGACTATAGGCTAAAGATGAGACTCGTAGGGCCTTCAGATCCTCTAGGCCGCTGACTTCATCTTCGACAGCATAACCAGGCAGGGAAGATATACTCAGTGCATGATCCATCTGACATAGAGCCAAGTGTATCCTAAGACATTCTCTCATACAAAATGGAGGTAAAAACTCCAGGTTTTGGGCTGAAAAGCTTTTCACAATATTCAGTCGAATCCTCTGGTTGGAAAATGTATCCATATGACTACTAGGACTATCAGGTGCCTCATGAAGAATGTCCTCTATTGGTTTGTTGTTATGATTCAGACACAAAGGACACAGCACACCAAGAAATGGTCTCAGAGTCATATTTGCGATATTGCATAAGTATCTGTTGAGGTTTTTTTCTCAAGTGTGGAGTTCACAGAACTTATAGGGCATTTGACACTTCTTTATAGTCAGGCAATTTCAGGCCTACGCAGAAATGACTTTTTACAACTCAATCTACACGAAACAAAAATATAAACGCAACATGTAAAGTGCTGGTCCATTGTTTCATGAACTCAAATAAAAGATCCCAGAAATTTTCCATAAGCACAAAAAGCTTATTTCCCTCATTTTTTGCGCACAAATGTGTTTACATCCCTGTTAGTAAGCAATATAATCTGTCTACCTGACAGGTGTGGCATATCAACAAGCTTATAAAAGAGCATGATCATTAGACAGGTACACCTTGTGCTGGGAACAATAAAAGGCCACTCTGAAATGTGCAGTTTTGTCACACAACACTATGTCACAGATGTCTCAAGTGTTGAGGGAGTGTGCAATTGGTATGCTAACTAGGATGTCCACCAGAGCTGTTGCCAGATAATTTTATGTTAATTTCTCTAACATAAGCTTCCTCCAACTTCGTTTTAGAGAATTTGGAAGTACGTCCAGTCGGCCTCACAACCTCAGACTGCATGTAACCGCCAGACCAGGACCTCCACAGCTGGCTTCTTCCCCTGCGGGATCTTCTGAGACCATCCACCCGGACAGCTGATGAAACTGTGGGTTTGCACAACTGAAGAATTTCTGCACAAACTGTCAGAAACCGTCTCAGGGAAGGTAATCTGCGTGCTGGTCGTCCTCACCAGGGTCTTGACCTGACTGCAGTTTGGTGTTGTAACCGACTTCAGTAGGCAAATGCTCACCCTGGATGGCCACTGGTAAGCTGGAGATGAATTCCGGTTTCAACTGGATGAATCCCGGTTTCAACTGTACTGCGTCGTGTGGGCGAGTGGTTTTCTGATGTCAATGTTGCGAACAGAGTGCCCCATGGTGGCGGTGGGGTTATGGTATGGTATGGGCAGGCATAAGCTGCGGACAACAACCCACTTGCATTTTATCAAAATCTATTTAAATACACAGAGATACGGTGTCATTCACTTTGCACAGCCATTGAAGAGTGGGACACCGCCTGGTATAGAAGCTTGGCCCCGGTGATGTACTGAACCATACGCACTACCCTCTGTAGTGCCTTGCGGTCGGAGGCCGAGCAGTTGCCATACCAGGGGGTGCTGCAACCGGTCAGGATGCTCTCGACGGTGCAGCTGTATAACTTTTTGAGGATCTGAGGACCCATGACAAATATTTTCAGTCTCCTGAGGGGGAAAGGTGTTGTTGTACCCTCTTCACAACTGTCTTGGTGTGTTTGGACCATAATAGTTTGTTGGCCAAAGAAGTTGAAACTCTCGACCCGATCCACTACAGCCCTGTCTATGTTAATGGTGGCCTGTTCGGCCAGCCTTTTCCTGTAGTCCACGATCATCTCCTTTGTCTTACTCAAACTGAGGGAGAGGTTGTTGTCCTGGCAACACACCGGCAGGTCTCTCACCTCCTCCCTATAGGCTGTCTCATCATTGTCTGTAATGATCAGCCCTACCACTGTTGTGTCGTCTGCAAATTTAATGATGGTTTTGGAGTCGTGTTTGACCACTCAGTCATGGGTGAACAGGGAGTACAGGAGGGGACTAAGCACACACCCCTGGGGGGCCCCAGTGTTGAGGATCAGCGTGGCGGATGTGTTGTTGCCTATACTTACAATCTGGGGGTGGTCCGTCAGGAAGTCCAAGATCCAATTGCAGAGGGAGATGTTTAGTCCCAGGGTCCTTAGCTTAGTGATGAGCTTTGTGGGCACTATGGTGTTGAACGAAGAGCTGTAGTCAATGAACAGCATTATCACATAGGTGTTCCGTTTGTCCAAGTGGGAAATGGCAGTGTGGAGTGCGATTGAGATTGTGTCATCTGTGGATCTGTTGGGGCCGTCTAGGGTTTCTGGGATGTTGGTGTTGATGTGAGCCATGTCCAGCCTTTCAAAGCAATTCAGGGCAACCAACGTGAGTGCCACGGGGCGGTAAACATTTAGCCAGGTTACCTTCGCTTCCTTGGGCAGAGGGATTATGGTGGTCTTCTTGAAACATGTACAGTTGACGTCAGAAGTTGACATACACCTTAGCCAAATACATTTAAACTCAGTTTTTCACAATTCTTGACATTTAATCCTTGTAAAAATTCCCTGTCTTAGGTCAGTTAGGATCACCCCTTTATTTTAAGAATGGTGAATGTCGGAATAATAGTAGAGATAATGATTTATTTCAGTTTTTATTTATTCATCACATTCCCAGTGGGTCAGAAGTTCACATACACTCAATTAGTATTTGATAGCATTGCCTTTAAATTGTTTAACTTGGGTCAAACGTTTCGGGTAGCCTTCCACACGCTTCCCACAATGAGTTGGGTGAGTTTTGTCACACACTCTTTTAGTTCTGCCCACAAATGTTCTATAGGATTGAGGTTAGGGCTTTGTGATGGCCACTCCAATAACTTGACTTTGTTGTCTGTAAGCCAATAACTTTGGAAGTATGTTTTGGGTCATTGTCCATTTGGTAGACCCATTTGCGACCAAGCTTTAAATTCCTGATGGATATCTTAAGATGTTGCTTCAATATATCCACCTAATTTTCTTTCCTCATCATGCCATCTATTTTGTGAAGTGCACCAGTCCCTCCTGCAGCAAAGCACCCCAACAACATGTTGCTGCCGCCCCCATGCTTCACGGTTGGGATGGTGTTCTTCGGCTTGCAAGCATCCCCTTTTTCCTCCAAACGTAACGATTGTCATTATGGCCAAACAGTTCTATTTTTGTTTCATCAGACCAGAGGACATTTCTCCAAAAAGTACGATCTTTGTCCCGATGTGCAGTTGCAAACCGTAGTCTGGCTTTTTTATGGGGGTTTTGGAGCAGTGGCTTCTTCCTTACTGAGCGGCCTTTCAGGTTATGTAGATATAGGACTTGTTTTACTGTGGATATGGATACTTTTGTACCTGTTTCCTCCAGCATCTTCACAAGGTCCTTTGCTGTTGTTCTGGGATTGATTTGCACTTTTTGCACCAAAGTTCATTCATCACGAGGAGACAGAATGCGTCACCTTCCTGAGCGGTATGATGGCTGCATGGCCCCATGGTGTTTATACTTGCGTGCTATTGTTTGTACAGATGAACGTGGTACCTTCAGGCATTTGGAAATTGCTTCCAAGGATGAACCAGACTTGTAGAGGTCAACTATTTTATTTCTGCGGTCTTGGCTGATTTCTTTTGATTTTCCCATTATGTCAAGCAAAGAGGCACTGAGTTTGGGTAGACCTTGAAATACATCCACAGGTACACCTCCAATTGACTCAAATGATTTTCTGGAATTTTACAAGCTGTTTAAAGGCACAGTTAACTTAGTGTATGTAAATCTCTGACCCACTGGAATTGTGATACAGTGAATTAAAAGTTAAATAATCTGTCTGTAAACAATTGTTGGAAAAAGGACAAAGTAGATGTCCTAACCAACTTGCCAAAACTATAGTTTGTTAACAAGAATTTTGTGGAGTGGTTGAAAAACAAGTTTTAATGACTCCAACCTAAGTGTATGTCAACTTCTGACTTCAACTGTAGGTATTACAGACTCGGTCAAGGAGAGGTTGAAATGACAATGAAGACACTTGCCAGTTGGTCCACGCATGCTTTGAGTAGACGTTCTGGTAATCTGTCTGGCCCCGCGGCTTTGTAAATGTTTACCTGTTTAAACGTCTTGCTCACATTGGCTACCGAGAGCATGATCACACAGATGTCAGGAACAGCTGGTGCTCTCATGCATGCTTCAGTGTTGCTTGCCTCGAAGCGAGCATGAAAGGCATTTAACTCGTCTGGAAGGCTTGCGTCACTGGGCAGCTTGGTTTCCCTTTGTAGTCCATAATAATTTTAAAGCCCTGCCACATCTGACAAGCGTCAGAGCTGTTGTAGTAGGATTCAATATTTATACTGTATTGACGCTTTGCCTGTTTGATGGTTTGTCTCAGGGCGTAGCAGGATTTCTTATAAGCATCCGGATTAGTGTCGATAAAGATCATCAAGGACAACAACCACCCGAGCCACTGCCTGTTCACCCCGCTATCATCCAGAAGGCAAGGTCAGTACGGGTGCATCAAAGCAGGGACCGAGAGACTGAAAAATAGCTTCTATCTCAAGGCCATCAGACTGTTAAACAGCCACCACTAACATTGAGTGGCTGCTGCCAACATACTGACTCAACTCCAGCCACTTTAATAAGGGAATTGATGGAAATTGATGTAAACATGTATCACTAGCCACTTTAAACAGTGCCACTTAATATAATGTTTATATACGCTACATTACTCATCTCATATGTATATACTGTACTCATTTAAACTGCTGCATCTACTGCATCTTGTCATCTTTATGTAATACATGTATCACTAGCCACTTTAAACTATGCCACTTTATGTTTATATACCCTACATTACTCATCTCATATGTATATACTGTACTCTATACCATCTACTGCATCTTGCCTATGCCGTTCTGTACCATCACTCATTCATATATCTTTATGTACATATTCTTTATCCCTTTACACTTGTGTGTATAAGGTAGTAGTTGTGGAATTGTTAGGTTAGATTACTCGTTGGTTATTACTGCATTGTCGGAACTAGAAGCACAAGCATTTCGCTACACTCGCATTAACATCTGCTAACCATGTGTATGTGACAAATACAATTTGATTTCATTTGTCCTGATCCTTGAAAGCATTAGCTCTAGCCTTTAGTTCGATGCAGATGTGGCCTGTAATCCATGACTTCTGGTTGTGAATTGTACACTCGGTCACTGTGGGGACGACGTTGTAGATGCAGTGACTGAGGTGGTATACTCCTCAGGGCCATTGGATTAATCCCAGAACACATTCCAGTCTGTGCCAGCAAAACAGTCCTGTAGTGTAGCATCCGTGTCATCTGAACACCTCTGTATTGAGCGAGTCACTGGTACTTCCTGTTTTAGTTTTTGCTTATAAGCAGGAATCAGGAGAATAGAATTATGGTCAGATTTGCCAAATGGAGGGCAAGGGAGAGCTTTGTATGTGTCTATTTGTGGAGTAAAGGTGTTCTAGAGTTTTTTCCCCTCTGGCTGCACATGTGACATGCTGGTAGAAATGAGGTAAAACAGATTTAAGTTTGCCTGCATTACAGTCCCTGACCACTAGGAGCACTGCTTCTGGATGAGCATTTTCTTGTTTGCTTATGGCCTTATACATCTTGTTGAGTCTGGTCTTAGTGCCAGCACTAAGCAGCTCTGTCCTGCTGATACACGTCAAACCCAGCCAGCTCTATATTACCCATGTCATCTTTCAGCCACGACTCGGTGAAACATAATATATTACAGTTTTTTAATGTCCTGTTGTTAGGATGGACTTAATCGTAGATCGTTCATTTTATTTTACAATGATTGAATGTTGGCCAGTAGAACGGATGGCGGTGGAGGTTTACTCACTCGCCTATGAATTCTCAGAAGGCAGTCCAGCCTCCGCCCCCTTTTTCTCTGTCTTTTCTTCATGCAAATGACTGGGATTTGGGCCTGATCTCGAGAAAGCAGAATATTCTTTGCATCGGACTCGTTAAAGAAAACATCTTTGTCCAGTTTGAGGTGAGTAATCGTTGTTCTGATGTCAAGAAGCTATTTTCCGTCATAAGACATGGTAGCAGCAACATTATGTACAAAATAATTTTAAAAAACAAGTTACAAACAACGCTGTTTTTTTTTGTCTAGTTGGATAGGGGACGGTAAAAACGACAGCCATCCCCTCCGGTGCTATCATGTTATACCGATTCAAAATACTGTGAATCGAGTGATTCCAGTGGCAGAGCCCCACCTGTTTAGCTAAAAATATAAAAACATGTTATTTGGGCAGTAATTCATGTCACATATCAGTTTGCAAACAATGTACATATAATTATATTGAGTTAATAAAGCCGCATACAAATATGGTCTCTTTCTTGAGTAAGGCAGCTCCAAAATGCAGGTGTTTCAGCCTAGCTCAGTCCTTTCTGTGGTGGTGTCACGTTTTGACCATAGTTCTTTTGTGTTTTCCTTGTTTTAGTGTTGGTCAGGACGTGAGCTGGGTGGGCATTCTATGTTGTGTGTCTAGTTTGTCCGTTTCTATGTATGGCCTGATATGGTTCTCAATCAGAGGCAGGTGTTAGTCATTGTCTCTGATTGGGAACCATATTTAGGTAGCTTGTTTTGTGTTTGGGTTTGTGGATGGTTGTTTCATGTCTTTGTGTTCTCTGCACCAGATAGGACTGTTTTGGGTTTTGTCACGTTTGTTATTTTATAATTGTGTTCATGTTTAGTTTCTCTTATTAAACACCATGACCTCTAACCACGCTGCATTTTGGTCCTCTCCTTCGACGGAAGAAAGCTGTTACAGGTGGAGGGTCAGCCAGAGGAACATAGGCGTTGGTAATCTTCTCTAGTTGTGCCGTGATTGGCTCAGTGATCTGCCACTCATGGGGACAAAACTTCACAGCAGAATCTACAGGGTGCTGCCATATATTTACATTACAAGTGCCCATCCAAGAAAGCACAATGTAATTGGCTACAGATAAATTATGTCAAATCACAGTATATCTACCGTAGCTTTGATTGGATTGATCATGTTACTTTCTAAATCATAGCTACCAAGCTAGACATGCAGTCGTCATCATAAATCACATCGACAGTCTACTGGCAAACCTCTTCAATCCTTGTCATATGAAGAATCATTATAGATATAATGTATCGGTAATCATCGGCCGTTGGACATAAACGTTACACAACAAGTCGGAAATCGCAAATACAACAATGAGTGGTTTGGAAGGAATCAGTTGCTAACTGCAGGCTTTGCAAAACAATCACTATTTTGCTTGCACTGCCTGATATTTGTTGGAGAGGGTGTAAATGGTCTGGGTTTTTAGGATTTAAAACATCTGTCTACAATGGTCTCTTTTCCAATCTTGAAAGGATAAACATTCACTCGCAACACCATGTTTCAGAAAATGTTGAATACAATGGCCATGCTCTCAATCCAGCATGACTTCTGCCGTATTCAAAACAAATAGAAACCTGAAACTGAGTCTCAGACTTCATTGAGTTCAAGACAACTGGGAACTCTGAAATAAACAGGGAAATTCCAAGCCGGGAACTCTGTCCTCTTTCTTGAGCTCCGACCAAAATATCACTGACGTCATGATTCGACCTTGTTTTTTTCAGAGTTCCCACTTGTCTTTGATGACAAAATTTGCCCACAAGAAGGACCACCTTCCTGTTCAAGTGAGCACAACAACGGTGAATCCAGAAATGTCTTGTATGCTGCTGCATAAATCAGCTCGTGCTTTTCTTCATGAGGAGGGGATACTATATAACGTTGTTCAGTCTGTAACCATGTTTGCCATTAACAGTCTCTTCTCATTCAAGTATTTGTTTTCAACAAATAGTTCAGTAATAGACCCACGTAATTCCAGTTGATATTGCGAGAGTTGCTTCGTTTGTGCAACGCGGTGTCTGTATATTGTCTACAAAAGTGGATCCTCGTGATTGTATTTAACTTCCTTTTTAGACCACATAGGCCTAATAAAATACTTCAAATGGTAGGCTAAGCATGTCTCTGAATCTATCTGTATTTCTGTCTGTGTCCAGTTTGAAATTGCTGAACGAATAGGCCTACCTCATCGCAGCTTGTTTGCTTGCACTTATTTCTTCTTAGAGCTAAGTGTTAATGATATAAGAACATTGTGAATTTACTGAACATAAATGTCATTTTTGTGTATAGTTCAAAATTCAAAACTCATGTTGCCGTTCGTATTTATTGAAGGACATTGAGTTTCTTATCGACTTACACAAATCCACAAGGAGTCAGTAGAAACCACATTTGTTTAAACAAGTCAGCCATAACAGCTATGGCTTTAAAAAGTCAGTAAATGAGGCTGATAGCCAGGTGTAACAGTGGTAAGGATTCACTCCATGGTGCTGAAAGGAAAGCTCCGCTGTCAGGACAGCTGTATTTAGTTTGTGGGCAACGGTTGTCACCGTTATAGTGCAATTAATGTATAGTTAGTGACGTGTTGTGTAGTGGCTTTGCTGGCATGCATCAAACAAAATGTTGAGTTTGCCCCACCAAGATTTACATGCCAAAATTGCAACTGAGTGATTCATGTGTGCTGCGGTCTATAACAGAATCTTGATTAAAGTTCCTTCTCCCAATGCTGCATTGTAGTGTGCTGAGCCAAGCCAAACACATCAAAGATCTGGCCAACGTTTTAACACAAGATGTGAAAAAGAAGTACTCCATCTTCCTGCTAAAGCATTTCTCATCATTTGAAGCCGACAAAAGACCAACAAGCCTTTTTCAATAAAAGGTCAAAAGCAGTGCTTAATTTGAGCCGGATCCTGCCCCTCAGATTCCACTGTTTTTGTTCTATATCCTGAACCTCTCGCGGCATGGTTTATTGATTATTTCACTGTTCGCACTGTAACATTGTAATAAAAGCAATCAGCATTAAATCAAGTTGCCTTGTTATTTCTCCCGCCCCCCAGAAAGACCATCACCTTGTGATCTTTCTATGTAATCATCCTATCCTGCTACACTGATTCCAGACCTTCTCTCTTATTTGTACATTGAGGTTATGGGGATGGCCAGTAGGGTAAGTGACTGATCTTGACACAGGTCTTGGTAGTGGTGGTCAGTTAGTGAAGAGGTCCCTACGTAATCACGTCACGTAGTCTAGTCGTCTCCCTACTGATTTTGAATCGTGGTAAAACCAAATAAAAGTTTATAAGAAAAGAGACATTTTTCAAGTCCAAAAATCCAGAGAAAGATGGTGAATCGAACCCAGAACGAGCCAGAGAACTGTCAGCGTCAGGGGAGAGGAGTGAGGGGCAAACTGTTCCTGAAGGCGATGCTAATTCCACCAGTTCAGCACCAGCACCTCCACTAGCTAGTAGGCCTACTAGCTAGTCAGACTCAGCGGGTGAGGGAGACTAGAGCTGGGAGGTAGGCAGTGCATTCACCAATGAAGTGTTCGGAGCAGGTGCAAGTTGTAGTTCAAGAACAAGCAAACGTATAACCCCTGACTTGTCATGCAGAATTCAAAGTTGGGCTGTACAACATGCGAAAAGGTTGGGAGCTTTGGTCTAGAGATGACTGGAGGGATTAAACTAGTGATTAAAATAATTTATAAGGTTAAAGATAATGATTAAATAGTTCTACCCGGAAACTTAACCATTAGGTTGTGTAGCATATATAAGGAATAATAAAAATATTAAACATAAGTCCAACTAGGTTGGACTGGGGAAAGAGAGGAATGTGTGTGTATGCCTAAAGAAAACACGGAGAACAATTCAACTGTGTTAGAACCGACCTGGCTAGAACTTACGATATGAAAGGACAGGGAGTACCCCTCCAGGTTTCCCTAATCTAGGAGGAATGGAACTGTTGGCTGGGTAGTGATAAACCGTGGTGAGAATTCTGGAGAAGAAGATAGCTCTCCTAATGTTAGTGTGCATGTGTGTGCGTAAGTAAGAAGCATGGTGTAAAATGAATGTCTTTGTATATCAACTGGAAAGCTCTCGTGAATAAACATTGAGTTGACTTTCGTAAGCTGGGAATTTTGTCTGTTTCATTTAAACCAGAACTTTACAAACTCTGTGTTGCAGACCAATTAGATTAATTGAAATGTATGAACATTGATAACAAAATTCTCTTAACTAGCAAAAGAGTGGGTGGAATGTACAGTGAATTAACATTCTATGCATCAGATGTAAAAGAAAAAAACAACAAAGAGCCCTCAGAAAAAAGGTTTTGATCATGCCTGAACCAAGGTGCATTTGGTGGCAGCAAGCCTTGTAGACAAGGTTAATTAAAGAGGACAACCTAAAAACAAAAAATTAAATACACAATACAGCCAGTCCTCAGAACAGCTTTAGAAGGAGGCTAAACATCACAGCCACATGCCCGCACATGGCCTTGAGCAAGTTGACTCTTAGGAGGTAAATGGATTTGACATGGGGAGAGTCATTGTGTGAGGTTTTGAAAAGTGGCAAGAAGAAAGCCATTTCTTAAAGATATCCATAAAAAGTGTTGTTTAAAGTTTGCCACAAGCCACCTGGGAGACACACCAAACATGTGGAAGAAGGTGCTCTGGTCAGATGAAACCAAAATTGAACTTTTTGGCAACAATGCAAAACGTTATGTTTGACGTAAAAGCAATACAGCTCATCACCCTGAACACACCATCCCCACTGTCAAACATGGTGGTGGCAGCATCATGGTTTGGACCTGTTTTTCTTCAGCAGGGACAGGGAAGATGGTTAAAATTGATGGGAAGATGGATGGAGCCAAATACAGGACCATTCTGGAAGAAAACCTGATGGAGTCTGCAAAAGACCTGAGACTGGGATGGAGATTTGTCTTCCAACAAGACAATGATCCAAAACATAAAGCAAAATCTACAATGGAATGGTTCAAAAATAAACATATCCAGGTGTTAGAATGGCCAAGTCAAAGTCCAGACCTGAATCCAATCGAGAATCTGTGGAAAGAACTGAAAACTGCTGTTCACAAATGCTCTCCATCCAACCTCACTGAGCTCGGGCTGTTTTGCAAGGAGGATTGGGAAAAAATTTCAGTCTCTCGATGTGCAAAACTGATAGAGACATACCCCAAGCGACTTACAGCTGTAATCGCAGCAAAAGGTGGCGCTACAAAGTATTAACTTAAGGGGGCTGAATAATTTTGCACGCCCAATTTTTCACTTTTTAATTTGTTAAAAAAGTTTGAAATATCCAATAAATGTCGTTCCACTTCATGATTGTGTCCCACTTGTTGTTGATTCTTCACAAAGAAATACAGTTTTATATATTTATGTTTGAAGCCTGAAATGTGGCAAAAGGTCGCAAAGTTCAAGGGGGTCGAATACTTTCGCAAGGCACTGTATATTTTATTTGAAGTTATATTCTGATATTGTGATATCTGTTACATTGGTGTCTTGAAAATTATATGAATTTTGGGTCTTGTGAGCCCCACTGCTGAGTATTTGTGCATATGGCGGGTGTTGTTTAAATGTCACTGCACACTGACGTCTAGAAAATTAGGCTATTAGAAAATTGGACTTGTGTAAGGCCTGCAGCTATACTCAAGTATGTGGCATACTGCAGTGATGTCTAAAATGCTTTGAATTAATAGCACCTTGGAGAGTGCTCTCCGTTTTACCCCCACAGACAGCAGGCTGCCACGTTGTTTGACACTTTTTTTCTAAATCTGTTCCGGTACTTCAGCGCCCCCGGATATATCACATAACCCTCCAGAGACCAGTTTGCACCCTGAGTAGGGGTAGATCAAACCAGTCCTATGGATTAGATAGCACTATCCCCCAGTCCCATGGATCCCAGCACAGCGGCCTACAGGCTCCACCATCATCCGCTACCTCGCTACCTTACCACCTGGTCCGACCCAGGGGCTGTAGTAAAGGTCAGAAAGTCAAGCCTACATACAGTATACTGGACAGACCCACAACTTCAATGGTATTCTAGAACCCAGTCGGCCCCTGACCTCCGTTGGGCACTACCACCTCGGCCCTATCAGTCTCCAGGTCAGCCCTACCCCGGATTAGCCCTACCAGTCTCCGGCTCAGCCCTACCCCAGCTCAGCTCTATCAGCTTCCAGCCATACCAGGCTCCAGCCCCCTGCTCAGTCCAGCAGAACATGGCCCAGCTATACCAGGCTCTAGCCCCCTGCTCGGTCCTAGCAGCACATGGCCCAGCCATACCAGGCTCTAGCCCCCTGCTCAGTCCTAGCAGCACATGACCCAGCTATACCAGGCTCCAGCCCACGCCCCAGTTCAGCCCCATCAGCCTCTGACCCAGCCATGCCAGGCTCTAGCCCAGGCCCCAGCTCAGCCCAACCTTACCTGACCCCAGCTCAGCTCCCAGCCCAACCTTACCTGACCCCAGCTCAGCTCCCAGCCCAACCTTATTTAGCACCAAGCCCAGTGGCTCCAACTTAGCAACCAAAGTCCAACAACCAGCTCAGCATTACCAGGCTCCCTATGCCTACCCTGAGCAGCCAGCCAGCTACAACCATCCCCAGCCAAGATGGGATGGATACCAGACACCTAGTGATGAACCCAACGTGCCACCCCTCCAGAGTGTTCCCCCTGTACTTCCACTGGTCATTGGACCAAACCCCCAGAGCGTTCCCTCTACACTGACCAGCGTGTCATGCCCCCTGAACACTCCCTGTACAGTGGCCTTCGCCGCCGCTGCCTCCAGCTCATACGCCCGGACCCCCAAATCCAGACGGCCATCTTGGCCTCCCAAAGCCCACCGGCCATCCCAGCCCCCAGAAGGCCATCCCGGCCCCCAGAAGGCCATCCCGGCCCCCTCGAACCCGGACGGCCAGACATTTCTCATCATTTGAAGCCTACAAAAGACCAACAAGACTGTTTCAATAAAAGGTCAAAAGGGTACCCTCCCCTTATGTTCTTGCAGACATTTATTTATTTTTGATTGAACCCTTTTGGTACCAGATAAGTTGACTGAGAACACATTCTCATTTACAACAACAACCTGGGGATTAGTTACAGGGGAGAGGTGTCACACCCTGACCATAGCTTTGTATGTTTCTATGTTTTGTTTGGTCAGGGTGTGATCTGAGTGGGCATTCTATGTTACATGTCTAGTTTGTCTATTTCTATGTTTGGCCTGATATGGTTCTCAATCAGAGGCAGGTGCTAGTCATTGTCTCTGATTGGGAACCATATTTTGGTAGCCTGTTTGGTGTTGGGTTTTGTGGGTGATTGTTCCTGTCTCTGTGTTTGTTGCACCAGATAGGACTGTTTCGGTTTTCCACGTGTTTTGTATAATGTTCATGTTTAGTTGTCTTATTAAAAAACATGAACTTCAACAACGCTGCGTTTTGGTCCGCCTCTCCTTCAACTCAAGAAAACCGTTACAAGAGGATTCTACTCAGACTTTAAGCTATTTTTCACACGAGAAACCCTTATTGTGTCAAAGTATGTTTGGTCCCCAGAAGTATAGTTAAACATGTCCACACACACGAGAGAGTCTTGTTCTGCTCTCACACTTTCACTTTCCACTTCTTAGAAATCACTGCTGGATTTGACTGAGTTATTGTAACAGTGAGTTCAATACTGAGTCATAAGTGAAATTGTCACAGGGGATTGGGGGGGACAGCCCCAAGAGAGTCTGTTGCTCCCACACTTTCACTTTCTACTTAAAATAACTGCTGGGTTTTACAGAGTTATTATAAGAGTCCAAGTTGCAGACTACAAGTGTGTTGATAGAATAGGGCTAGAGGATGGACACATGTTGGTTAGGTGGGTTTGGAGGAGTGGGAAGGGATGTTGGGGGCCCACTTTTTTGTTTCTTTTTCCCATTTATACTGTACAAGTAGAGGTATGTTAGCTAAACCGTTTAGTACCCAGCCTATCCATTTCCTGTCCCCTCCTCTGATAAAACCATGAACTCTAATTGGTTGGTTCGACTTCATGGGTTAATAATAACAGAGAAGTTTAACTATAAATGTTTGCGCAGCAACAGCAGGACATCACATCCACTTCAATATTCCAATCCTGAGAACAGCTGCAGACTGAGCAGAAAGGTAATTATCAAACAAACCTACTCTGAACAAACTTTTAGTGTCACCACACTTACACTATGTGAAGAAGTATTTGTGAGGTTGGGGTTGTAAAAAAAAGAAGAAAATGATGACTGTGTACACTGAGTATACAGGAAGGAACACCTTCCTAATATTGAGTTGTATCTAGGGCTGTGGCGGTCATTACATTTTGTCAGACGGTTATTGTCATGCAAAAGGCTGCCGGTCTCACGGTAATGTACCTTTACCGTAAACACATTGAGCATCTCCAGGTCTCTATGCATACAGCCAATGATGTGCATCTTTGGAACATCTACATTTTAAAACGTTGAATAAATTCATTTAATATACACCATCAAAAGACATTCATTATTTATTTTAGTCAGGTCTAAATAAACATTATGATGTGAAGAAAATGTATTTCAGAAGAACAGAATGAGTTGGCCTACTGTATGTTATCTTTTATCAATGTTTATTATGAGTATTTCTGTAAATTGATGTGGCTCTCTGCAAAATCACCGGATGTTTTGGAAGAAAAACATTACTGAACGTAAAGCGCCAATATAAACTGATATTTTTGGATATAAATATGCACTTTATCGTTGAAAAACTACAAACCTTAGATTTCCCACTTCCTGGTTGGATTTTGTCTCAGGTTTTTGCCTGCTATATGAGTTATGTTATACTCATAGACATCATTCAAACAGTTTTATAAAATTCAGAGTGTTTTATATCCAAATGTACTCATTATATGCATATTCTAGCCTTTACGGCTGAGTAGCAGGCAGCTTAATCTGGGCACGTTTTTCATCCAAGCTACCCAATACTGCCCCCAACCCCAACCATGTTGATCTCATAGACTGGCCATTCTTTTATCCATAATGTCATTCTATTACTTTTGTTGCTGTTACATATCCATCTCTCTCTCTCTCTCTCTCTCTCTCTCTCTCTCTCTCTCTCTCTCTCTCTCTCTCTCTCTCCTCTCAATCTCTCTCCTGTGCCCACATCTGTCTTGTGTTTTTTCTAGTCATCACTGCCATTGAAGAGATGAAAAGGAGCGAGGAAACAAGTATACCTGTAAAGGCATCCATTGAGACGATGTATGACCACGAGGTAGACAGGGAAGGAGAGTGGCACGGGGAGGCAGGAGTGTATAAGGGTGAATTAGACATCGGTGGCGTGAGGTCGGTGACCAAGTTGGCCAACATGGGTGTTGGTGGTATGGCATCGAAGAAAAAAGGAGTTAGTGGGCACCTTGACTACGAATTGGGAAAGACTCAATTAGACCTCGGTGGCGAGTTGAAGGTGGAGGGCAGGTTGCCCAGCGCCGGTGTTGCTGCTGGGATAACTAATGAAGGAGTTAAAGCCATGGCCACAGCTGAGCTCGTAGGTGCCTCTGTGTCCCACGGGAAGGCGACAGCCACAGTGCGTCTGGCAGCTGATACAGGCTTTGGAGTAGGCAAGGATGGGATCGAGGCACAATTTCTGGGTACAGGATTCTCTATTGGGAAGAAAACATCCATTTCTCTGTTTGGTTCCAAGTTTGAGTGGGACTTCAGCAAGTGACACACCTCCACTCAGAGCCCAGAGGTCCACTTCTGTGGAGATGTATTAATTCCCCCTGTTTAGTTCTCTTATAGCCTACAGATAAGGCTTCAGGGCCACAGATGTGCTTGGCTTCTTTTAAACTTAATGAAAACATCTTGATGTATTGTTCTTAATCAATGGACTGTATTTACAATATATTCTTATCAACTGTATTGGTGACTGTTATTTTTATGCACGCACGCACACACACACAAACGCACACACACGCACACACACGCACACACATGCACAAAGGTATAAGTCACAGAAGCCTTGTCTCCTTCACAGCACAATTATCAGCCTCCAGTGGTCAACCTGAGCTACCACATTAGAGGACACTTGGCTTGCCTACAGAAACGTGTGTATGAGAGATGAGGGGACAATTAATAACATTAATACAATATAGTAATATGAGATATTTATCTTAATAAATCCACATAAACAGATTCAGTTACTATTAAAATAAATACTTAATACATTCACTTTTAAATGGTTACTGCTAGTATATGACTAAAATAAATACTTGTGTTACATCACCTATATAACTAACCACATAAATCTAGTCTGTATATATGATGAAAAGTATATAGATACAAACTCTCTGCATGTTTACTCATGATTACAAAGTATATATTAGTGATTCACAAACCTTTTCCCTCATGCCCCCATTTCATCACAAGCACTGTCCATGACACAAACTTTTCACACCACTCTTGTTGACGTTTTAAAGCTTATTTCCTGCAATTCTACACATTTAGCCATTTATTATATGTGTATGTGTGTATGTATATGTGTGTATTACATGGTTAACTGAGTGTCTCAAACATTACAACAAAATCAATGGGCTACAAAAGCTAGCTAATTAAATATGGGCTAGTTGATCGGTTATAAATATCTCTCTAAGGTTAACAATGACTAACATGACAAGAGATAAACAACTGATTCACTACCCAATTTCGAAATTGCACCTTGTGCTACTATTACAATGTTCAAGAGTAAATTGAAAACCTGGCTGCAGGTCAAACTCATAAAAAAACACACCCTCGTCCACTTACCCTTTCCTTATGCCCTTGGGGGAATCCCTAAAACCATCACCAATCCCCATCCTCATCAGCCCAGTTAAATAAAGGTTAAATAAAAATAAACATTTAAAAATGTAAATCTTGGAAGGCGGTCCAAATGATTAGACAAGCAATGGACGTTTGCAACGTAAGGCTCTCAGCCCTTGTTTTTAGTCGAGTTTGCAAGTGTACAATTATGTTCACTCAGGGGCCTGAACCTCCCCATAATTCAATTTGCAATGATTGTACATCCGCTAAGAAAGTCCTCCAAAACTTAGAAACGACATCAAGCAACATCAAGCCCTGAAGCAAGCTTCCAGAAAATTGGAACGGAAAAGACGCACCACCAAACTGGAAGTTTTCCAATTGGCTGGGTAAGACAGTACTGCGCAATATCAACTGCTGCACGATCATCCTACTTTTCCAACCTAATTGAGGAGAATAAAAACTATCCAAAATGTATTTTTCATACTGTCGCAAAGCTAACTAAAATGCAGCATTCCCCAAGAGAGGATGGACTTCACTTCAGCAGTGATGAATTTATGAACGTGTTTGATGAAAAGATAATGGTCATTAGAAACCTTTTTGAATCTGTGTATTTCTCCATAACTCAGGTGTCCCGAGTCTGCACAGAACTGCCAGGACCTAAGATCAATGGAGACACAAGTTTTTATAATCCTGTATCTCTCGATGCATTCACGAAAATAGTCATGACCTCTAAACGTTCCAGCTGCCTACTGGACCCTATTCCAACTAAATTACTGAAAGAGCTACTTCCTGTGCTCCGCACTCCTATGTTGAACATAATAATTGTTCAATAAAACAAGAAGAAAAAAAACTTAATGGATTTGTAAAAATTAATTCAGCCTCATTTACTCAAACACACATGGGAATCAGAAAACACACAAAACTAAAAAAGTGCAAAAAATACAATTTTAAAATTCAATTTAGAACATTTTTGACATGTGTTTTTATGGATTTTTTTGTTGTTATTCTGTCTCTCACTGTTCAAATAAACCTATTATTAAAATTATAGACTGATAATTTCTTTGTCAGCAAAATTACAAAATCAGCAGGGGATCAAATACTTTTTTCCCTCACTGTCAACTATAACAGCCAGAAACACATTGAACTATGTTAATACTATCAAGGTAAATTACATACTAGTAAGATTGTTGCTTGAATGCAGGGCTAGGCATATATAGATTAGACAACGGAGATGCTCAACATCCTGGTAATTCTGGAGTTTTGGACTATTGTCTTTATTTCTCTTTATCATTGACTAACGGAAGATAAGCTACCTAAATGTGACTTATCGGCTAGTACAGAGTCCAGATATGTTTTTGAGTTATGTTTTTAGCCCAAAACCTTGTATTTAAGCAAAACAACAGCTGAAGATTGGCAACGCCTTCAGCTTGACTGGCTGTAATTTCAATGCTAGCGTTAACCGCGCTAGCTCGTGATTAGCATGAAGACACTGAAAAGCTCACATAAAGCAAATTTGGCTAGTGACAACCTTGTAAAACACTTGCTAACATCTACGTCATCTTTCGAACAGAGTCGCTAGCTGTCATATTTGACTGCAGTGTCTGTGTGGGTGTACCAGGAAAGAAGTTAGGTCCCCATGATATCGAAACTTCTTACCATCTCCACTGCAGCCCAGTCAATATCGATTTTAAAAACTGGAACAATAGATATCATGTAGCAAACATGTCACTGGATCAACTCGTTTGCCTATTGTCCCAACAAATTGCAATTATACATTTTTACATGCATTTTCTATTATAGCTCTGCTTTCAACGCCATCCTGACTCACAAACTGGTTAGCAGACTCAGGGCTCTGGGTGTAAATCCTGTAATAACAAATTCGATTTTTTACATTATCACAAGAATGTGTATCCCCAGAATGGACCGGACACTACCATGGTACACCTGATCACCAGTGGTCATGAGTACATGAATGAGCTGTGGGACCTGACATAATGGTGATAGGACAACAGGCTCAGCGTAAGCAAAACAAAGTAGATGGTGATAATTGACCATTCTCCCATCTACTGTACATTGACATGGAGATTATCAGCAGCTTTAAGCTCCTGGGCACCCTGATATCCTTTTCTGCCCTCAGTCACTTCACTCAAAAAGTCCCACTCGTGCTTCTCCACTACCCTCAAACTTGCTGCCCCATGGCCTATGTACCAACTACAGTGTCTGTTTTTATTGCCATAAGAAATGTCCATATTTACTGTAAGATGTATTTAAGGTAACATTGCACATATTGTAACATAGTCCCTTGACATACATGACTTAACTACTTTGTATAATGCTCAGTTTACCCACTCTAAGAAATCGTACATTTATTTAAATATTGAAACTGCGTTATGTATTACTGTGTCCAATTGATTCTGGTTGGTTGTAATGTTTTTGAAAACTTTCACTACACAACTTTTTTTTGCTGATGGACAATCCTGTCGGAAACTTTCATAATATTAATTATTTTGGGACATATCAATTAATATTCCAATCAAATCAAAGTGTATTTGTCACGTGCGCTGAATACAACAGGTGTAGTGAAATGCTTACTTACAGGCTCTAACCAATGGTGCGAAAAAAAGGTATGTGTGTGTGTGTGTGTGTGTAGGTAAGTAAAGAAATAAAACAACAGTAAAAAAAAACATTTGAAAAAAAGAGTAGCAAGGCTATATACAGACACCTGTTAGTCAGGCTTATTGAGGTAGTATGTACATGTAGGTATTGTTAAAGTGACTATGCATATATGATGAACAGAGAGTAGCAGAAGCGTAAAAAGAGGGGTTGGCGGGTGGTGGGACACAATGCAGATAGCCCGGTTAGCCAATGTGCGGAGCACTGGTTGGTAGGGCCAATTTAGGTAGTATGTACATGAATGTATAGTTAAAGTTACTATGCATATAAGATAAACAGAGAGTAGCAGCAGCGTAAAAGAGGGTTTGGGGGGGGGCACACAATGCAAATAGTCCAGGTAACCATTTTGTTACCTGTTCAGGAGTCTAATGGCTTGGGGGTAAAAACTGTTGAGAAGCCTTTTTGTCCCAGACTTGGCACTCCGGTACCACTTGCCATGCGGTAATAGAGAGAACCGTCTATGACTGGGGTGGCTGGGGTCTTTGACAATTTTTAGATCTTTCCTCTGACACCATCTGGTCTATAGGTCCTGGATGGCAGGCAGCTTTACCCTCTGTAGTGTCTTGCGGTCAGAGGCCGAGCAATTGCCGTACCAGGCAGTGATGCAACCAGTCAGGATGCTCTCGATGTGACAGCTGTAGAACCTTTTGAGGATCTCAGGACCCATGCCAAATCTTTTTAGTTTCCTGAGGGGGAATAGGCTTTGTCGTGCCCTCTTCACAACTGTCTTGGTGTGTTTGGACCAATCTAGTTTGTTGTTGATGTGGACACCAAGGAATTTGAAGCTCTCAACCTGCTCCACCACAGCCCCGTCGATGAGAATGGGGATGTGCTCGGTGCTCCTTTTCCTGTAGTCCACAATCATCTCCTTAGTCTTGGTTACGTTGAGGAATATGTTGTTATTCTGGTACCACCTGGCCAGGTCTCTGACCTCCTCCCTAAGGCTGTCTCGTCGTTGTCGGTGATCAGGCCTACCACTGTTGTGTCGTCTGCAAACTTAACGATGGTGTTGGAGTCGTGCCCGGCCATGCAGTCGTGGGTGAACATGGAGTACAGGAGGGGACTGAGCACGCACCCCTGGGGAGCTCCAGGGTTGAGGATCAGCGTGGCAGATGTGTTGCTACCTACCCTCACCACCTGGGGGTGGCCCGTCAGGAAGTCCAGGATCCAGTTGCAGAGGGATGTGTTTAGTCCCAGGATCCTTAGCTTAGTGATGAGTTCTGAGGATACTATGGTGTTGAACGCTGAGCTGTAGTCAGTGAATAGTATTCTCACATAAGTGTTCCTTTTGTCGAGGTGGGAAAGGGCAGTGTGGAGTGCAATAGAGATTGCATCATCTGTGGATCTGTTTCGGCGGTATGCAAATTGGAGTGGGTCTAGGGTTTCTGGATAATGGTGTTGATGTGAGCCATTACCAACCTTTCAAAGCACTTCATGGCTACGGACGTGAGTGCTACGGGTCTGTAGTCATTTAGGAAGGTTGCTTTTGTGTTCTTGGGCACAGGGACTATGGTGGTCTGCTTGAAGCATGTTGGTATTACAGACTCAATCAGGGACATGTTGAAAATGTCAGTGAAGACACCTGCCAGTTGGTCAGCACATGCCCGGAGCACACGCCCTGGTAATCCGTCTGGCCTCACAGCCTTGTGTATGTTGACCTGTTTAAAGGTCTTACTCACGTCGGCTACGGAGAGCGTGATTACACAGTCGCCCAGAACAGCTGATGCTCTCATGCATGCCTCAGTGTTGCTTGCCTCGAAGCGAGAATAGAAGTGATTTAGCTCATCTGGTAGGCTCGTGTCACTGGGCAGCTCACGGCTGTGCTTCCCTTTTAAGTCTGTAATAGTTTGCAAGCCCTGCCACATAAGACGAGCATCGGAGCCGGTGTAGTATGATTCAATAATAGCCCTGTATTGACGCTTTGCCTGTTTGATGGTTCGTCGCAGGGCATAGCAGGATTTCTTGTAAGCTTCCGGGTTAGAGTCCCGCTCCTTGAAAGCGGCAGCTCTACCTTTTAGCTCAGTGTGAATGTTGCCTGTAATCCATGGCTTCTGGTTGGGATATGTACGTACAGTCACTGTGTGGACGACGTCCTCAATGCACTTATTGATAAAGCCAGTGACTGATGTGGTGTATTCCTCAATGTCATCGGAAGAATCCCGGAACATGTTCCAGTCTGTGATAGCAAAGCAGTCCTGTAGTTTAGCATCTGCTTCATCTGACCATTTTTTTATAGACCGAGTCACTGGTTCTTCCTGCTTTAATTTTTGCTTGTAAGCAGGAATCAGGAGGATAGAGTTGTGGTCGGATTTACCAAATGGAGTGCGAGGGAGAGCTTTGTACGCATCTCTGTGTGTGGACAGATTGAAGTGTCTGGGAAAAAGAGTAACAATGGACAGGGATGAGGTAATGCATATCATCATAGTCATTTTAAAGTCCTGTCTTCATTTTAGTCCTTCTAAATTGTTTGATTGGTAAGAACCTGGAAACCATGCATCTAAAGTCTGTAGTTTATAGCATTACTCAAGCACAACTGACCTTAGACGACATTTGACTGTCGATCGGGACACATGTAGAATATCTGCCATCTGAGACACACTGAAAGCACTGGACATCAGAAACCTCAGTTACTCTTGATCGATGGCATAACAAGGTGCACCGCTAGCTCCTCTCCAAGTCCGAGGTAACTGGAACTGGCTGTAACAATAACACTCTGCGTTTAGGCTACTTAATGTATTGTGACACTGCTCACCCCCCTCATTCCAAAAACACTTTTAAATTATAGTAACTGTCACAAATTGTGGCCAAGTAATGTTTTTATAATATTGGATTTTAAAACCAAGACATAGATAGAAATGTTGACCAAGAACGAATAGAATGGGTAGCAGGAGAACGAAGAGTGAAAAAACAAAAAAACAACAGTAAGCTCCTCTGTATTCCATTCTGGAAGACGACAGTTTTGTGAAAATAGAGACCATGGCTGGGACTGCGATTCCTATTCAAACAGTGCCAAAGTACTAACGTTTGCGTTCCTGGTGTCATGAAGTTGGCCTGGGGGTAGGTTTATGACAGTCATAAATACCTCTTCCCCTCTTTTTCCTCTCTCTACCCTACTGATGTTACATTTGCAAACACCTTGGTTAACATAGAGATTCTGGGATCATCAGAAGGTGGGGGGAAATTAACTATATTCTGGTAATCCAACCAATTGAACATATGCGGTGGTACTTAATGAATATGATGTCAGTTCGGTTGTCATCTGAGACATTCTCATCAATGATAAGATGACATAAACTCTACAGTGGAAAGTCTACACATCAGAGTTATCGGATTCACATGGAATTGTTGTTCAATTTAAATGTTTGAATATGAAATTATTTGTGATGGGATGAAATGTGATTTTAGCTTCTAAAATGTGAGATTTGGGTTTTTATAAGGTTAGGGCTCTGCTCAATCAGTGGCCCGCCCCTGTGAAGGGACATGGGCTATAAAACTTTTCAAACACGCCCTCCTCTCCCTTCCTATATAAAGCCTTGACGACAATATAACCTCCTGTTCCGAGGATGTGAGGACGAAGGTACAATGTCAGAATGGTTCAGATAATAACTACAGAATGAAGCCAACATCAGGGTGAGCTTTGGTTGTGAATGGTATGAACTTTGAACTCTTATTCACTACAGAAGTGATCACTCCTAGCCATTGAGTTAGCAACAGCAGCTGCAAACGCAGGTTAGGAAGGAACAGACAGAGTATCCCGTCTATCACACAATGATGTTACTACAACGTATCCAATTGACCACCAGAGACATTCTTCAAAGGACAAAGGACTCGGGTTTGGCAACACGGCATTCCATCTACCACCAACCTACCGAAGCGCAGCTCAGAGTAAATATTTATTGCATTTTCCTTTACCAAATGGGCGGTAATTTAGAATGCTTAAAATACTGTATTTACGATAGCACAGCTTCGCCCTTTGTTCCTCAGTCTTTCCGCTCTTTCACTCAAATCCAGCCCCTTTTCTTTTGTGTAACAAGCTGTCATAACTGTTTCGCCCGCAAGGGACGTTTTCCTTAATGTAGTAATTTGTAATCAAGTTATGATTAATTATGTGTTCTTTAAGAGTTTATTCGGAAGATAACAACTTTATAAATATTATTTTGTGGTGCCCCGACTCTCTAGTTAATTCCATTTACATGATTAGCTCAATCAGGTAATATTAATTACGGGGAAATTATTTTATAGAATAGCATGTCATATCACTTTATCCGGCATAGCCAAAGACACGACACTGGTGTATGTCTGAAGTTGTCTGTCACGCCCTGTTACTACAACGTAAGCTGTTTATTCTCTATGTTGGTTGGGCGTGATAGTGACTTGGGTGGGTCATCTAGGTGAATTGTATTTCTATGGTGGCCTGATATGGTTCCCAATCAGAGGCAGCTGTTTATCGTTGTCTCTGTTTGGGGATCATATTTAGGTAGCCATTTCCCCATTGTGATTTGTGGGATCTTGTCTATGGATAGTTGCATGTCAGCACTATTATTTAGCTTCACATTTCATTTTTTGCTTTACTGTTTTGTTTGGTGAGTTTCAATTTCTTAAAATATGTGGAACTCTACGCACGCTGCGCCTTGGCCTACTCATTTCGACGAGCGTGACAAGTTGTTAATTTCGACATCATAGGCTTCAATGAAAATTTCATATTTAATATCTGTGTTGTTGGAAAGCTGATATGTTGCAGATATTAACAACGTTTTTACAGGGTTGTCTTAGGTCAAATGAACTTAGTAAATGTGTTCATGTTAATCGCGAACTAGCACGGCTAAGGCTAGGTAGCATTGCGATTATAGCTAGCCAGCCAGACCTTCAGTTATTGTTTTGCCTAAAATTACTAAAACATGTTTGACGTCAGTACTCCTCGATAAAAAGTCACCTTTATGTAACTAGCAGGGCTGTACAAATATTACAAGACGGCGCCGTTCACTGTGGCTATGGCCGGGGTGTGCGGCTAGTAACTCATTTAGCAATCCAGCCCTTTAAATACCAGCATTCATTAAAACAAAATATTATTCTACATATTCTACATAGCTAAATATAAATATAAAATACTCCCTTGGCCCTGAGCCTCCAACATAGCTGCATAGCCATACACAGATCCGTCCTCTGTGCTACTAACACTGTTAGCAAGCAGATCAACTTTATGAATAAATAATAATGGTATTTAAAAAGAATCAATCTTGTTAACTTGGACTAAAGGGCATCAAGTCCAGGATTACCGGAGAGCAGAAGCCGAGAGCAGTCATTTAGGGTCTGTTTGCAGTGGATATGGAAGTTCCTTCTTGCCATCTTCAATTGTGGTTTTGTTGCATCAAACTGAGTGTATACTGATTTAATGAAAGGAGGAGCTAGGGAAATTGGCTGGTAAAATTAGCATATTAAAGAACGTATTAAGCTAACGTGTGTAGGTGTAGATTTTTGATCTCGCCATCACGGTTGACAACTCCATTGTGTCCTCCTCCCAGAGCGCTAAGAACCTTGGCGTGATCCTGGACAACACCCTGTCGTTCTCAACTAACATCAAGGCGGTGGCCCGTTCCTGTAGGTTCATGCTCTACAACAAAAGCTTGTAAACTTCCAAGTAAAAGGCATGGGTTGTTCCATCCAGAAAGGTGTTGTCAAGCGCAGTCCCTGCCTCACACAGGAAGTGGCGCAGGTCCTAATCCAGGCACTTGTCATCTCCCGTCTGGATTACTGCAACTCGCTGTTGGCTGGGCTCCCTGCCTGTGCCATTAAACCCCTACAACTCATCCAGAACGCCGCAGCCCGTCTGGTGTTCAACCTTCCCAAGTTCTCTCACGTCACCCCGCTCCTCCGCTCTCTCCACTGGCTTCCAGTTGAAACTCGCATCCGCTACAAGACCATGGTGCTTGCCTACGGAGCTGTGAGGGGAACGGCACCTCAGTACCTCCAGGCTCTGATCAGGCCCTACACCCAAACAAGGGCACTGCGTTCATCCACCTCTGGCCTGCTCGCCTCCCTACCACTGAGGAAGTACAGTTCCCGCTCAGCCCAGTCAAAACTGTTCGCTGCTCTGGCCCCCAATGGTGGAACAAACTCCCTCACGACGCCAGGACAGCGGAGTCAATCACCACCTTCCGGAGACACCTGAAACCCCACCTCTTTAAGGAATACCTAGGATAGGATAAAGTAATCCTTCTCACCCCCCTTAAAATATTTAGATGCACTATTGTAAAGTGGCTGTTCCACTGGATGTCATAAGGTGAATGCACCAATTTGTAAGTCGCTCTGGATAAGAGCGTCTGCTAAATGACTTAAATGTAATGTAAATGTAATTTAATAGCTGTAGGCGTTAATTTGACGTGTGCAGGACCGCTTGCAGACGTTTATTTAGCACATTTGACGCATGTAGGCATTCATTTTGCGTGTGAAGATGTTAATTTAACGATGCACATGTTAATTGAGAGCGTGCACGCGTTAATTTAGCGCCTGCACCTGTGTACTTTACACACGTAGCATAAAAAGAAATGCATTTTGACCACGTGCTTTAAAACCCAAACGACGTTTCATAGGTGCCAGGTCTGACACACACAAGCATGAGAGGACCTGAAAATGAGAAGAAGAAAAAAATACATATTTTGGGTTGAAAAGCCATTGACATCTGTATTTAACACATTGTGCTCACTAGCTAGCTCGGAAAGTTCCCAACACCTTGATATTGAACCCAGTCTGACCGAACTCAACGCCAGTGTCAACGGCCACACCTGTCTTGATCTTCAATTGCCTGGCGGACACCGATGCACTCACGAGCTCCACCTTGGCACTTCGCTTATACACACAGCAGGGACACCTCAGCACCAATGCCAGCTTTAGGCCCCATGACCTCTGGTTCGAATACGTCGTCTTAAATTTTGCTATGATACCCCTCGAGCGTTCGCAGCCCTTCCCACTTTGGGCACTCGTTTTCCTGGTTTATTCTCTAATCCATTCCAGAAGCAGCCCTCCTCTTGTAGGATTCCTTTGTGGTAGTTTACAGGGCCGGACAAAGTTGTCTATGGTATCCACCCATCCATTGCTGACTGCTCTAGCTAAAAACACAGAACGGAGAAACCGTCTCAAAACGCTGGGAGAGTTATTTTCACTCCCGTTTTCCCACCTTCAATATTCCATTATTCCAAAGTATTATATATATTTTATCTAGCTCTTGTCCTGTTTGATTCCTGCAACATACTTCTCCTTCTCCCGCTCTATCTCTTCTACGTATCCCTTCAGGACAATTTTGTTGGCATCATTCTTGTAAGAGGGCTGTTGGTAGATAGAAAAGGTTCCACAAATACATATATGGCAGTTTATATGGAAGTTTGCCATATGTACAGGTCATAAACCTTTACTGTCTCTTTTTAATGAAATGAAGGCAGTTCCACAGATGGTGTCTCCCGAGAAAAGCCATTGAATGACTACACTCCACACGGGACCTGTTGAGATGTTATTAGGCGGTAGACTACGCTTCACACTGAACCTGTTGAGATGTTATTAGGTGGTAGACTACGCTTCACACTGAACCTGTTGAGATGTTATTAAGTGGTAGACTACGCTCCACACTGGACATGTTGAGATGTTATTAGGTGGTAGACTACGCTCCACACTGAACATGTTGAGATGTTATTAGGTGGTAGACTACGCTCCACACTGGACATGTTGAGATGTTATTAGGTGGTAGACTACGCTCCACACTGGACCTGTTGAGATGTTATGAGGCGGTAGACTACGCTCCACACTGAACCTGTTGAGATGTTATTAGGTGGTAGACTACGCTCCACACTGAACCTGTTGAGATGTTATTAGGTGGTAGACTACGCTCCACACTGAACCTGTTGAGATGTTATTAGGTGGTAGACTACGCTCCACACTGGACATGTTGAGATGTTATTAGGTGGTAGACTACGCTCCACACTGAACCTGTTGAGATGTTATTAGGCGGTAGACTACGCTTCACACTGGACATGTTGAGATGTTATTAGGTGGTAGACTACGCTCCACACTGAACCTGTTGAGATGTTATTAGGTGGTAGACTACGCTCCACACTGAACCTGTTGAGATGTTATTAGGTGGTAGACTACGCTCCACACTGAACCTGTTGAGATGTTATTAGGTGGTAGACTACGCTCCACACTGGACATGTTGAGATGTTATTAGGTGGTAGACTACGCTCCACACTGAACCTGTTGAGATGTTATTAGGCGGTAGACTACGCTCCACACTGGACCTGTTGAGATGTTATTAGGCGGTAGACTACGCTCCACACTGGACCTGTTGAGATGTTATTAGGTGGTAGACTACGCTCCACACTGAACCTGTTGAGATGTTATTAGGTGGTAGACTACGCTCCACACTGGACATGTTGAGATGTTATTAGGTGGTAGACTACGCTCCACACTGGACATGTTGAGATGTTATTAGGTGGTAGACTACGCTCCACACTGGACATGTTGAGATGTTATTAGGTGGTAGACTACGCTCCACACTGAACCTGTTGAGATGTTATTAGGTGGTAGACTACGCTTCAGACTGGACCTGTTGAGATGTTATTAGGTGGTAGACTACGCTCCACACTGGACATGTTGAGATGTTATTAGGTGGTAGACTACGCTCCACACTGGACCTGTTGAGATGTTATTAAGTGGTAGACTACGCTCCACACTGAACCTGTTGAGATGTTATTAGGTGGTAGACTACGCTCCACACTGAACCTGTTGAGATGTTATTAGGTGGTAGACTACGCTCCACACTGAACCTGTTGAGATGTTATTAGACGGTAGACTACGCTCCACACTGAACCTTTTGATATGTTATTAGGTGGTAGACTACGCTCCACACTGGACCTATTCTATCTAGATCTGAAAAGAAAAGTTTAACACAAACAGAAGACAGAAAGACAACCTTGACAAACGTACTTAGGGCCGAAGTTTAGGAAAGGGGGACACTGTCCTTACCATAAATATGTCAGGAGCCAAAATGGTCCTGTCTCCTACAAGGTAATGTTGGGAGATGGTAAGGTGGTTTGCAGACATGTCGATCAGACTCTTGCCAGACGGGAAGGAACAACAAGTGAGATACCAGTTGTGTGCTTCTGTGGTGCACCTTCCACAGACAGAGACTAACAGAGGAAACAGTTTGACAAGAGGAGAACGCAGTTTCAGAGTCAGACACTCTGAGCCCGACTTAGAAACAGCTGGTGGCTTTTCCACAGTTAAGAATGAACACTACCCCGAGTGTTCGTCATTCACAGAGGCATGGAATGCTTCCAAGCCGTTTAAAAGACTGAACACTGAACAATACTAAAAAAAGATCTGTAAATTTGCAGTAAATTGTTTTTAAAAGATAACTACAAGACTCACAGTAAAATAAACTCAAGAGCTAAATACTTACAGTCACCCAAGCATGTGAAAAGAAAACTCTTGTGAAATATCATGTTTATTGTTTACACTGACTTGTTCATTAACGCAATAGAAGAGCAAAGGACACGCTCTTTGAAAGGAGGGAGTCGTGTAACGACCCTGGGTTTGTAAGCGAGAATATCGACTATGCCACTTGAGCCTGCTTTTGGGGCACAGTCGATAGTGCGCTGGACTTCGGCCTAGAAGGTTGTGGGTTCGAGACCTGCTCCCTGCCAGTTTCATTACAGTATCATTGTTAGAGTATTGGAATGCACCCTATACACATGACTGCCTGCCTGTTACACCTTGCTCCGGGTTAGTAATAAAGTAATCAGTTTAGAAAGAGCTACTTCCTCACTCCTTCCAAGGTAAAAAAGTGTTCCATGGGTTATTACACCATCATTCAAAATGTTGAAATGAAGACAAACCTGGGCGACAATACCTTTATATTACACCAAACTGCGGATAGGCCTAAAGTGTGTTTTTGACTCTACAGGTTTACTCATCATTTAAAATAAATTCTAACCTAATAAAAATATTTAGGCACAAATCAAATATTGTATTATTAATATTACTACCATCAATCAGGGAATTATTTTAACCCAATAATTAAAAACAGAACAATGTGTGCAGGCTGCTTAACATTCTATATACAAATCATGGGAAAGTCTCCAAGGCGGCTATTATATCGTTAGATGCTCAGAAAGCATTTGACCAAATGGAATGGTCATACATGTTCGAAGCAGTCACAAGGTTTGGATTTGGCGACTTATTTATCGTCTGGGTCAAAATGCTCTATTCCTGCCCAACATCCTCTATTCTGATCAACAGTGACAAATCTAGTCCATTTGAACTACACAGATCTGTCCAGCAGGGCTGCCCACTCAGTCCTCTGCTCTTCACTGTTGTCCTTGAACGCCTTGCGATACAAACAAGGGATGATCCTAATATCCAAGGTCTTAAAATAGGATACATAGAAAGCCGAATTTCGTAATACGCAGACAATGTGCCGGGGGGAGGAGAGAGGAGGACAGAGGAGGGGGGGGTGAAGAGAGGAGGTGGAGGAGAGAGGAGTGGGGGGGAGAGAAGGAGGGGGGAGAGAGGAGGAGGAGGAGAACGTGAAGGAGAAGGAACACTTGAAGGAGAAGGAAAGGCAGAGTATTGGGGTACAGAAGGATTCATCTTTAACTCAGTTAGTGTGTTCTGAGCCTGGGGCTAACCCAGTTTCATTAGTGCACTGTGATCATAGCCTAGGTAGCAGGATCCAAACAAAACCGCAATAACAGTTGCAGAGTTGCAAAGAAAAAGCCATATCTCAGACTGGCCAATAAAAATAAAATATTAAAATGGGCAAAAGAACACAGACACTGGACAGAGGAACTCTGCCTAGAAGGCCAGCATCCCGGAGTCGCCTCTTCACTGTTGACGTTGAGACTGGTGTTTTGTGGGTACTATTTAATGATGCTGCCAGTTGACTAGACTCTAAACTACTGAAACTACTGAAAGAGCTGCTTCCTGTGCTTGGCCCTCCTATGCTGAACATAATAAATGGCTCTCTATCCACCGGATGTGTACCAAACTCACTAAAAGTGGCAGTAATAAAGCCTCTCTTGAAAAAGCCAAACCTTGACCCAGAAAATATAAAAAACTATCGGCCTATATCGAATCTTCCATTCCTCTCAAATATTTTAGAAAAGGCTGTTTCAGTCTGGTTTTCGAACCCATCATAGCACTGAGACTGCACTTGTGAAGGTGGTAAATTACCTTTTAATGGCATCAGACCGAGGCTCTGCATCTGTCCTCGTGCTCCTAGACCTTAGTGCTGCTTTTGATACCATCGATCACCACATTCTTTTGGAGGGATTGGAAACCCAAATTGGTCTACACGGACAAGTTCTGGCCTGGTTTAGATCTTATCTGTCGGAAAGATATCAGTTTGTCTCTGAGAATGGTTTGTCCTCTGACAAATCAACTGTAAATTTCGGTGTTCCTCAAGGTTCTGTTTTAGGACCACTATTGTTTTCACTATATATTTTACCTCTTTGGGATGTCATTCGAAAACATAATGTTAACTTTCACTGCTATGAGGATGACACACAGCTGTACATTTCAATGAAACATGGTGAAGCCCCAAAATTGCCCTCGCTAGAAGCATGTGTTTCAGACATAAGGAAGTGGATGGCTGCAAACTTTCTACTTTTAAACTCGGACAAAACAGAGATGCTTGTTCTAGGTCCCAAGAAACAAAGAGATCTTCTGTGGAATCTGACAATTAATCTTAATGGTTGTACAGTTGTCTCAAATAAAACTGTGAAGGACCTCGGCGTTACTCTGGACCTTGATCTCTCTTTTGAAGAACATATCAAGACCATTTCAAGGACAGCTTTTTTCCATCTACGTAACATTGCAAAAATCAGAAACTTTCTGTCCAAAAATGATACAGAAAAATGTATCCATGCTTTTGTCACTTCTAGGTTAGACTACTGCAATGCTCTACTTTCCGGCTACCCGGATAAAGCACTAAATAAACTTTGGTTAGTGTTAAATAAGGCTGCTAGAATCCTGACTAGAACCAAAAAATGCGATCATATTACTCCAGTGCTAGCCTCCCTACACTGGCTTCCTGTCAAAATAAGGGCTGATTTCAAGGTTTTACTGCTAACCTACAAAGCATTACATGGGCTTGCTCCTACCTAATCTCTCTGATTTGGTCCTGCCATACATACCTACACGTACACTACGGTCACAAGCCGCAGGCCTCCTAATTGTCCCTAGAATTTCTAAACAAACAGCTGGAGGATGGGCTTTTTCCTATAGAGTTCCATTTTTATGGAACGGTCTGCCTACCCATGTCAGAGATGCAAATTCGGTCTCAACCTTTAAGTCTTTACTGAAGACTCATCTCTTCAGTGGGTCATATGATTGAGTGTAGTCTGGCCCAGGAGTGGGAAGGTGAACGGAAAGGCTCTGGAGCATCGAACCGCCCTCGCTGTCTCTGCCTGGCCGGTTCCCCTCTTTCCACTGGGATTCTCTGACTCTAACCCTATTACAGGGGCTGAGTCACTGGCTTACTGGAGCTCTCTAATACCGTCCCTGGAAGGGGTGTGTCACCTGAGTGGGTTGAGTCACTGATGTGATCATCCTGTCTGGGTTGGCGCCCCCCTTGGGTTGTGCCGTGGCGGAGATCTTTGTGGGCTATACTCAGCCTTGTCTCAGGATGGTAAGTTGGTGGTTGAAGATATCCCTCTAGTGGTGTGGGGGCTGTGCTTTGGCAAAGTGGGTGGGGTTATATCCTTCCTGTTTGGCCCTGTCCGGGGGTGTCCTCGGATGGGGCCACAGTGTCTCCTGACCCCTCCTGTCTCAGCCTCCAGTATTTATGCTGCAGTAGTTTATGTGTCGAGAGGGCTAGTGTCAGTTTGTTATATCTGGAGTACTTCTCCTGTCCTATTCGGTGTCCTGTGTGAATTTAAGTGTGCTCTCTCTAATTCTCTCTTTGTCTCTTTCTTTCTCTCTCTCGGAGGACCTGAGCCCTAGGACCATGCCTCAGGACTACCTGACATGATGACTCCTTGCTGTCCCCAGTCCACCTGGCCGTGCTGCTGCTCCAGTTTCAACTGTTCTGCCTTATTATTATTCAACCATGCTGGTCATTTATGAACATTTGAACATCTTGGCCATGTTCTGTTATAATCTCCACCCGGCACAGCCAGAAGAGGACTGGCCACCCCACATAGCCTGGTTCCTTTCTAGGTTTCTTCCTAGGTTTTGGCCTTTCTAGGGAGTTTTTCCTAGCCACCGTGCTGCTACACCTGCATTGCTTGCTGTTTGGGGTTTTAGGCTGGGTTTCTGTACAGCACTTTGAGATATCAGCTGATGTACGAAGGGCTATATAAATAAATGTGATTTGATTTGAATATACTTGTCCTCTTGCTCAGTTGTGCAACGGGGCCTCCCACTCCTCTTTCTATTCTGGTTAGAGCCAGTTTGATCTGTTCTGTGAAGGGAGTAGTACACAGCGCTGTACGAGATCTTCAGTTTCTTGACAATTTCTCGCATGGAATAGCCTTCATTTCTCAGAACAAGAATAGACTGACGAGTTTCAGAAGAAAGTTCTTTGTTTCTGTCCATTCTGAGTCTATAATCGAACCCACAAATGCTGATGCTCCAGATACTCAACTAGTCTAAAGAAGGCCAGTTTTATTGCTTATTTAATCAGGACAACAGTTTTCAGCTGTGCTAACATAATTTCAAAATGGTTTTCTAATGATCAATTAGCCTTGTAAAATGATAAACTTGGATTAGCTAACACAACGTGTCATTAGAACACAGGAGTGATGTTTGCTGATAATGGGCCTCTGTACGCCGATGTAGATATTCCATTAAACATCAGCCGTTTCCAGCTACAATAGTCATTTATAACATTAACAATGTCTACACTGTATTTCTGATCAATTTGATGTTATTTTAATGAACCAAAAATTTGCTTTTCTTTCAAAAACAAGGACATTTCTAGGATATTTCTAAATGACCACAAACTTTTGAACGGCAGTGTATATGTTTTTTTTTCTAAAAGTGTGGTTCAGCCCCACCTGCCCTGAATGACAGGTTGCCACTTTCTTTGATGGGACGCATTAATGCCGTTAAAATGGTTTCTCTTCCCAGGTTCCTTTATCTTTGCCAGAATCTTCCGGTTTTTCTTACCTCGTAATTTTATTAAAACTTTGGACTCGACAATCTTGTCTGGGGTTACAAAAACCATCGTATTGGTAAAGCCCACTTGCAAAAGCCCAAGGAAAGGGCCGGTTTAGGCCTACCCATCTTTAAGCATTGTTACTGGGCTGCAAATACCAGGACATTAACATACTTGCAACTGGGGTTCCCTGATAAGTTGGACGCTGTTGCCCCCCTGTGGCTAAAAATGGAAGTCAAGTCTGTAACAAATTCCTCTCTTCCAGCCTTGCTTTTCTCCAAAGCAGAGTGTCCAAACACACTGACAGGCAACAACTTTGTTTTGAGAAAATCTTTAAGACTCTTAAACCAGATTAAGCATGTTTATAAAGTGCCTGATACCTCTGTATACACACCTATATGCTTGAATCATTATTTTATCCATCTTCGTCCGATAAGGTGTTTGTTGAATGGCGGGAGAAGGGACTGGCCACAGTTGAAGACTTATACATAGATTAGCATCATTCATCCAATTAAAGAATACATTCAATCTTTCCCATTCACATTATTTACCTTATTTACAAGTCAGACAGAAGCAAGCACTTCACGGTAAATTCTACACCAGTTGTATTCGGCACATTTTTAAAAATGTATTTCATTTTTCAAATTTAATTTGAAGGCACTATCCCCCATGGAGCATAGAGGGGGGTGACCAGTAGGCTAGAGTCAGAGGATCTAAGGTAGCGGGTGGGAGTGTAGATATGTATCGTGTCAAATAAATAGGAGGTAGCAAAGCCATGCAGGGATGTGCAGGTGAGGAGAAGGTCTTTGAAGTTGATCCGACATTTGCTGGAAGCCAGAGGAGGTGGAGGAGTGTGGGTGTGATGTTTTCCCTGGGCTTGGTGTGGGTGAGGCTGAGTTTTGGATATACTTAAGCTTGTTGACGGAGCTGGCAGGGGATCCATACAGGAGAGCATTACAATAGTCCAGGCGTGAGGTACTGAAGGAATGTATAAGGGTTTTAAACCGCTGAGTCGTTGAGAGAGGGGCGGAGTCTGACGATGTTCTTGAGTTGAAATAAGGTAGCTTTAGTGATGATTTTAATGTGGGCAAATAAAAGAGTGTGGAATTGAGGATGACCCCAGATTCTTCACCTACACCTACACCACGGTCCTCCACACATGTCTGTATGTTGACTGCATTTCAGCCATGTGGGTTTGTACTTCTTCTCGTTTCCACTGGAGAAGACTGTTTAATCCCTGGTAAGCCTCTGGCGAGAGTTCAGAAGGGTAGCCTTAAGGATAGATGTTTATATTTATTGAATGGTGTGAGAGGCATTTTTACACTACCACTTTAGTCAATGTAGCAGCCTTCAACATTGACATAATGAGCAAATAAAAAAAATACACAAGCTTTGGTTTCCTGGATATCGTGGAATGGCGAAACACAAAGGCCACAACAATTGCAACAAAACACGACTCCATTCATTTTTAGATCAGGCAGCAGGCTCAATCAATCGATGACGTCATTGGTTGTACTCTACCGGCGCAAAAATTCCAAAATACCGCTATGGTGCATAATTATCTCTGAAACACCTCTCATCACTCATAATTATGTAGAGAGATGGGGAAAGCACCCCAAATTGTGACTAGCGGTGAAGTTTCCCTTTAACAAAGTAAGCGGGTGCCTACCCAGGGTCCTATACACTCTCACTGTATTAACAAGTCTGCCTACAGGTACAGTTTTAAGCTCCCGCCATCTCTCCACTCCTAATGCTGCAGCAGAGGGAGGTGTAATCCCTCTAAACACAGACAGATCTACACAAGTATCAGGTAACTCTCTAGCCCCGTTTATACCTGGTTCTAACATGTGTCCTTTGTCTTGGATCTTGTACACATTCTGATTGTGCCCACATTTTTAGACAGGTGTAGACGAATAAAAGAAGCATTGTGATCAGATCTTACTGATCTCCTCCTCCGGAGGTAGTCAGGGAGCCATTGTTTCAAGTGTAAACAGATCTGGATGGTCAAATCATTGACAGGTAGCACCATTGAATTGCATCAATAATTACTTGTATTTTGACAGAATATCTGTCAAACGATCTGCATAAAAGGGAGGCACCAGGAAATCTGGTCACAATGCAGACACAGTGGACTGATAAGAGACACATTTTACTACCATGTGTAGATGCAACGGCTACAATGTGGGCACAATCAGAATTTGAATAAGATCAAGACAAAGGACGCATGTTTGCACCAAGTATAAACAAGGCTTCTATTGAGTCCACACTCAGAATAGAGTGAGACTCTTGGATAAAACCAAGATGACCCCTGTGTTCACTGATGTCATGCGACTTCCACTGCACCCATTTGTCACAAAGATGAGGAAGAGACATTAACAACACATTATAGGGCAACCAACATGAATCTAATTGGGTCACAGGGTTTCCATGAAAATACAAAAGAAACATTCCTTCTTGCATTGTGAGAGTGATCCTGTTTAGTTATGAAGTTAAATGCATGTGAAAGAAATGTTTGTTTGCAGTGAAAAACAAGTTAAAATGTGCATATGTAGATATTAGATGTGTTGGCATAATAGACCTTTAACTTTGCTAATGCAACCTACAAAACAGAAAATACTTTTTCAGTATTTTTATATTTAGTAAATTCAGAGTTTGAATATCTGAATTGGGTGACAATTGTATGATGGCAAAAGACAACCATTGGATAACCAATGTTTATTATTATACAAAAACAAAATGTTAGCTCTCTGTACTTTTACACAAACAAGTAAGAGCCTTATAAACCTGGTGCAGAATTCATTATATACCAAGTCTATATTTTCCCAGACCAGCAAATGAGCAAATCAGACCATAGAGGAATAAAATCAACCAGAACTTCAGCTGTATCAAGCCTCACAATTCCCAGGGCACTGTCTTCAGAGGGAGTGACTCCCAGAATGCCTCAGCTTGTTTGTCTCATGGTTTAAGTGGTGCACACAGCCATGGAAAGATCATTAAATCACTGTTTTACCACTTAGCTTAATCCCCCCAACAAAGAGGAATATACAAAAAGGAGAGAATGGAGAAAGAGAAGTGGAGTGTGAGATTAACTAGAAACTTGATGGATGCAAACTGACGTCTCAGTTTCCCAGCGTTGCTAAGGGGAGAGAGGAATCTTGATTCCATATCTCCCAGGCCGGAGAGTGGCTGGTGATCGGACGTTCCCTGTTACTCCTGCAGTGGCCAGCCGCTCTTATAGTGTCCGCTGCTGTGGCCATCTGCCGGATTACCCAGCAGGATCTATTTTTATAGAGAGCATCCCATTGTTATCGCGCCTGCTAAGGTTTACATTAAGGTTGAACTCGGGTGCACTTACAATAGCAGATGAAGTAAGCTCTGTCTTTCTAACAGCAGCCCTCCCCATCTTCTCACTTGTTAGAGAGGCTGGTTCCGCCGGGTTGAAAAGGGCTGCTTTGCTGTGGCATGAAAGAGGATCTCATGCATTGCCACTGTCTATAGCTGTTTTGTTTTTATGCACCGACAATAAGTAATGCCCAGGATGAATAAAAACCCATTTGTATGTGCCAAGAGTAATTGTCTCATTCTATAGGCATCAAAAGGGCAACTTTTCTGTGTTACCATACAGGTGAACTCATTCCTGGGAAAATGTTTCTTTTCTCAGCATAGTAGGAGCGATGGCGTCCCCCTTTTTCCCTGTCCTAACGGGATTAGTCGTGCCAGTGCTCTCCCGGCTGTCACGGTACTGTCTACTTCCCATCTCTCTCCTGGGCCTCTAATGTGATTAATCCAGCCCCTGTGGTCCGCACGGTTCTGGAGGGTGGGGGGCACCTCCCTCCATGGCATATCCCTCCTCAGGCCTTACTCGCCATCATTGGCACCTTTGTAAGACGGGACGGGCTAGGGTGTACGAAAGTGAAAGGTAGCAGTGACTGAAAGCAACTGAAAGTGTGTGAAATTCAGAATGAATGTTGGCATCTATTCAATCTGATACAGGGCCACATATACAGTAGATTGTATTACATTTGTATCATGTAATCCTTACCCAGCTCTGTCTGTTGTTGTGATGACATAAATTTTGTAGAAAATTTGAGTCCTCATTTAAAATGAATTTAGTTCACGCTACTACAGAATAAGGCACAGAACTAAGAGATAGATATCTGGGATAGATAGATATCTGGGAGAATCCATTTGTCAGTCATATACATTGTATAAGAGCTATGTTCAATCTTAGTAACAGCTTATAAATACCTGACAATGGAAATGCAAATAATTATACCATTGGATTATTCAAACATCTCAACGACCTCTTACAATCTGTTGAAACTATTTGCATCCTGACATTTATCGATGTCTTTCAAAAAGGGCAGTACTGAATATTAATCACAGACTTGAGTGGAGGTGATAATGATTGCTTCTAGTTCTGCCCATCATCTTGTCAAACCTCAACTTTACGTGGCTGCACCTGTTTAACACGTGTCAAAACTCATTTTCAACTCGTCTGTCACACTTCTTCCATCAGGGCATCTGTTCCTTAAAGAGAGGTGGGGCACGAGGTCTCCCAAACCACATGGCCTTTACCACTCCACTGAATAAAAAGCTTCTCCGATGAATACAAGCCTCCCCAAGGACAAAAGCAAATTGGTCGTTCCACCAATTCGGTACCTTTTGAGAAGTTAAAAAAAACGTTTGATTTCACTTCATTTTAACATTCTGTCATAAAGATCACACATTCAACTTCCAATCTCAAGAAGTTAAATGTGAAAAAAGACTAAAGTAAGAGCCTATTAAGTGCCAAATTAAGCAACAGGGTTGACGATTTCATCTAAAATCAGCCATAAATCCCCGCATGACAGGGGGAATAGAAACGTGTTGTGTGCAACAGGGAGTGGCAATTAAAGGCAATGGATTAAGTGGGTTGAAATCTTTCTAGAAGTGACACAGAGGGAAATGTCAAAATGCTGAATTTTGGCACTTTAGCAAGACTTTATTCATATTTCAAATAAGATTTATTGAACTCTCCATGTGGTCTATATTAAATGCCACTTTTTTTTAATATAACAGGCTTTTAAATTCAATATTGGTGTACAATTTATACTGAAGATACCAAATGGATGCAAAAGGCACTCTTTTCATGGAATGACCCCAATACTTTCCATTGAGAGAAAATAGCCTTTGATGTTGAAAGTTATGGTTTCAGTATTTGCCTCATATTCTGGTTTGAATGTTACCTCGTTGGTGGACAGAAATGAGTTGTGTCAGTGGTCAATACTCATGACCAATAGCGGTAGCAGTTGATTGTGGTAGTCTCCTAATCCCGTTGCTTCTCTGGTCAACCAATGACCTTCTTTCACTGCCAAACATATCAAACCTGAAATCAAATTTCTGCTGATATCTCTAAAATGTCGACCCAATTTGTGAAGCCTGCTAATGCGGCCCTACAACAGTATATCACAAACCAACTTTATGTGAATGCATTTCAAAGAAAGTGTACATGCTTGTTGGTACTTTGATAAATAAAAAATGTTGAGCATATGACTGAGGACGTTGCTGTGTGGGAATTTTCAATCAAGACACTAGCTTGCGTACAACAGACACACATCTGTCAAGAAGCCTGTCACAAGTAAGGAGATATTCAGGTTTGTACCATCAGATATCTTAGGGAATGTGGCACATCCTTGTCCTGAGTGTTGCAGACCACCAGTCCACATTTTCAAACTTGTATTATAACATGTTGTTCTGGCACTAAACTGATCTAGACCAACAGTAAATGCTTCAGACTAATCTAGAATTTGACAGTACTGTTACAGTAACACATTGCTACTGAATCTAGACTGTGCATATGGATACATTTTTCTATTCATTCGTGTCCTGAATTGATTTGTGTTTTTGAAGAGTAGTCTGGACAAAAAAAAAAAAGTCCACCCCTTCGTAACATAATGTTAATGCAGAAGAAGACAGCCCTGCCCCCCTCCCTCCCATGCTGTTATTTCACGTGAGTGCACAGCATTGGCCAGGCGACGGCACGGAGGATTAAGAGCCTTAATTAAGATTTTGTTACAACTCAGCGTGTGCTGTCTATATATGAGACAACGCAATGGGGACAGAGTGGGGTGGAGAGGTTCCTTAAACAGCTGCCTGTCCAAAACCAACCCCTGAGGAAGATCATCTGTGTTTCTACATCATGATGGAAACTTGGAGGGGTTTACGTTCAAATGCAGTCTGTTAACGTATGCAGTCTGTGAGTCTTGTTTATAGAGTTAAGGAGGGAGATAGAACAAGAGAGAACGGGAGAGAGAGGAAGAGTGTGTGTGTGTGTGTGTGTGTGTGTGTGCGTGCGTGCGTGCGTGCGTGCGTGCGTGCGTGCGTGCGTGCGCGCGCGTGTGTGTGTGTGCGTGTGTACATGAAGCAAAGGCAACAGTGAGAGAAAACAATCCATATATTGTCCCTGTGATATGCAGTGCTGTGTGGGAAGGAGGTAGCACTCCATGTATGGAGTTGGGGGTCATCCCAATCCCAATCCCAAACTCCAACACAACACCATGTAATGGGAGCTAACACTTATAGTATTCATACGGGCTAATGAGTGTCTAAAAGCCTGTGACAGTGTTCTTCAAGGAATTTCATCGTGTGCATAAGTGTGGGGGTGGGAGAAGACATTCAGCTATGCTACCACAGTATACGCTGTATTTTGGTATTGTATGAGATCTAGAGATAAAAAGCTTTCTGTTACTCATTTCAATGAGGTAAATTAGCTTTCAAAGCCATGGAATTGGTCCAGAACCATGGTATAACTTTGTACCTGTTGATACAGTAATACACATTTACATAAGGGAGACTGACTGGTTGCTATGCAAAACTGCTAAATCATTTATTGATTACATTTTTAATTAACATGATTTTTCAAAATTCACAGCAAATAACAATACAGATCCCAAAATACTGTCTTCTCTGTTAAATAAGTGTTACACATTGTTACATTGTTACATTGTTACATACCAGAGTTATATACCATTGTTAAATACCAGAGTTATAATATGGAGATGAATCTGATATACCCACACACTTTCAATAAAATGAACAGTGTAATAGAGATCGAAAAATACATATTTGTCTGCTGTTCTGGTTCTACCTCCAGCATGTCCTTGCCATTATAACCCAATTTAGCCACTTGATGGCAGTCTTGAGTAGGCCTCATCCTGATACTTGTAGCAGCATTACCACCCTGCATCCCACTGCTGGCTTGCCTCTGAAGCTAAGCAGGGTCAGCCCTGGATGGGAGACCAGATGCTGCTGGAAGTGGTGTTGGAGGGCCTGTAGGAGGTACTCTCTCATCTGGTCGAAAACAAGATGCCCCAGGGCAGTGATTGGGGACATTGCCCTATGTAAGGTGTTGTTTTCGGATGGGTGGTTAAACGGGTTTCCTGACCTTCTGTGGTCACTAAAGATCCCACTGCACTTATTGTAAGGGTGTTAACCCTGGTGTTCTGGCTGAATTCCCAATCTGGCCATCTAGCTTCCAATTTTCTCATTCCTCTCTCCTGTAACTATTCCCCAGGTCATTGCTGTAAATGAGAATGTGTTCTCAGTCAACTTAGCTGGTAAAATAAGGTATAAATACAAGTATGTGGACACCCCTTCAAATGAGTGGATTTGGCTATTTAAGCCACACGGGTTGCTGACATGTGTATAAAAATGAGCACACAGCCGTGCAATCTCCATAACATTGGCAGTAGAAGGGCCTTACTGAAGATCTCAGTGACTTTCAATGTGGCACCGTCATAGAATGCCACCTTACCAACAACTTAGTTCGTCAAATTCCTGCCCTGCTAGAGCTGCCCCAGCCAACTGTAAGTGCTGTTGTTGTGAAGTGGAAACGTTGTAACGGTTTTGACTTGAGGTTATTATTTATAGGGGTGCCAGGTAGGTTGTGCCTACCAGAGAAAACATTGGTTTCTCCTTTTAGTTTGGGTGGGAATGAGTCCCATCTGGTCCGTCAAGTCTACACCAATACAAAGGACTTATGTAAAAGTCAGGATGGAAATAAACTTTTCATAAACCCTTAAAACATTGGAAAGAACTTAAAAAACAACTATATTCTGTTGCGTGGGTTGTATTAGCAACAACAATGATTACACACACACATATAATAATATCACAATGAGTTCTGGTTCCTCCAGAAATGTCCTGTACCTCGGGCCTAAAAAGAGTCCTGCCCGGTAAAGGAGTTCAGTGAACTCAAGTGACTTTTGTCACGCGATGTTTGTCCGTTCATTCAGTGTAGCGTAAACCCAGTATTAAACATACAATCAATATAACAATTACTTTACCACAGAACTTTAAAGCGGATCAACTCTTACTTAAGTCCTCAACTACCACTAACTACACAAATCACAGTATACATCACATCCAAACAAATGAAATACCGTATACAAAAAGGTGGTAGTCAGTCGGTCAGTCAGACAATCCAATCCGCCAATAGATCTCCAGCGGAGAAAGGCCACGAAGAACGGAGAGGTGTAGTCCAGGGACGCGATGAGTGGATCCGATCCTGGGTAAACTCTCTTAGGCTACAAAACACACGTTTAACGGCAACAAAACAAACGGAATAGAGAAGCTTCGGAACTGAGGGTTGAACACATCCTCATGCACGTCTCCATCACAACCCCCTTTCGCACAGCTGATGCTGGCTATTTAATTGGGAATTAAAGGGAAAGCGCCCTATTGCAAGGAGCTGCACTGAGACGGTTCAGAAAAATTCAGGGCCGTCACACACCCCCTCCCCTGGAAAAAGCCGACCATTGCCCTGGAAGGCACATCTTGGTCGGGAAACCGAGAAAGGTCTCCTCATCACTTTCCTCTACAAAAATATTCATTACTTTTTGGAGCTCACGCTCCTCAGCTGAGGAGTCACAGGCCTTAAGGTGCGAGACGTCTGGGTCTGGGAATCCGAGAAAAGTATCCTCACTATCCTCTTCAAAGGTATCCAGGACCTTGCGGCGCTCAATCGCCTCAATTCCTCAGCCGAGGGGTAACAGGCCTTAAGGCGTGAGACATGGACGATGCGCATATCTTCACCTGTGTCCTCTTTCACCACTCGGTAGTTCAAAGGGCCCATCTGCTCCACAATCCTATATGGTCCTTGCCATTTAGGAGCGAGCTTGGCCGAGAAGAATTGTTCAGCTTTCGAGTAAGGATGAGAGCGAAGCCACACCCGATCACGAAGCTGGAACTGCATGTCTCGTCTGTTCTTATCATAATTTCTCTTCTGCTTGAGTCGAGCCTGGATCATGTTCTTTGAGACAAGAGCTCTCAAGTCATGGAGATGGCCTACCTGGTCATAGCAAGCAGCGTCTGGAGTAAGCTGCTGGGGCTGTAGCACCATATCCAAGGGTCCTCGGAGAGGACGACTTAGGTTCAGCTCTGCAGGTGTGACTCAGTGGACTCTTGCACCGCAGAATTCAGGGCAAATCGAAACTCGTGAAGGTGCTTGTCCCAGTGTTTGTGCTGGGTCCCTACATAGGAAGCAATCATTGTCTTCAAGGTTCGATTTACTCTCTCAGTGAGATTAGTCTGTGGGTGATAGGCCGTGGTCAACTTCTGTCTCAGGTTCCATCTTTGGCAGGTCTCCTCAAAGAGATCAGAGACAAATTGGGAACCTCGATCAGACAGGATGTAATCAGGCACTCCCCAGCGAGTCAGGATCTCTTTCGTAAGGATGTTAGAGACGGTCCTCGCTGTGGCCTGACGCAGGGAAAAGAGCTCCACCCACTTTGAATAATAATCAACAAAAACAAGCATGTACACATTCTGATTGGAGCTTCTAGGAAATGGACCCATCAAATCCACTCCTAACATTTCCCAAGGTCGGGTAACCACCGTTTGCTGCAACTTGCCAGCAGGCTTTCTACCTTCTGGTTTGTACATTTGACAAACCTGACAATTTCGGATGTGTGACTTCACATCCATGCTCAGATGTGGCCAGTAGAGTAACGCTTGCAACCGCTTGTAGGTTTTGAACCTGCCCAAATGACCAGCTAATGGGTCTTCATGGAAATGTTGAAGCAGTTGTAGGCGTAGAGTGTCCGGTATGTACATTTGGTAGAGTGTTCTGTGAGGTAGTTGTACGACTCGGTAGACTTTATCTTCAATGATGGTCAGCTTTGTGGTAGGATTGACCATCTTTTCTCCATCTTCCAGGATAGTCTGGTACAAAGCCTGTACTTCTGGATCATCCTGTTGAGCTTTCCATATGGCCTCATCAGAGATGGGAAAGTCCATTTTGGGCGAGTCTCGACTGCTTGACAGGACAGTAGCACATGTAAGATCAGGGCCACCGTTATCACAAGTAGGAGCTCTGGACAAGGCATCTGGAACAGTGTTGTATTTTCCTTTCCTGTATTCCACTGCAAATGTGAACTCTTGCAACCGTAGAGCCCATCTTATGAGTCTGGTGCTTGGTTTGTTGGTCTTGAACACCCACACAAGGGAGGAATGGTCAGTGACCACAGTGAAGTGTCTTCCCTCCAAGTAGTACCTCCACTTTTCCAAAGCCCAGACCACTGCAAGGCACTCTTGCTCTGTTGTGGAGTAGTTCCGTTCTGCTCCATTCAATGTCCGACTGGCGAACGCTAGCACTTCTTCAGTGCCAAGTCCAGTCTGTTGGACTAGGACAGCACCAAGTCCAACATCACTTGCATCAGTGTAAACAACAAAAGGGCAATCAAAGTTGGGATGACCTAAAATGGGAGGTGTGACGAGATGTCGTTTCAGGGTTTCAAAGGAAGTCTGGCACTCTGCCGTCCATTGGAATTTCGCTCCTTTTCGCTTCATCGCGTTGAGGGTTCTGCCACCTGGGAGAAGTTAGACACAAACCGATGGTACCATCCAGCCATACCAAGGAACCGTTGAAGGGCCTTGAGTGTGGTTGGCACAGGGAAGTCTTGTACAGCCTTTGTCTTTTCAGGATCCACATGAATGCCGTCGAAAGACACAATATGGCCAAGGAACTTCAGGGAGGTTTGGCAGAAGTTGCTCTTCTTCATATTTAAGGTCAGACCAGCTTCTCTTAGCTTGTCCAACACTGCTTGAAGATCTTGAAAGTGTCTTTCTCTGTTCTGAGAGTAGATAATTATATCGTCCAGGTAGACGAAACAGATCTTCCCTTTGAGCTCACCTAACGCAATCTCCATGAGTCTTTGGAAAGTGGCAGGGGCATTCTTTAATCCAAAGGGCATCACCTTAAAGGAAAACAAGCCCTCGGCACAGACAAACGCAGTCTTGTCCTTGCTTTCCTGGTCCATCTCAACCTGCCAATAACCACTATTGAGATCAAGGGTAGTGAACACAACAGCGCCAGACAATGACTCCAGGATCTCATGGATGGTGGGAAGAGGATAGGCATCAGTCTGGGAAACATTGTTGGTCTTCCTATAGTCCACACAAAATCTAAGACCACCAGTCTTTTTTGGGATGAGGACAACAGGAGCAGCCCAGGGAGAGGAGGAACGTTCTATTATATCTTGGGTTAACATATCATTTATGAGTCCCTTTTGGATGATTAGCTTCGCTGGGGACAAACGATATGGCTTTTGCTTGATCGGCATTTCCTGTGTAAGGAATATTTTGTGCTTCAGGAGCCCGGTGCGTCCTAGCTTTGAAGTACATACATCAGCATTATTCTGCAGCTGCTCCAACAGCCTTAACTCCTCTGGCTGTTCCAGCTGAGCTCTTCTCACAGCCTGTAAAAGGAGATCATCAGAAGGATTATCAAGGGTTAGTGGTACCGGAGCAATGGCAGAGAAGACTGCCACATTTGAACCCCAATCATGTAACTTTTTAGCTTCCGATTGGTGCGGTATTAACTGAAAGGAAGGGGATGTCGATGGGGGGCGTAGGCAGTGACTCTTGGGGTTTCAGCTCTGGTTAAAGCACCCAGAGAAGGATGGTCATTCCTGCGAAGAGAGTTAGGTGTGTTGGCCTGTTGTGATTTGTGGTTTCTGGAAGGGTTTACTTGATACGGTCTTGGACATTCAGAGGTGCCAGCTTGGCCCTCAGTGGTCTGAACTGAAGTGGACACCAGGGAAACTCTGTGTAAGGAGTTGTGCCTAATGGAGGCCATGTCCACAGACACGTCATCCAACATTTTAACACAATTAGAGTTCTGTCTGCAAGTGGTCTACAGTGTTAACCATGGGAGAAAAACAGAATTAACATCCTTGAGGACCTCAGTGTGGTGATGTTGCAGGCGCCATTGGAGAGTGGCAGTGAGTTGGTTTCGTTGGTAGTCAAACTGCCTGTCCATGGCACCAGTCATTTCCCGTCTTCCACTCTCACTGAGCTCTTTCAGCGTGTGGGTTAGAGTGCTCAGTGAGTTTCTGAATTCCATGGCACTCTGTTGTTGCTCTTCCCTCAGACATTTGAATTTATGGTGGATAAGAGTTTGGAGATGTTGTTGAGTCCGACGAATATCAAGGATGTCACCTTGAAGTTGTAAGACTACAACCTCTGGAGATAAACCAGACAATGGAGGAAGGTTGGGTGTCAGAGGGAGGACTAGCTCAGTACTTCCACACAGATCCATGTCAATAAGTGAGTAACTGGTTAGACCGCCTGTGGCCTGTGGCTCAGGCCGAGCATTCAGATTCCCAGGGCTCTGGCCCAAATCAACTCCATTATCTCCATTCACATTATGATTTGTATTGTCAGCTTGATGGTCAGAATGGCCCTGTGTATTCCCATTGACAGGTATGACATGGATGAGCACATTATCTTGGGGTGAATCCATTGTTTTAATTCCACACAAAATATTTGCTTTGGTTAGTTCTCAATGTTGAGCTGTCCCATCTGGGGTGCCATTTTTTTTGTAACGGTTTTGACTTGAGGTTATTATTTATAGGGGTGCCAGGTAGGTTGTGCCTACCAGAGAAAACATTGGTTTCTCCTTTTAGTTTGGGTGGGAATGAGTCCCATCTGGTCCGTCAAGTCTACACCAATACAAAGGACTTATGTAAAAGTCAGGATGGAAATAAACTTTTCATAAACCCTTAAAACATTGGAAAGAACTTAAAAAACAACTATATTCTGTTGCGTGGGTTGTATTAGCAACAACAATGATTACACACACACATATAATAATATCACAATGAGTTCTGGTTCCTCCAGAAATGTCCTGTACCTCGGGCCTAAAAGAGTCCTGCCCGGTAAAGGAGTTCAGTGAACTCAAGTGACTTTTGTCACGCGATGTTTGTCCGTTCATTCAGTGTAGCGTAAACCCAGTATTAAACATACAATCAATATAACAATTACTTTACCACAGAACTTTAAAGCGGATCAACTCTTACTTAAGTCCTCAACTACCACTAACTACACAAATCACAGTATACATCACATCCAAACAAATGAAATACCGTATACAAAAAGGTGGTAGTCAGTCGGTCAGTCAGACAATCCAATCCGCCAATAGATCTCCAGCGGAGAAAGGCCACGAAGAACGGAGAGGTGTAGTCCAGGGACGCGATGAGTGGATCCGATCCTGGGTAAACTCTCTTAGGCTACAAAACACACGTTTAACGGCAACAAAACAAACGGAATAGAGAAGCTTCGGAACTGAGGGTTGAACACATCCTCATGCACGTCTCCATCACAACCCCCCTTTCCCACAGCTGATGCTGGCTATTTAATTGGGAATTAAAGGGAAAGCGCCCTATTGCAAGGAGCTGCACTGAGACGGTTCAGAAAAATTCAGGGCCGTCACAACGTCTAGGAGCAACAACGGCTCAGCGGCGAAGTGGTAGGCCACATAAGTTCACAGACTTGTAAGACTTAGCCTAATGGCGCCGAAGGAGATGGCTGCCGTTTTACTATCCCGTAACCAATTGTGCTTTTGTGTATGTTTTTTTGCATTATTTATAACTTTATTTAAAAAATAATCCTTCTGCAACCGTGTCTTGTGACCAAAAAGAGCTTCTAGATATCAAGACAGCGATTAATCACCTCATACTGGTGGAATACTTTTTCTTCAACGAGTCGGACGGGAAGAATTTACTTCAGATGCCCGACAAAGTCCTCATCCCCATAATTCGCAAGAAAAAAGAGACTGAGGAGACTGGAGAGACTGGGTGCCTTGTAAGGTTCTGGGTGCCTTGTAAGGATCTGTCGCCGAGAGGGTAATCTACCTTTACCGTCGGTCCTATTAGCCAACGTACAATCAGTCGATAATAAAATAGACGAACTACGATCATGTACATCCTACCAATGGAACATTAAAAAATGTAATGTCTTGTGTTTCACTGAGTCGTGGCTAAACGACGACATGAATAACATGCAGCTGGCGGTTTTAAGTTTTTTGGCAGGATAGAACAGTGGCCTCTGGTAAGACAAGGGTTGGCGGTCTATGAGCTGTATACGGCCATAAGCAAACAGGAAAACGCTCATCCAGAGACGGCGCTCCTAGTGGCCGGGGACTTTAATGCAGGGAAACTCAAAAATGTTTTACCTAATTTCTACTAGCATGTTAAATGTGCAACCAGACGGAAACAACTCTAGACCACCTTTACCCCACACACAGAGACATGTACAAAGCTCTCCCTAGCCCTCCATTTGGCAAATCTGACCATAATTCTATTCTCCAAGCAAAAACTAAAGCAGGAAGCACCAGTGACTCGGTCAATAAGAAAGTGGTCAGATGAAGGAGATGCTACGCTACAGGACTGTTTTTCTAGCACAGACTGGAATATGTTCCAGGATTATTCCGATGGCATTGAGGAGTACACCACATCAGTCACTGGCTTCATCAATAAGGGCATTGATGACATCGTCCCCACAGTGACTATACCTACATACCCCAACCAGAAGCCATGGATTACAGGCAATATTTGCACTGAGCTAAAGGGTAGAGCTGCTGCTTTCAAGGAGCGGAACTCTAACCCAGAAGCTTATAAGAAATCTCGCTATGCCCTGCGGCGAACCATCAAACAGGCAAAGCGTCAATACAGGACTAAGATTGAGTCGTACTACACCGGCTCCGATGCTCGTCAAATGTGGCAGGGACTGACTGAGTCTGTAATACCAACATGTTTCAAGCAGACCACCATAGTCCCTGTGCCCAAGAACACTAAGGTAACCTGGCAAAATGACTACCGACCCGTAGCACTCACGTCTGTAGCCATGAAGTGCTTTGAAAGGCTGATCAGGGCTCACATCAATACCATTATCCCAGAAACCGTAGACCCACTCCAATTTGCATAACGCCCCAACAGTTCCACAGATGATGCCATCTCTATTGCACTCAACACTGCTCTTTCCCACCTGGACAAAAGGAACACCTATGTGAGAATGCTATTCATTGACTAGAGCTCAGCATTCACCACTATAGTGCCCTCAAAGTTCATCACTAAGCTAAGGACCCCGAGCCTAAATACCATCTGCAACTGGATCCTTCCTGACAAGCCGCCCCCAGGTGGTAAGGGTAGGTAACAACACATCCGCCACGCTGATCCTCAACACGGGGGCCCCTAAGGGATGCGTGCTCACTCCCCTCCTGTACTCCCTGTTCACTCATGACTGGACAGCCAGGCACGACTCCAACACCATCATTAAGTTTGCTGATGACACAACAGCCTGATCACCAACAGCGATGAGACAGCCTATAGGGAGGAGGTCAGAGACCTGGCCGGGTGAAGCCAGGACAACAACCTGTCCCTCAACGTGATCAAGACAAAGGAGATGACTGTGGACTACAGGGAAAGGAGAACCAAATACTCCCCCATTCTCATCGACAGGGCTGCAGGGGAGCAAGTTGAGAGCTTCAAGTTCCTTGGTGTTCATATCACCAACAAACCAGAATGGTCCAAACACACTAAGACAGTCGTGAAGAGGGCATGACAAAATCTATTCCCCCTCAGGAGACTGAAAAGATTTGGCATGCTCAAAACGCTCCACAGCTGCACCATCGAGAGCATCCTGACTGGTTGCATAACTAACTGGTATGGCAACTGCTCGGCCTCCGACCGCAAGGCACTACAGAGGGTAGTGGGTACGGCCCAGAACATCACTGGGGCAAAGCTTCATGCCATCCAGGACCTCTATAACAGCCGGTGTCAGAGGAAGGCCCTAAAAATGTCAATGACTCCAGCCACCCTAGTCATGGACTGTTCTCTCTGCTACCACAAGAAAAGCTGTACCGGAGCGCCACGTCTAGGTCCAAAAGGCATCTTAACAGCTTCTACTACCAAGCCATAAGACTCCTGAACAGCTTCTACCACCAAGCCATAAGACTCCTGAACAGCTTCTACCACCAAGCCATAAGACTCCTGAACAGCTTCTACCACCAAGCCATAAGACTCCTGAACAGCTAATCAAAAGGCTACCAGACCACTCTTTTACACTGCTGCTACTCTGTTTATTATCTATGCATAGTCACTTTAACTCTAACTATATGTACATATTACCTCAATTACATCGACTAACCGGTGCCCCTGCACATTGACTCTGTACCGGTACCCCCTGTATATAGTCTCGTTGTTTTGTTTTTTGTTGTTGTTTTTTTACCTGTATATAACTAGGCAAGTCTAAGAACAAATTCTTATTTTCAATGACGGCCTAGGAACAGTGGGTTAACTGCCTGTTCAGGGGCAGAACGGCAGATTTGTACCTTGTCAGCTCGGGGATTTGAACTTGCAACCTTTAATTATTTGTGACTTTTATTTTCTATTTTTTACTTTTCTTAACTTCTAAAGTATTGTTGGTTAAGGGCTTGTAAATAAACATTTCACTGTAAGGTCTACCTACACCTGTTGTATGTGGTGCATGTGACAAATACAATTTGATTTGAATGGTTTGTTTGCATCCCAATATAACACAACCATTTGACATAGAAACACCAGATTTTCAGCAGGTTTAAAAAAATAATTGTTATTAATTTTGATATTATTAAAAGTATTAATAACAATCCACCCATCAGGCCACTAGGTTATTTGGTTGCAGGAAAGAGCTGCAATAGGGAAAGGGAGCCAACATCTGTCACATACACTTTCTGACAACAGAAAAAAACAAAAACAAAAAACAACACTTCAACTACAATAACATTCTCAGTAACGGTTACAGTAAGTCTGTAAGTCGCTCTGGACAAGAGTGTCTACTAAACGGCCAAAATGTGAATGTAAAAATTAACACTTGCAAAGCATGCTGGATGTTATTCTAATAAGCTCCGCCCCAATGAAAGACCAAATTTGGTTGTTCCGGACAGGACCAAATCTGAACCAATCATAGACAACTACAGTATGTTTCACAAGTTTGGACAGCACAGTACAGATCAGCACAGTATAGTACAGTAGAGTGCAGTAGAGTGCAGTGCATTGCCATACAGTGCAGTACAATACAGTACAGTACAGTACACTATAATACAGAATGTTATACTGTACACTACTGTGCTCTACTATACTGTAATGAACTATACTCTACTTTTCTTTACTATATTTAACTGTACTGTACTCAGGGACTGCTCCAGAAATAATCAGTTGGAAGGGCATTTGATTTCCATGTTTCTTTTTTTCACGGGACATGCATTCACGTGTACACATTTTTATGGGTTTGTGGGTTTTATAGTAAAAACGTAATTGGACTGTAAAATTGTATTACATTTTAATGTGTCTCTGATGCTGTCTGGGCAAAAAGAGTGTGACATGCCATACTGTGGGCAGCAGGTAGCCTAATGGTTAAGAGCATTGGTCAGTAACCAAAGGTTTGCAGGTTTGAATCCCTGAGCCAATAAGGTAAATACATCTGGCAATGTGCCCTTGAGCAAGGCATTTAACCCTAGTTGCTCTGGATAAAAGTGTCTGCTAAAATATAATACTATTTTTGGCCAGACAGCATCAGATACATGGCTACACATACTGAGACAGAGGGGTGCTTTTTCTCTCGCTCTAATGCTTTATCTGAGATTGATTAGTAATTCTGTCGGCGTGTCTCGTTCAAATAAATTATCAATATTAAAATATTTTATTTGGATGGGCAAAGATGTACGGTAGGGAGGGCCAGGCCCCCTAAGGCCCACCCACAATCCCGGCCCTGACTGTACTCTGCTCTACTCTACTGTGCTGTACTGTGCTGTCCAAACTTCAACCAAACCTGAACCAACCATAGACGTCTAGATATGGGCCAATCCAAGTCCAATTCGGGTGTCTATGTATTTTTATTTATTTAACCTTTATTTAACCAAGTAGGCTAGTTGAGAAGAAGTTCTCATTTGCAACTGCGACCTGGCCAAGATAAAACAAAGCAGTTAGACACATACAACAACACAGAGTTACACATGGAATAAACAAACATACAATCAATAATACAGTAGAAAAATCTATATACAGCATGTGCAAATAAGGTAGGATAAGAGAGGTAAGGCAATAAATAGGCCATGATGATGAAGTAATTACAATATAGCAATTAAACACTGGAATGGTAGGATGTGCAGAAGATGAATGTGCAAGTAGAGATACTGGGGTGCAAAGGAGCAAGATTAATAAATAATTAGAGTATGGGGATGTGGTAGATTGGATGGGCTATTTACAGATGAGCTATGTACAGGTGCAGTGATCTGTGAGCTGCTCTGACAGCTGGTGCTTAAAGTTAGTGAGGGAGGTAAGAGTCTCCAGCTTCAGAGATTTTTGCAGTTCGTTCCAGTCATTGGCAGCAGAGAACTGAAATGAGAGGTGGCCAAAGGAAGAATTGGCTTTGGGGGTGACCAGTGAGATATACCTGCTGGAGCGCGTGCTAAGGTGGATGCTGCTATGGCTACCAGTGAGCTGAGATAAGGCTGGGCTTTACCTAGCAGAGACTTGTAGATGACCTGGAGCCAGTGGGTTTGGCGATGAGTATGAAGCGAGGGCCAGCCAACGAAAGCATACAGGTCGCAGTGGTGGGTAGTATATGGAGCTTTGGTGACAAAACGGATGGCACTGTGATAGACCTCAACAAATTGGATGCAGAGTGTTGGAGGCTATTTTGTAAATGACATCGCCGAAGTCGAGGATCGGTAGGACGGTTATTTTTACGAGGGTATGTTTGGGAGCATGAGTGAAGGATACTTTGTTTGCGAAATAGGAAGCTGATTCTAGATTTAATTTTGGAATGGAGATGTTTAATGTGAGTCTGGGAGGAGAGTTTACAGTCTAACCAGACACCTAGGTATTTGTAGTTGTCCACATATTCTAAGTCAGAACCGTCCAGAGTAGTGATGCGGGTGCGGGCAGCGATCGGTTGAAGAGCATGCATTTAGTTTTACTTGCATATAAGAGCCGTTGAAGGCCACGGAAGAAGAGTTGTATGGCATTGAAGCTTGTCTGAAGGTTAGTTAACACAGTGTACAAAGAAGGGCCAGAGGTAAACAGAATGGTGTCGTCTGCGTAGAGGTGGATAAAAGAATCACCAGCAGTGAGAGCGACATCATTTATGTATACAGAGAAGAGAGTCGGCCCGAGAATTGAACCCTGTGGCACCCCTATAGAGACTGCCAGAGGTCCGGACAACAGGCCCTCTTGACATACTGAACTCTATCGGAGAAGTAGTTGGTGAACCAAGCGAGGCAATCATTTGAGAAACCAAGGCTGTTGAGTCTGCCAATAAGAATGTTGTGATTGACAGAGTCTAAAGCCTTAGCCAGGTCGATGAATACGGCTGCACAGTAATGTCTCTTATCGATGGCAGTTATGATATTGTTTAGGACCTTGAGTGTGGCTGAGGTGCACCCATGACCAGCTCTGAAACCAGATTGCATATCGGAGAAGGTACGGTGAGATTCGAAATGGTTGGTAATCTGTTTGTTAACTTGGCTTTCAAAGACCTTAGAAAGGCAGGATAGAATAGATATAGATCTGTAGCAGTTTGGGTCTAGAGTGTCTCCCCCTTTGAAGAGGGGGATGACCGCAGCAGCTTTCCAATCTATGGGAATCTCAGATGATACGAAAGAGAGGTTGAACAGGCTGGTAATAGGGGTTGCAACAATTTCGGGCAGATAATTTTAGAAAGAGAGGGTCCAGATTGTCTAGCCCGGCTGATTTGTAGGGATCCAGATTTTGCAGCTCTTTCAGAACATCAGCTATCTGGATTTGGGTGAAGGAGGTTTGGGCGAGTTGCTGTGGGGAGCGCAGGGCTGTGGGGAGCACAGCCGTAGGAAAATGCTTATTGAAATTCTCAATTATTGTGGATTTATCGGTAGTGACAGTGTTTCCTAGCCTCAGTGCAGTGGGCAGCTGGGAGGAGGTGCTCTTCTCTCCATGGACTTTACAGTGTCCTGGAACTTTTTTGAGTTTGTACTGCAGGATGCAAATTTCTGTTTGAAAAAGCTAGCCTAAGCTTTCCTAATTGCTTGTGTATATTGGTTCCGAACTTCCCTGAAAAGTTGCATATCACAAGGGCTAATGCAGAACGCCACAGGATGTTTTTGTGTTTGTCAAGGGCAGACAGATCTGGAGTGAACCAAGGGCTATATCTATTCCTGGTTCTAAAATTTTTGAATGGTGCATGCTTATTTAAGATGGTGAGGAAGGCACTTTTAAAGATTAACCAGGCGTCTTCTACTGACGGGATGAGGTCAATGTCATTCCAGGATTCCCCAGGCAGGTCGATTAGAAAGGCCTGTTCGCTGAAGTGTTTTAGGGAGCATATATATATATAGGGAGCGTTTGACAGTGATGAGGGGTGGTCGTTTGACCGCAGACCCATTACGGATGCAGGCAATGAGGCAGTGATCGCTGAGATCTTGGTTGAAAACAGCAGAGGAGTATTTGGAGGGCGAATTTGTTAAGATGATACAGTATCTATGAGGGTGCCCGTGTTTACAGATGTGGGGTTGTACCTGGTAGGTTCATTGATAATTTGTGTGAGATTGAGGGCATCAAGCTTAGATTGTAGGATGGCCGGGGTGTTAAGCATGTCCCAGTTTAGGTCACCTAGCAGCACGAGCTCAGAAGATAGATGGGATGCAATCAATTCACATATGGTGTCCAGGGCACAGCTTGGGGCAGAGGGTGGTCTATAGCAAGCGGCAAAGGTGAGGGACTTGTTGCTGGAAAGGTGAATTTTGAGAAATTGAAGCTCGAAATGTTTGGGTACAGACCTGGATAGGAAGATAGAACTCTGCAGGATATCTCTGCAGTAAATTGCAATACTGCCCCCTTTGGCAGTTCTATCTTGGTGGAAAATGTTAAAGTTAGGGATGGAAATTTCAGGGTTTTGGTGGTTTTCCTAAACCAGGATACAGACACGGCTAAGACATCCGGGTTGGCAGAATGTGCTAAAGCAGTGAATAAAACAAACTTAGGGAGTAGGCTTCTAATGTTAACATGCATGAAACCAATTATTTTACGGTTACAGAAGTCAACAAATGAGAGCACCTGGGGAGTATGAGTGGAGCTAGGCACTGCAGGATTAACCTCCACATCACCAGAGGAACAGAGGAGAAGTAGGATAAGGGTACGGCTAAAGGCTATAAGAATTGGCCGTTTAGCACGTAGGAACAGAGAGTAAAGGGAGCAGGTTTCTGGGCATGATAGCATTGATTCAAGGCATAGTGTACAGACAAAGGTATGGTAGGAAGAGAGTACATTGGAGGTAAACCTAGGCATTGAGTAATGATGAGAGCGATATAGTCTCTAGAGATGTTTAAACCAGGTGATGTCATCGCATATGTGGGAGGTGGAACAACATGGTTGGTTAAGGCATATTGAGCAGGGCTAGAGGCTCTACAGTGAAATAAGACAGTAATCACTAACCTGGACAGTAATGGACAAGGCATATTGATATTAGGGAGAGGCATGCGTAGCGAAGTGATCGTATGGGTCCAGAGAGTTGTTGGGCTGGCTGGGGACACGGCGATTCAGACAGTTAGCAGGCCGGGGCTAGCAAGCTAGCAGCTAGCATAAGGGCTTTAGAGGGATATTGTGATGGGGTAAAAGTCTGTTTTTGCCTCCACGTGTGGTGGGGTCGATAGACCAGTCGTGGAATTAGTAGGGTTCAAAGTAGCAGGGGGGTCCAAGTCCAATTGGCAAAATGGGTATCGTGGTCCAAGAAACTGGCCGATGGATCAGCTAACAGTCCAATATGCTCTAGATAGCTAGCAGGCCACGGTTAGCAGAATGGGCCTTCAGGGGCCTGTTGGGATCCTCTGGAAGATTATGTCAGTATTTCAGTCGTGAAGGATCGGCGGGGTTCCGTGCCCCGTACCAGCAGTATTGTAGCCGAGGAGTGGGCTTCAGGAGTAGCCCAGGAGCCCTAGCTGGGAGTTGGGTCTAGCATGGGCTTGCTAGTTGGTGCTTGCTCCGGGACGGAAACGTTAGCCAGGAGTAGTGAACCTGGGTTGTGGTTAGCTAGCTGCGATGATCCAGATGAAAAGGTTCAGAGTTTGTGGTAGGAATTCAGGGATATGGAGAGAAAAATAGGTCCGGTATGCTCTGGTTTGAAACGCGTTGTACGAACTGGCGAGAGCTTTCAGAGCTAAAGGTTAGCTGATGACCGCTAGCAGTGGTTAGCTAGCTAGCTTCAGTTGAGGATTCCATGTTGAAATCAAGGCCGGTCCAGACCGGATAATGACATCTATGGACTTGAAATCAAGGCCAGGGCGGGCGGGCTGAACGTCTTTTCAACGTTCATGGACGTCGGTGTCAGAGGGTGCTCACTGGGGTGTCTCTTGTCTACTTCCTACTCTTAGACCAAAAACATAAAATGTGTTTACATCATTGGTCTCAATACTGCTTAATATAACAATCAATTATTTGAGAAACAATATACATTTGTGTCTCAAAAATGTGTTTAGTTTTTTTTTACTTGCGTTCAATACTGAGCAACTCACTCCGCATATGATTCCCGTCTCCACAGGCGCCGAGAATGCCGGAGTCAGAAACGGGGCACTCCGTCTACCAAAACAAGTGCAATGGCTTGCTGGGTCAGCCTATTTTAAACGTCGAAAGAAAAATACCCAAATGTGTCAACAAAACACAGAAACAACGTGTCCGTTTCGACGTAGTATTACAATTTTTAACAAAAATATACACTTTACTGACGCGATTGGTGACTGGAATAGTATTTAGTTTTCTTAATTTTACAACCCCCCTCTTTAGAGCCAACATGGTAGCGGCGTAAGGTTTTCTTCCTGTCAACGCCGCACGCGTGTGGGTCAACGCCACATTGTAGTCCTCGCTTTTTATTATTATAATGGAATTAAGTCAGCAAGTACCGCGCAAAAGTTTTATATGTTCATTCTCTGATTGTCATGCATCGTACAACAAAGCATGGAAACTAGATGCTCATATTTGCAAGCACACAGGGCTGGTGAGTACAGCTTTACTGGTCAGCTAACCGCTAGCTAGCAACATTTTGAGACATGCCATGGACACCGGCAAGTGAATTTTGTATTCCCTGTATTTGGTCTGTAGTTAGGCGATTCCGCTGCCAAAATAGGTTTTGATGTAATGCTGGGTAGTTAAAGCCTGAGTTCGTGCCTCCGCACAACTGCAGTCCCGCTACGTGGTTTGATAAAGCTCTTGGGGGAATTAAACCAGTCTCAAACTGATAGACTGTGCTGTGAATGCAAGGACTGGCAGTCTCTGAGATCGACGTTGTGAAACGTTATACAGACTTCAATGACGATATAAAAAAAACACCAGAGTAATACGTTTTTTTCTCGCTCAAATGAGACTAAACCAAGCTTAGTACAAAACTAGCTGCCTATGTTTTCTTGTTCTTCAAGAATCAATGGGTATTTATTGTAATGGCAATTGAACAGGAAATATCCCACGTTGTCCATCTACAAATGCTTCAATTTTGTTCTGTATTCTGCAGAAACCATTTGTGTGTGAACATGACGGCTGTGACAAGTCATTCTGCGACAAGTACCACCTAGCTCGGCACCAGTTGAGCCACAGTGGAGAGAGACCCTTTAGGTAGTATTTGTGTTATTTAGCCAGCTAGTGCGGACATTCCAGACAAATTGGCTACAAGTGGTGTTCTGTTTGTTGACAGATGTACAGTAGATGGATGCACAGAGGCCTTCACTACAAATTACAATTTGAAGAAACATGTTAATCGCAAACACAACCATGATGAGGAGAAACTGTATGAATATGTGGTGAGTTAATCTGACTACATTTATTGGTTTTAGTCAGCCAAGGTATTATGAAATGCAGTACTTAGCTAACAGGTGTGTAATTTGCATTGCTGCCTTAATTGTTTTACTCTTCCGTGTTTATAGTGTAGCTTTGAGGGATGTGGGAAAGTGTTCAGGAAGAACAATCAGCTCAAGTCACATGAGTGCCAGCAGCACACCAAACTACCTCCCTTTCAGTGAGTAAATTAAGCTGTTTGTTATGCTAATGTTATTACCCCATGTTGTTGGTTGAAAACAATGTCCTGGAGCGAATGTAAATTTATTTTTAAATGTGAAAGATTTGAGCCCTGTGAACTGAATATCCAGGAGATTGTAACCCAGTACAAAACATGCCTAGCACTCCGAGCTTTGGTCTAGAGAACAACACTTCTGCCTTTGTCTTTCTTGCTCACTGGCTTTATAGCTGTACCTTTGAGGGCTGCGAGAAACAATTCACTTTCCCCAACAAACTACGGCTTCACGAGAAGGTGCACAGAGGTAAGATTTATCTCCTGATCCTGCAGCTGGATTGTCTGGGAGTGACACTGAGCCCTGTAGGAGACTAACTGCTAAAATGTTGTTTTTCTCTCACACACAGGCTACCCCTGTGAAAAAGATGGCTGTTCTTTCATCGGAAAGACCTGGACTGAGTATACGAACCATAGGAGAGATGTACACAGAGGTATGCTGTCTCACACCTTTACGATTGACACATTGCTTTCAGAATAGTGTGTGTACAAAAACCATTACAACAATGTATGTCTCAGAGGTCAATGAAGGTCACTGCAAGGTGATTGTTTATTTCTCCAGCCCTTTTTCAGTGTAATGAGTGCAACAAGGTGTTTCGCGACACCTGGTTCCTGAAGCAGCACCAGCGTGTCCACGCAGAGGAGCGCCAGGTGTTTATCTGTCCCAGGGAGGGGTGCCAGAGGTCCTTCACTACGCCATTCAACCTGCAAAGCCACATCGGCTCTTTCCATGAGGAGCTACGGCCTTACACCTGCCCCCATGAAGGCTGTGGAAAGACCTTTGCCATGAAGGTATGGATACCTGACCAGAGTCTTGTTGTGTTGCTACCAGATTCACCTCACTCTTATTAGTCAAAATCAGCTTCTGTATCTGAAGGTCAGTTGTATGGGAGAGTTGTCCTCACAAATTTTCCTAACAGTGAAAATGTCAGTGATGACATGGATATATGGACCTATGTTCCCTGTAATAGAAAACTCTGTCTTTTGCAGCAAAGCTTACAACGCCACAGTGTTGTCCACGATCCAGAAAGGAAGAAACAGGTTAGAATAGGCATGCCATGTATGCTTGAATACGTTCATTTTGTTTGAACACACTTCTTGTAGCCAATACTTAAACCTTACATTTTGTGCTGTTCCTCACATCCTATGAAAATGGTTAATACATGTTATTGTTTATTGATTTGTAACTGTTAGTGTTTCAGCCCTGTATTAGCTAACGGATCAATTTTTCATGTTTGCAGAAGAAACCCCGACCCAAGCGATCCCTGGTTTCCAGACTGAGTGGTTACGAGCCCAAGAATAACAGTCGTCCAAAGCCCCATGCAGCTTTGCAATCAGAATCCATTGCAAGGGGTCAGTCAGAGCAAACGAACACTGTTGGATCAGAGCCTATTACCCTGGTATCCCTTCTTCAGGACACAGTCTTTTGCAACTCTGGTTAAGAAATCAAACTGTGACCATCTGACTGGATTTTGCCATATGGCAGTATTACTTTCAGTGCCAATTAGCGTACATTTACTCCAGACACCCCCCTCATAAAAACATGATATTGCCTTCGCTAGTCTAGTTCACTGTGCGTAGATCTTTAATTTGTACTTGAGCTCATGAGTTTACATGCACAACTGTTAACTTAATACAATCAAACTGAAGTGCTGTGAGGTCTGTTGGGAGAGCTGTAGGTGACGTGTTGGGCATGGTGGGCTGTGAGCTGGTATCAGGATGGTGCTGCGGCAACTGTTCATTTCTTTGACTTCCTTCGCAGGTGGACACAGGATGCACATGGCAGCTCTTCCATATTGGATGACTTTGGGTTTGGAAAGAATTCCTGTCAGCACCTCTGTTGCACTATCTGCTCCATGGTTGTGTCCTGCTGTCAAAATCATAAAAGTATGGAATGCGTTTGGGTCTTTGCGTGTCAAAAAAGATACATGTCGAATAACACTTTGACGCATTAAATAAGATTTTAATTTGACACGTCAATTAATAAGTAAATTCTATTATTTGCACAAGCGCCACAACTACTATCAGTAGCACTGTCAAAGTTGTACAAAAAGAGTGCAAACAAGCACACGCAGACCACGAACGATGCGTTTACAAGTACCGCGTTGGTAATAAGGCATTATTTGTTCGACCGCTACTTCTGGGTTACCAATACAACCAGCCTGAAAACAATGGCCAGTAGAAACTGCAGTCATTTAAATTATTCTTAACAATGATTTAGAAATCCTTGTAAGTATTAGCTTCGGTATCCAATTGTTCGCCTATTGAAACGGAATTTAAATTCATGAAAATAAATAGCTCGCCAACTACTTAATTAACCCTGTTGCCCAAAGCTAATGTTATAAGCAGCCAGTTAGTTTAATAATCTGGCTAGTAAGGCTCAACCGGACCGGGGTATGTGTTGTGAAGATAGCCACAATAGGATTAGGCACAATAATGGAATATGCTGTTTGCCTTCAAAATAAAAGTACCCCTGAAAGTGATGCAGAAGGTTACAATTGATGGAATCCTATCTTGTCTAATATTTAGACTAGATAATGTTAAACAAGGTTGGAATGTGAAGCAATGAAATGGGATATCAGTCTACTCTGTGACATCCACATAACACAAATGTGAAGAGTTTACGCAAATATTAGCATTGTAGCTCTTATCGTGTGACTGAAATCACCTCCCCGGTCAGCCTATTGTGTGTATTGAATTTCATATTGCTCTGTAGAGCTTTACCTAAGGATTGGGGATCAATGAAATTGGGTATCAGTTTACTCAATACCCAATTTTTTTTTTTCAATGTCCTCGAGTTATCAGACTCCAAAACATCCATGCAGTATTGTTTCTCCTAGGGAATGTTCAATACACATAGGAGGTTGACAATAAATGTGGCTCAATTCAGTTCTCTCGCAATAAGAGCTAATGTTCTCTGGGTGTCAAAGGAGTAGACTGATACCCCATGCCATTGATCCACAATCCATAGGTAAGGCTGTACTTCTGTAGCTCAGTTGGTAGAGCATGGCGCTTGTAACGCCAGGGTAGTGGGTTCGATCCCCGGGACCACCCATACGTACAATGTATGCACACATGACTGTAAGTCGCTTTGGATAAAAGCGTCTGATAAATGGCATATATTACTGTACAGTGAAACAAGTAAACCCCAATGCAAGTCTAATACATCCAGTGTTATTTCAAAAGATTTGTCAAATTATTGTATTTTGTTGACTTTATATAACATTCCAACCTCGTGCATAATGATCTATTCAATTATGGCATAATTATACAAGTTGTATTCATTTGTGTCATTGTCAATAACACTTTAATTCTGAAGGCTAACTGCAAAGTCCACTATTGTGGCTAATCCTTATTGTGGCTAGCTTCACAGGTGGGTCTCGACCACCATTAATCAATAAGAACGGTTTTATAAATAAGGGTTATTTTTGATGACACCTAGCTATAGATACTGAAACAGATGTCGTTTTGCTATGTTTTTGGGGAAGAACATTGTTTGCGTCATCAGCTAGCTAGCTTTTTTTAATGACCAGCACTGTAGGTGCGCGAGACAACTTTACCAGCATCAGAGCATACGTATTGATGAACCGTTGTGACATATCAAACACAATTGAGAGTGTAATGGATGTGTAATAACTACATACAAAATTATTGAACGTGTTGAATTGTGTAACGTGCAGTCATATTCAGGTCCTGATTGGTCAACAAGCTTATTTGACATGTTAAATAGTGTTATTTGACGTGTATCTTTTTTTGACACGCGAAGACTCAAACAGCGGTCCATATAGAAATACAACATTAACATTTGGCTTATTCCGCATTTGCACATCTCAGGAAAATCAACATGGAGTCCTTGTACAGACAATAGGGCACACTCCTTTTTCTGTCCAAAAAATACATTTTTATTTATTTATGCATGTCTGAGCCTAGTTTGTTGCTAACAAGTCTCTTTGTTCTGCCAAAGGAAAGTTGTTGTACATATACAGAATTGAATGTGTATTTTTGCAATAAAAATAGACTTAAAACCAACTAACTATTTTGCTGGTTTCAACTACAGAATAGTGAAGAGGTTTCGGGTTTGTCCAGGTTGACACATTTTAGTCTGAAATGGGAGGTTTATTGGTTGCAATACTAATGGATACCTGTTCTCTAGTTCCATGAGCTCGTTAGGGAGATGACGTACATGAAGATTGTAGTAGTCGTTATGCATACAATTCAGTCATCTCTACAGTGTCTTTGAAACAACAGAATGATGTGCATCAGACAGGTAAAGGTAAATCAATCCCTGATAGATATCTCACCAGTGGCTGTACATGTTCCATACATCCTGTTCTCAGAGTGATTCTGACACGGTGCTTTTTATCCAGCCAATTCTGGACCTGCCGCAGCTTGGTTAGAAGATCATGGTTACCAATGTCAGAGGAAAAGGTGAGCTCCTTTACCTGCACAGGGCCTCGGCTATGGGTAGTAGTTTTTGTTCTTATTTTAGATCAGAGGGGTATACTACAAAGCAGGTTCAATGAGTTAACCAGCTAACTTCGATAAACAACCAGAAGTAACTGGATTTTTGGGGGGTTCATTAAGAAGGCTAAACTCTATTTTGGATTTTTTGGGGGTTCATTAAGAAAGCTAAAGTCTATTTTCTTTTGGTTGTTGAGTCAGAGGCCATGCCCATTTCAAGCTTACCTTTCCAAAAAATAGTTATTTCAGAACATAGCTGACTAACTCATTGAACCTGCTTTGTAGTATGTATATACATCACTGTGTTTTATATAAAAATGTGGGTTGGACTTCACGGTCTGTGAGATGAGAACAACATGCTCTCGTGTTTGTCTATAAAGCACTTCTGAATAAACTACATTATTTATCATCACTCATCAATATTAGAATTAGAATTCCTAAAACCAGGTCTCAAGCATGGATTACATTTGAGGCCCATGGGATTTCCACAGAGTTGGGTTTGGCTGCCTTTTCCTGTTATGCTCCTTGCCTATGGAATAGCCTGTAGACTAAACTTAAACTTGAGACTCTTGTCCCCCTTGCCCAATTTAAATATTTATTGGAGGATTTGTATTTTTGTATTGCTTGTAACTGTTTCGGGTAATGCAAGTTCTAGTGCTGTTAGGGGAATAACCTATGTGTAAACGTAATCTGTTGCTGTATTTTTGTGTGTTATCTGTGATTGTTTTGTTTGTCTTGTGTAGTTTCTTAATCATTGTACCTAAACTGTATGTGTAAACATGTATACGGAGGGCCCAGCTGTAAAAGAGACATTGGTCTCAGTCTGTGTTCCTTGTTGAAATAAATGTATAATAAAATAATAATAATATCGCTCTTATAGGAGAAAAGGCATTTATTTTAGAGAATTCGGATACAACCATTGTGTGCAAGGTAGCGATGTACATGTGTCTGGTGTAAAACAGTGGTTGTATATGCTAAATGTTACACACCTGTCTTGGCATTCTGTTTCTCACCGAGTTTGAGCTGCTCCTCGTGGATATGTTTGCCAGTCATTAGACGGGTGGATCTTTTGTTTTCGTTGAGGCACCAGTTTTAGCCCATTCCCGTCCATCAGTCTGAGGACATCAACTCGATGCATGGTAACCATGTTCTGTCCTGTCTCACTAATCACCTGCAGGTGGCGCTGGTGGATCTTCCGGCCAACCTGCCAATGGCACGGGCTCGAGGATCCTGCTTCTTCTTGTATGTATGTATGTGCCATTTAGCAGACGCTTTTTTGTTAGGCACCTGCCCTTCTCCAGCTTCATCCACTGTGGTGGACAGTGGAGACCATCCAAAACAACGGTGCAGTTACACATTTCCATTGTATGATAGGAGTCCAGACCCAGAGGCTATTCTCCAGGAGCTGGGAGTACCACCACATGCACCTCTAGGTGCATGACAGAGACCACCTCAGACAAGCACTAGGCATTCTGGGCAGAACACAGAGTGGTTTACAAACGTGAACAGGTTACTAGGCATATTGCCACAAGAAATAAGCTGTCTAGAAGATATGTTTACAAGCTAGAAAATGCATGTGAAGGTCCATCGACAACTCTCATAGTTGACAAACATGGGAGTCTGGCTAGCTACTGCTAGCTAACTACGTTTGACAGGGAGAATTAGCAGCCTGTACGAATACATAGAGCGTAGGCACGAGACAATCAGCTTCCAGATCGAACAACAGGAACAAATACGTTTTTTTTAAGTAGCTTTTATATTGTATATTATTTTAAATACGTTTTCGCATTGTTTTACGAGAGGCTTTCTTTTCCATACTGAATGAAAATGGGGTCCTGTCTCCTTAACGGTTTTTGGCGCAGCATGATGACATTGTCGCAGAATGAATGATGATCTTTCTGTATTCGTTTTGTAGTTTTCTTTATTAGACGTTGTTGCAGTCACTTTCTTATTATGTTGATAGCTGAACTTGGGCTATAATTAATAATGGATATGCCACTGGCATTGGGGTACTATAGACTAGGCTACAGCTGCTGTTTATATTCGCCTGATCATGGGCTAGACTAATAGTTATCAAATGGTATTCTAAGCAAACCTTGTGATTCCACATCTAAGTTTGATTTTGAATAGGCCTAGTCATTTGAAGGCAATTGGTCTTTCAAACGAAAGAACAAATCTCATTGACATGGCATATATTTTAAATAAATTCCATTCATTTGGCAGACAATCGAAGATATAATGACATAAAGGAACTGAAATAAAAGCGGGGTCTTTAAAACAGACCAGTGCAAGCGTAGTGCGCGCACGGGTCAGCTTTCGCTCGCTCATCTGAACGTAACTCGGGTTGACACAGTTTGACCCGTCAATACCCTACTCTGCCAGTCTTTGTTTTGCACTTTCTTTCATAAGCACTACATTTTAGCCTTTATATTTAGCCAAATTGATGTTATATGCTCATGTTTATCAATACCTTACTATCTATTTTATATCCTTACTTTTTTTTCTCCATGTGTTCTTAATTTATTTAGTCATAGGAACTTGATATGTTCCGTGGGGCCTTTATTTAAAGAGTCCCTTTTATGTGTTTAATGTACTCTGCTAGAGCTTAGTGAGGGAAAAAAGCTGACTGATCAACAAAGGTGCTTTTCTATAGCTCTCAGAGGAGAGCACTTTGAAAGGAGGAGGCGGTCATGTTTTTGTTTATATTGCTTTGGATGTTTGCAAACATTGTCAGCCTATTTGCTAAATTAGCCTATATTTTCTTCCTTAAAATTCCACTGGGTAATGATCTGGATTGTAATTTCTGACACATACTTGAAGTCTGCAGTGATAGACTCATTGTCAACAAAGTTTTCGAGATGTTCAGTGGGCTCTGCGGTGTGGGGTTATCCCCTGCCCAGGCCTTGGTCTATAGAAATAGTAAATCGAGAGATTTTACAGTCAGATGAGCAGCAATAGATTAATTTGTTTAACGCTGCCTGGTACAAAGAGAGTCTAATCTTCGCTTTCTTCAATGGCTTTAACCTCAATGTCAGAGAGCGGAGCAACGTCTTGGAGACCCGTCTCTCGAAGGCGCACGCAGTGTCACCTGCCCAGCCACAGGTGCACCCCCTTCACTTAGGCTGCTTCTCAATGTTTTAGCTGCAGGAAATGCAAAAAAGCATAGGTCAGAGGTTGCAAGGGAGGCGGTTGCTATGTTATAGCCTGGTTTGAGGATAAGAAAGCGAGTGCTCGTTGGTGGGTCGTGAGAGAGGAGAATAGAGGCAGCGCTTGAGAAAGCTTTGGGGCTTCATTTGTTACAGAAAACACAAAAAAAGACTCAAAGTTAAAAAAGAGACCTCTGACAGAGCGAAATGTCTCTGTCACTCAATGCTGTGTTACTTATGTGTGTGGGGGTGGGGGGTGAGTGTGAGTGTGTAGCCTGTAGGGTAAGGGGTGTTGGAAATAAGCTACATTGCACTTTTTGTATATTTACAAGTTCTTGTCCTGAAGGCATGTATCTGGAGGAAAAACAAAACTTAAACACTTCTCGGCTTTGCCTGCCCTGTTTCACAATGATAATTTGAGGCCTCAATCTCCAAAGTTGTATATCCTTTCTACAAACCAAACCATGAATTTGTATAGACCTCTAAGTCTGGTAACAGTGTGAAACTTATTAGGAACCTATAAGCATTTTATGATGAGTAACATAGTAGGAGGCCAATTGCATATAGGCTGTTTGTAGTGCTGTGGTGTCTGGGCAGCTAAACAACATAATGATTGAGCTCAACCATTCAGCAAGCTGGGCAATGGTAAAAATGTAGAGAAACGTGGGGGTACTAACTGCCAATGTTAAAGAGAGGCCTATTTAAATATAATTCTTTAAAGGGGAATCTGAACAAAAAAAGTGCGTCGTTTGCGAGTAGCAGGTGGATGATTGTACACGGTTGACTGACTGGAAAGAAAGATGCGCTCCCCGAAAGAGCATTCATGGTGGAGAACGCGAGCTTCCTCATTTCCTAATTAGCGCACAAATTCTGGCACCCTGCGTTGCAGCGACACCCCAACAAAAAGGTAAGTTACCACAAGGGAACTTTTCTGTATCCCCTCAAAAGAGACTGTAACAATTCAACACAATGTTTCTTTTACATCTTTCTTCTGGTCTTCATCCCATTGGCCTTCTATGGGTGAGGCTGGTTTTCCCAAGGACAAACCTTCAACCATGTTTCTGCAAATATACAGAGATGTAGCCAGGCTGTGGTGCTGTCTAGCAACGGAATGAGTTGCTGATCAAATTAAACGTAGCATAACACCCCCACCCCTCTCTTGCAATTCATGTCTCAATTCATTCATACATTGCAAAAAACATGTATAGGTCTCTATAGCTTAGTCTACAGTAAATGGGAATGATTGTTATGTCCTTCTTGATTGGCATTTTTTTATTCACTTTTCAAACGAATTATTCCCTTTGTCGCCCTAATAATCCACCATTCAACGGATTAGTCTGGTTTAAGAACTAGACTATTCTCACTTGCGTCTATCAATTCCATAATCATTTATATTTTATTGTATGTTTAGTGATCAGAAGTTGAGGTTTGAAGCCACATGAAACAGGTCAACAATGTCTTAATATTTATTTTTAAGTATACATTTCAGTATAAAACCTATAGTCTATTACTACTGTAAAATTCTTATTCTAAGTAATGATGTCGGCTAATGATTTAGAAAATGATTTATATTATGCCGTAGTCACTCTATTGTTCTTCTGTGCTGCTATGCTACATGTAAGCTATGTACTGTATCTGCAGGTACAGAACAAACACAATGAACTCATTTATTATTGGTGTGTTATACAGGGCTCATCAGAAAAAGAGACCACGGTCTCAGCATGACTCCCTGTGAAAATAAAGTGAAAATAAAAATGTAAAGTAGGTATATTATATTGAAAGGAAACTTCAAAAAGCAGTTCGTTTACATAGCTGTTATTCGGCTTGTAAGTACATTGTAACAATTATTCTTTTGATGCATTGTACTTGTCAATAACCCTGATTAGACAACCCACTTGTAGGCTACTTCAAAAATAAAAATGACAGTAATAGGAATATTGTGTATTCTACATTTTGTCCAAATTCTGTTTCAAATGACGTTCTACTGTATATACTGTTAATTTATACAGGTAATTTAATTACACAATAAATTTAGGATTTATCAGAGATGGTATTTATGTTCAGAAATGATTTACATTATTTGCGTGATATTCAAACTTGGTACAAGTATTTTAATCCACTAGCCTGTCCTATGTATTCATGTAACACAAAACATTCAGACAAACTGTCCTCTTGTACCATATGATTTAATGTGTATGATGATTTACACCATACTCAACATGTTCAGATGGTTATGCATTGTGATCTACTTGAGCAATCTATTACAAATTAAACAGTCACTTCTTAAGCAAATATAAATAAGCTTCAAACAATTGTGGTTGAGACAAATTGTCTTGGGAAATGTTACAAATCATCATATACCTCAATGTTTTGTAGAAAACTGACAAAACAAGTGTCCAGATGTGAATTTATGAGCCATAAAATGAACCAATTTCAGAAACTATTGTCACTTACCACAATAGTTATTTTGACTTTATAGTTACTCAAATGGTCCTTCTATTTAGCACCACCGCACCACAACAAAATGTAACAAGATATATGAATTTGCATTTGCATTACAGTTTATCAACTTCATATATCCATACCACTAGTTAGAGGTTGAAATTTGTCTCAGGGAAACTCCTGGACTGTTAACCTCCAGGGTGTTTTTTCAGAAAAAAATATTCTCCTGACATTGTCTCTGTGCACTCTCACTTCGGTGTGTTTTCTAGGTGTTTTTCATTCAAATAAAATCAAGGCTAATGCTTCATTAGCAGTTATTTTTACATAATGATCATCATGATGTTAACGCAATTACCAGGCTCTCAGTGTACAGGGTGTGAAAGGTATAATTACCCTGTAGCATGCTGGGAAATAGTTGGAGGTGTCTTTGGGCAGGTGGTCCGGGAAAAGGGAGTCACGCACAGGGTATGCCGAGGCAGGCAATTACTAGATAAATGTCACTTTAATAAATGTTGAGGTACATTTGGAAATGCAGAAAACAGAGCTTGCTGCCTAATGGGTGCTGCACTGAATCCACTTGAACAAGGGAATGATCTGAAAGAGGGTTTAATTAACACAAGCTACATGATCCAGAGAGGGACAGACATAATGTTAGAGTGAGGGGGAGAACGCTACAGGGATAATGTGAAAATTAGAGTAGGAGAGGGAGGGAGGGAGGGAGCGAGAGATATGAAGGTGAGCATAATGTTTTGTACCACCTGTTTTCACTCGTTTATAATCCCTCACGCATATTTGACATAGACTTACATATCAATGACACACACATACAGAACCAGTCAAAGGTTTGGACACACCTACTCATTCAAGGGTTTTTCTTAATTTGTACTATTTTCTACATTGTAGAACAATAGTGAAGACTTCAAACTATGAAATAACACACATGGAATCATGTAGTAACGAAAAAGTGTTAAACAAATCAATATATATTTTAGATTTTAAATTCTTCAAAGTAGCCACACTTTGCCTTGATAGCTTTGCACACTCTTGGCATTCTCTCAACCAACTCCACTTGGAATGCTTTTCAAAACAGTCATGAAGGAGTTTCCACATATGCTGAGCACTTGTTGGCTGCTTTTCCTTCACCCTGCAGTCCAACTCCTCCCAAGCCATGTCAATTGGGTTGTGGTCGGGTGATTGTGGAAGCCAGGTCATCTGATGCAGCACTCCATCACTCTGCTTCTTGGTCAAATAGCCCTTACACATCCTGGAGGTGTGTTGGGTCATTGTCCTGTTGAAAACAAATGATAGTACCACTAAGCGCAAACCAGATGGGATGGCGTATCATTGCAGAATGCTCTGGTAGCCATGCTATTAAGTGTACTTTGAATTCTAAATAAGTCACAGACAGTGTCACCAGCAAAGCACCATCACACTTCCTCCTACATGCTTCCCGGTGGGAACCACACATGCGGAGATCATCCGTTCACCTACTCTGCGTCTCACAAAGACACGGCAGTTGGAACCAAAAATCTCAAACAGATTTCCACCGGTCTAATGTCCATTGCTCATGTTTCTTGGCCCAAGCAAGTCTCTTCTTCTTATTGGTGCAGTAGTGGTTTCTTTGCAGCAATTCGACCACGAAGGCCTAATTCACGCAGTACTTCTGGACAGTTAATGTTGAGATGTGTCTGTTATTTGAAGTCTGTGAAGCATTTATTTGGGCTGCCATAATATGGACTTGACCTTTTACCAAATCGGGTTATCTTCTGTATACCACCCCTATCGTGTCACAACACAACTGGTTGGCTCAAAAACATTAAGAAGGAACGAAATCCCACAAATGAACTTTTAACAAGGCACACCTGTTAATTGAAATGCATTCGAGGTGACTACCTTATAAAGCTGGTTGAGGGAATGCCAAGAGTGTGCAAATCTGTCATCAAGGCAAAGGGTGGCTACTTTGAAGAATCTCAAATATATCAAATATATTATATAAAATATAACACTTTTTTGGTTACTACATAATTCATTTACATTTAAGTCATTTAGCAGACGCTCTTATCCAGAGCGACTTACAAAATTCCATTTGTGTTATTTAATAGTTTTGAAGTCTTCACAATTATTCTATAGATGTAGAAAACAGTACAAATAAAGAAAAACCTTGGAATGAGTATGTGTGTCCAAACATTTGACGGGTACTGTACATATACACATACACACGTATACACACACAGGCGCACACACACACACACAAACACACAAATTAGCTAGTACATAGAAATTCCGATACAGCCACTGAATTTACATTATATACATTAAATATTGTGTAAAACCCTTACATGTATCAATGCTCAACTATATTACACTTATATTCCCCCCACAATACTTGTGCGTGTGTTTGTGTGTGTTTGTGTGTGTGTGCACGCACATATTATTATTGTGTATATAGAATTTCTCAACAAGCTCTTACATTCTGATGTCAAAATTAAACATTCATCCATCAAATTGTTTTAAATTGTTTTAAATGTCAATTTTAGAAGTGTTTATGGTTAGGTTTCGGCATTAACTCCCTATTTTTTAAGGTTAGGGTTAAGTTTAGGAATTAACTCCGAATGGTTAAGTTAAGGGTTAAGGTTTGGGAAAGGCTTAAGACAAAAATCTGAAAAACAACTTTCCATCGCTGGATTTGAATTTGCTCGCCCATTCTCAATCCCCGTCCACAACACCCTAGCAAAGTCGAAACCTACTTGGAGGTAACAGCGCTCACTGTTGCCCCTAGTGGCCAGTTTCCACGTCATCTCCCAACATCCTCAGACATGGATGGATGTCGAATACTGACTTGTATCACGGTCGACCTGGCCGGAATTTCTATAGGGATGTATGGTCCCTGAATATAACATTTTATTATATATTATCTTATTATCTTATTGTAGGCCGTCATTGTAAATAAGAATTTGCTCTTAAACTGACTTGCCTAGTTAAATAAAGGTTAAATATATTTTTAAATGATAATAATTTAAAAAATATAGTCCTTGCATACAAAGTAGTTTTTATACAAGTTGTATTTGTTATTCCATAGTGTATTGTGACGACCCTCCCACTCTGTCTGCCGTATTCTCTCTTTGTTCTTGTTTCCTTATTAGGATGCCTGTGGGCGGAGTTGAGAGGGTCGTCAGCTACATGGGAAACACCTGGGCCTGGTGTCTCCCAGGATTAACACACCACTTCCCCATCCATGGAAGAGACTCTCTCCATGCAGACACCTTGACAGATTTTGTTGTGTATCTTGATGGTTTATTGTCTATGTGTTAGTTGCCTGTGTCTGCACTATATATTTAACTTCAGTTTCTCGGTCACTTGGATTTTCTTTTTTCCTTGTCTTGGAAGAGAACGTGTGCCGGGTGCCCCATTCTCCTTGCGGAGATGGCGCAATATCCGTCAACGCGGTCAGTCCCTGGGATTGGGCTGGCCAACACGATTCGGTTTGCTTGGAAGGAAAAGGAGTTGGAGCCTTTAGGACGGGAAACTTTTGGAAGGATAATATTGATGGGGATTCTAAAGCTGACGGTGAAGGACGTATTTTGCTTCCAAGGCAACTCGTTGGAGGGAGCATACGACGTGGCACGACATACAGAGGAGAAACACGATGATATCCTGAGAAGGGCAAGAGCAGTGGGAGGTGAGAGGCTGATGTGCCACTATGAAATAACAAGCCTGGCGAGGAACAACTTTAGAGTTGTAACTGTCAACATTTACAACCCTTACGTTAAGGACGAAGAGGTGAGGGCCTTTCTGGGGAGATACATGGATAACATCTCAGCAAGGCACCTCAAAGACTCCCTTGGGTTTTGGAATGGGAGGAGAGGCTTCCAGGCCCTCCTCAGGGAGGACCCAAAGGGACATGGTGGCTACCTCCATCCTCCTAAGGCGTGCCATGGGTGTGGCTCGTCAGCACACCTGTGGCGGGGGTGCCCGGCTCGTCAGAGGTCATCTGCGGCTGGGTGGGGGAGCAGGAGCGGGGGATGGGGGAAGAAGAGGAGGGGAAGGAAGGACGCCTCATGACCAGAGTACAGGCCCAGAGGGGAAGGCCGCAAGGAAGAAGGAGGAGCAAGAAGTGGCGAACGGAAGAGAGAAGGAAACGGAAGGCACGGGAGTAGGAGAACCGGGAAGAGAGGAGGGAAAAGCGTCAGAAGAAGGCAAGCGAGTGGAGGAGCATGAGAGAGAAGAAAGCAGGGGCCTCCCGGGTGGTGCAGTGGTTAAGGGCGCTGTACTGCAGCGCCAGCTTTGCCATCAGAGTCACTGGGTTCGCGCCCAGGCTCTGTCGTAACTGGCCGCGACCGGGAGGTCCTTGGGGCGACGCACAATTGGCCTAGCGTCGTCCGGGTTAGGGAGGGCTTGGTCAGTAGGGAAAGTGCCCTGGTGGAAGAGATGAGGGGTATGGTGGAGGAGCTGGCGGGGGGAGGGTGGTATCTCTCCACTGCCGCCATCACCAAAGAAGAGAGTGAAGAGGAGGGTGCGATTGGCCGACAGTGAGAGGGAGGGGATGGCCAAGAGATCGATGGGGTTGCTGCTGCTTTCCCCAGGCCCTCAACTCCTGTTGGGTGGGGACCCACCTAACAAGGCCCAGGACTGGGTAGAGGAGGAGGTGGGGAGTTTTTTGTTTGGGGACTCAGCCTCCCCTATTTTTTCCCAAACCAGCTACAGCGGGGTTGATGAGATGGAGGAAGAGGGGGGGACGTCGGGAGTACGGATGGTGTTCCCACCGGTAGATATGGAGCAGGGGAGTATCGGGGGAGTCTCCTGGTTTTTTTTCTGTCTGGGTTTAGTATTTGAGTGAAATTTTTGATGTTTTTATTTTATTATTTCATGGGGTCTAATTTAACTTTTGTTAGTTTAAATGTAAGGGGTTTAAGGTATTTTGTTAAGAGGAGGGTGGTTTTTAGTTATTTGGGGTTTGATTTTTGTTTTTTACAGGAGGTTCACCTGAGGGATGGAGGGGATGTTAGTAGGTTTAAGAGGGAGTGGGACAAGGGGGAGTCGGTTGGGGTTATTGGGGGGTGCACTCATCGGGGGTAGGGATTTTGTGTGGGCACAGGGAGGTAAAAGTGGAGGGTTCTTTAGTGGTGATGCAGGGAAGGGTTATGGGGGTGGATGTTACGATAAGGGATTGTAAATTTAGATTAGTGGTGGTGTATGGGACACAGGTGGCGGCAGACAGGAGGGAGATGGTGGACTGTCTGGTGCCCCTGTGCGTCACAAATAGGTAATTAGTGATAGGGGCTGATTTTAATATAGATTTAGGAATAGGGGGGGATAGCAATGCAGGCGCCAACACCGGGCTAATGGCTTGCCATGGTCTGGTTGATGGTGGCCTGCACACTACTCCGACAATGGCTGGTCCTACATGGCGCAACTCTAGGGGGGTTGCGCGGAGGCTCGACTATTTTTGTACCCAGGTCTTTGGGTAAGTTGTCTGGGCGGCTGTTGCCTGTTTTTTTTTTTCAGATTACGATGGGGTGCTCCTGCAGGTGGGGTCGCCAGTCTGCCTCTTCGGTAGGGGGTACTGGAAGTTAGATCGGGATGTGCTAGAGGAGCAGGCTTTCGTTGACGCTTTTTTTAGTTTCTTTTGGAGGCTTGAAGGTGTCCGGTCCATGTGTGAGGGGGTGTTAGAGTGGTGGGAATTAGTTAAGGTGAGGATTAGGGCTTTTATAATAGGGTATTGCAAGAGGAAAAAAAGGGAGGAGAGGAGGGAGGTGGATCGTATCCAAAGGTTAATTGAACTCGAGTACGAGGCAGGCAACCTCGGCGGGTCTTTTGACTGGGAGAGATCCGCAACCCTAAAGGCGCAGCTCAGGGAGCTGCAGGAGCGGAAGGCTCGAGCTTTCCTGGAGCTTGCGCATAGTGGCTTTCTAGAACACAATGAGACTTGTTCCGTTATGTTCTTTAAGTCGGTTAGTGCCAGTCAGAGTAGGAAGGTAATATATGGCGTTAGGGAAGAAAATGGTAGTATAGTTAGAAAACCAGAGGAAATGGTCAGGGTGACAACTGACCATTTCCAACGTTTATTTAAGGAAAGGGAAATAGATGTAGAGCAGGGAAATGTGCAGGGAAGCGCTAGATCAGGCGAAAGCCTTTGATCGCGTGAATAGATCTTTCCATTCAGAGTGTTAGGTAGATTAGGATTTGGGGAGAAGTTCATAGGATGGATCCGTACATTATATGTCGGAGTGGGGTGCCGAGTTAGTGTAAATAGTCACTTGGGTGACGTTTTTGACCTCTCGTCTGGGGTCAGGCAGGGGTGCCAACTCTCGGCTCTCCTCTTCGTTCTGTTCATGGAGCCTCTGGGGGCTGCCATTAGGGCAGACACAGGGGTGGAAGGCTTGTTGATCCCTGGAAGTGGTGGGCTGCGTGTTAAGATGACGCAGTACGCCGACGACACTTCCTTGCTGCTGTGCAAGGATTCGTGCCTGACAAGGTCCCTTGCCATCATTGGGGATTTCACCCGAGCGTCGGGAGCGGTTCTGAACCATGTAAAGTCTTCCGTTAAGATTTTCGGAAGATGGCGCGGTAGGACGGATGTGCCCGTGGGGTTCTCTCTCTGCGAGGGGGCCCTGAGGATTCTCGGGGTCCATTTTGAGACCTCCGGCTCAGCGACGCTGAACTGGAACATGGGTATCGCAGTGGTACGGAGAAAGCTAGCGATGTGGAGGGCTAGGTCTTTGTCTTTTATGGGCAAGGTCCTGGTCATAAAGGTGGATGTGTTGCTGTCTCTTTTGTATTTGGCGTACATCTACCCATTGCCGGCTTGTCTGAGGAGGCCTCTAGTGAGGCTTGTGTTTCAGAACATGGTTAAGACAGAGAGATTGGGGGGTGGAAGGGATAGTGAGGAGGGTGGAAGGAGACTTGAGTGGGAGGATGAAGAAGGAGGAGAGGAAGTGGGGGCAGCATGCTGTCCGGGAGAGGTGGAAGGAGGGTTTAGGGCTGGGTTTCATTTAGATTTGTAAGGGGATAGATTAGGGATGGGGAGATAGGGAAAGGTAGTTTGTAGGATGACGGGAAGGGAAGATGCTCCCCTGAGGTTTTGTTTTGGGGTTTTTGTTTAGTTAAATTAAAATATAATAATAATAATAATGAATGTTATTGAACGTAATAAATTATTTTATTTTTTAAAACAAAAAAAACATCTTGGTGGCCTTTTGGTTGTTTGCTTTGGCACCTTTCAACACTCTGCATTATCACATTCATGCATGCAAAACACTCACTTACACTACTGTTTACTATTACACACACCATTGTATATTGTACTTAGTTTACTTTATTTAATAAATATATGTTTTGTTACTCCTTATCTCCACATTGTCTCCCTTTTGTTACAGGCTTTGAGCCGGTTCGTGACAAGTGGGCGCTCGTCCGGGATTTTTTTGAACATATTGGTTTGGGAGAATGTGGAGGTACGTGTTTGGTTTGCATATTTTGTTTGTTTTGAGTTTGATAGGCCCCGTATTGGTTGCCTTTGTTTTTTGGTTTGTGTGCTGCGTTGGAGAGATAATGGTTAGTTTCCAGGCCCTGCCTAGCCTGGAAACTCTTGTTCTACTTTCTGTTGGGACATCAGTCTGAGGAGGTGAGTAATCGGCTGTGTACCTCGGTCTGAGATTTGGGTAGGGTAGTGGAACTTGCTACCCGGAGCTATAGCTTTTGTCCCCTGATAGGTTTAGCGAAGTGTTTCATTTTTGGACATGTTGAGCATGGTTAAATGTTTGTCATTTTTGTGTGGTGTCAGTGGACTGAGCAGTTGTCTCGGGGGCAACTCCGTGGCTTGGTGGAATTTGCCAGCATGCTGGAGAGCTTTATTTCCTTGCCAGCTGGCTACAGTGTGTAAATACCCACCGCAAATCTGCATGAAGACTAGGGTTGAGTTATTGTAGGTTTTGGGGAAGCTCCGTATCTCATCTCTCTTCTGTGGTTCTCAGGGTGATTGGCATTTCTCTGGTTGTGGTCTGATGTGCTCAGAAGAGGGGTTGAGCAAGATTATTTACTTATGACTATGGTGTCTCATATAGACAAGTTCATTCGCTTTCCATCAGAGGAACTGTTAGAATTATGTACTACAGAACAGCTGTTGAAGATCGCTGAACACTACAAGGTTGAATGATTGAAATTAGTGAAATTCTGTTACGTAGGGAAGTGACTATGAATTGTTGGAAGTGACTATGAATTGTTGGAAGTGACTATGAATTGTTGGAAGTGACTATGAATTGTTGGAAGTGACTATGAATCGTTGGAAGTGACTATGAATTGTTGGAAGTGACTATGAATTGTTGGAAGTGACTATGAATTGTTGGAAGTGACTATGAATTGTTGGAAGTGACTATGAATCGTTGGAAGTGACTATGAATCGTTGGAAGTGACTATGAATCGTTGGAAGTGACTATGAATCGTTGGAAGTGACTATGAATTGTTGGAAGTGACTATGAATCGTTGGAAGTGACTATGAATTGTTGGAAGTGACTATGAATTGTTGGAAGTGACTATGAATCGTTGGAAGTGACTATGAATCGTTGGAAGTGACTATGAATTGTTGGAAGTGACTATGAATTGTTGGAAGTGACTATGAATTGTTGGAAGTGACTATGAATCGTTGGAAGTGACTATGAATTGTTGGAAGTGACTATGAATTGTTGGAAGTGACTATGAATTGTTGGAAGTGACTATGAATTGTTGGAAGTGACTATGAATCGTTGGAAGTGACTATGAATCGTTGGAAGTGACTATGAATTGTTGGAAGTGACTATGAATCGTTGGAAGTGACTATGAATTGTTGGAAGTGACTATGAATCGTTGGAAGTGACTATGAATTGTTGGAAGTGACTATGAATTGTTGGAAGTGACTATGAATCGTTGGAAGTGACTATGAATCGTTGGAAGTGACTATGAATCGTTGGAAGTGACTATGAATTGTTGGAAGTGACTATGAATTGTTGGAAGTGACTATGAATTGTTGGAAGTGACTATGAATTGTTGGAAGTGACTATGAATTGTTGGAAGTGACTATGAATTGTTGGAAGTGACTATGAATTGTTGGAAGTGACTATGAATTGTTGGAAGTGACTATGAATTGTTGGAAGTGACTATGAATTGTTGGAAGTGACTATGAATTGTTGGAAGTGACTATGAATTGTTGGAAGTGACTATGAATCGTTGGAAGTGACTATGAATCGTTGGAAGTGACTATGAATCGTTGGAAGTGACTATGAATCGTTGGAAGTGACTATGAATCGTTGGAAGTGACTATGAATCGTTGGAAGTGACTATGAATCGTTGGAAGTGACTATGAATTGTTGGAAGTGACTATGAATCGTTGGAAGTGACTATGAATCGTTGGAAGTGACTATGAATCGTTGGAAGTGACTATGAATTGTTGGAAGTGACTATGAATCGTTGGAAGTGACTATGAATTGTTGGAAGTGACTATGAATTGTTGGAAGTGACTATGAATTGTTGGAAGTGACTATGAATTGTTGGAAGTGACTATGAATCGTTGGAAGTGACTATGAATCGTTGGAAGTGACTATGAATCGTTGGAAGTGACTATGAATCGTTGGAAGTGACTATGAATCGTTGGAAGTGACTATGAATCGTTGGAAGTGACTATGAATCGTTGGAAGTGACTATGAATCGTTGGAAGTGACTATGAATCGTTGGAAGTGACTATGAATTGTTGGAAGTGACTATGAATCGTTGGAAGTGACTATGAATTGTTGGAAGTGACTATGAATTGTTGGAAGTGACTATGAATTGTTGGAAGTGACTATGAATTGTTGGAAGTGACTATGAATTGTTGGAAGTGACTATGAATTGTTGGAAGTGACTATGAATCGTTGGAAGTGACTATGAATCGTTGGAAGTGACTATGAATCGTTGGAAGTGACTATGAATCGTTGGAAGTGACTATGAATCGTTGGAAGTGACTATGAATCGTTGGAAGTGACTATGAATCGTTGGAAGTGACTATGAATCGTTGGAAGTGACTATGAATCGTTGGAAGTGACTATGAATTGTTGGAAGTGACTATGAATCGTTGGAAGTGACTATGAATTGTTGGAAGTGACTATGAATTGTTGGAAGTGACTATGAATTGTTGGAAGTGACTATGAATTGTTGGAAGTGACTATGAATCGTTGGAAGTGACTATGAATCGTTGGAAGTGACTATGAATCGTTGGAAGTGACTATGAATCGTTGGAAGTGACTATGAATCGTTGGAAGTGACTATGAATCGTTGGAAGTGACTATGAATTGTTGGAAGTGACTATGAATTGTTGGAAGTGACTATGAATTGTTGGAAGTGACTATGAATCGTTGGAAGTGACTATGAATCGTTGGAAGTGACTATGAATCGTTGGAAGTGACTATGAATCGTTGGAAGTGACTATGAATCGTTGGAAGTGACTATGAATCGTTGGAAGTGACTATGAATCGTTGGAAGTGACTATGAATTGTTGGAAGTGACTATGAATTGTTGGAAGTGACTATGAATTGTTGGAAGTGACTATGAATTGTTGGAAGTGACTATGAATCGTTGGAAGTGACTATGAATTGTTGGAAGTGACCAACAGGTGAGGTTGCTACAACCTAGCCTATGAATGAAAGTTTACAACACAGGCCGAGAGAAATTTGAGATGACGGTGACACTTGGACAGACAATACCACCTTGCACACTCTTGCCTGCATCTATCTTATCTAGGGTGTAATCATTAATCCAACAGTTGCAAACCAGAGTTTATATTGGAAAAATACAGGTATTGTTATCCCCGTTTCGTTTGCTTCTGTTTAAGAGAAGTTTTTCAACAGAATCGGCGGAATGAATACACCCCTGATCATTCATAAACACAGAGCTTTCATAGCAGCCACATTGTATTCCTTCTCGTCTCTATGCACTCTCCTCTCACCTTTGTTGATTTCAATGAACAACACAGCTGTATGTGACCAGGCGGGAAAAAAAACGTTCCAAGCCAAACCGTGTCATAACCGCTACACACAGCCCACATCGTTGTCCCCATATTAGCTAAAGTAACGTCCTAGTCAACATAGCTAATAGAACTAATGCGTTAATAAACCCACTATGATCATGCAGTGTATATTCAGTAAGCAGTTACACCGGCAAGCCCCGGTGGCGATAAATGAACCATACAACCAAAAGTTTACCTTGACTTGGAAGAGTTCCAGTGTTGTGTTGGATAGTCATAGCCACTTAGCTAACATACAGTAGCAACCCAGTGTTTGAGCTGGGTGTTTGACAGCTGCATTTGCTAGCTAAGTAAGGGAAACTAAATGTCAAAAAAATATTCTCTCTCTCTCTCTTCTCCATTTTTGAATACATACATTTTTTTAAAACTGTTCAACTATTGTCTTTCTCTTTGAGTCAACTAGCTAGCTGTAGCTTATGTTTTCAGTACTAGATTCATTCTCTGATCCTTCGGTTGAGTGGACAACATGTCAGTTCATGCTGTAAGAGCTCTGATAGGTTGGAGGACATCCTCCGGAAGTTGTCATAATTACCGTGTGAGTCTATGGAAGGGGATGAGAACCAAAAGCCTCCTAGGTTTTGTATTAAAGCTGTCCTCCGGCTACACCATGGTGCTACTTTAGACCTTCATTGAAAAACAGTGTTTTAATCAATTAGTTCGTAACGTGAATATATTTAGTATAGTTTTAACTAAAAAGGATAACTTTTCAACTTTTTAAAAAGTTTATTTTTATGAAATTCACTGAGGAGGATGGTACTCCCCTTCCTCTTCTGAGGAGCCTCCACTTGTGTATTACATGTGTGGCTTTGTGGGTTTACCATGTGTGGCTTTGTGGGTATACCATGTGTGGCTTTGTGGGTATACCATGTGTGGCATTGTGTGTATACCATGTGTTCTTACACGTGGGTAATGTAAAGCCTTCAATGTATGGTGTGTGGATGGTGTGTGTGTTTGAGTGAGTAGTGTAAACGTGTAGTTTTGTGTGTGTAGGGTGCTCCTAGCTGTGAGCGGCCTGGTCTCCTCCACTCTGCTGGAGCTAAAAGCCCTGAAACGGGACGGTAATTGCCCAATTAGGCCCCTCTCTCTGTGGGCCGCAGAGCCCTACGCGCCTCCACGCGCTCACAGAGTCACATAATTGAGCTGAAAGCAAACGAACGGACGGCAGACAAACAAGCTACTAGAAAATAATTACTTGGAGTGTTTCTTTTCAGTACCTGTACAGCGGATTTCATTATCGTCAATAGCCTCTAAAGCTGCTCGAAACGCTGGTAGTTGTCATTTTCATAGAGATTTGATAATGACATTAATTTGTCTTAATGGGTGGTTCTATTGTTATAAATAGTCAAATGAGCTGAAATTGTCTTGCCATGGCAGGCAGAGAGGACTTCACCGCGCTCCCGACAGACACGAGGAGATAATTTGGTGTGCTTGACAAATTTCCAATAATTTGTTATATGGAACATGAGTAATGCTAGTGCCATTAATGTTCAGTTTCCTTTAAATTCATTACTGACCCTTTTCCCTTTCATCTTTTACTGCCTCTGCCCATTTTTACACACACACACACACACACACACACACACACACACACACACACACACACACACACACACACACACACACACACACACACACACACACACACACACACACACACACACACACACACACTGAAGACTTGCATACACTAGCACATACTTCTGAACAGTGAACACAAACATCACATTTTATACATTGATTTATTCACCGATTTAAATTGATAGTTTCCTCAGTTCATTTTCCGTCTACTTTAATCAGTTACAGCCATGCAGCTGAGATGGGATTGAACTTCTAAGGCACCAGCAGTCTTGTAAAATAATGCAGATTTTGGTCCCAGTCAGGTTACCTCCCAAATTGTCTACAATCACCCCACTACGTATGGTAACATCATATCACTGAATCAAGGTAATTTGAGTAATTTGTAAATATCTAAATGTTCAAACATTGACAACATCCCATTGTTTTATGCTGTGCTTTTAACCCTGTCTCTTAAATCATTAAATCATTCACAAAGTGACAAGCTCCTGTAGTTGTGTGTCTTTTTGAAGTGACGAGTGAGAGTTTTAGAGTTGGTGATAGATCTCAGTCTACGTGATGAACAGTACCAAACAGCCATATGACGCAGAAGCAAACATCTTCAATGAGCTTTGGGATGCCTGTTCCCCATTGGTACTATTGATAAACCCTAATATCAAGTTCATATGTGAAATAACAATATGTTTTATGATAGATACTCAAACATTTGCTCAATTGTGTGCTTCATTACATTGATTGATATATGCATTTTCTATTATCTTGGTGTATGTGTGTGTCATTTGAGAGTGTATAGAATATAATTTCTAAGTTATCTTAGAGAGGGTCCATAGAGGTTGGGCGCAGTGACTCAGGAGCTGATTGGTGATTCAGGGATGAAGCCATACTCCTGCTGGTAGCTTATTGCGTAATGTTATCTCATAATAGTTTTTAAACAGCCCTCTTATAACTTTTCAACAAGCCTCGCAGCAGACCAGTAAATATACTATCATAGACATATGAGCTTTTAAGAATACGTCACTAGTAAGGGTGTATAAGCCTGTCTCACTCCCTTGCCACTGAACAGCACAACACCAGACTGAACAGCACAACACCAGACTGAACAGCACAACACCAGACTGAACAGCACAACACCAGACTAAACAGCACAACACCACACTGAACAGCACAACACCACACTGAACAGCACAACACCACACTGAACAGCACAACACCACACTGAACAGCACAACACCAGACTGAACAGCACAACACCACACCACACTGAATAGCACAACACCAGACTGAACAGAACAACACCACACTGAACAGCACAACACCACACCACACTGAACAGCACAACACCAGACTGAACAGCACAACACCAGACTGAACAGCACAACACCAGACTGAACAGCACAACACCACACCACACTGAACAGCACAACACCACACTGAACAGCACAACACCACACCACACTGAACAGCACAACACCACACTGAACAGCACAACACCACACCACACTGAACAGCACAACACCACACTGAACAGCACAACACCACACTGAACAGCACAACACCAGACAATAGAGTAGTTAATGGAGTGTAAATGAGGGTCAATAGAGCAGGGGAGAGGAGAGAAACTTCTACTATGGATACACTCATTTTTTTGTTGTGTTTTTAGTTGTTGTCTTAGTTTATGTGTGTGAATGTGGTGTGTTTCTGTGCATTTCTGTGCTGGCGTTGGTTTATGTGCATGCGTGTGTATTTGTGTGATGATGTGTGACACACTCCAGATGAAAAGTCTCAGAGCCTCTCAGATCCACACAACAGCCAATGAAGAATCAGTGACTTTTATTGGTGTAGAATAAAAGGATGGGATGAAAGAGTCAAAGCCTAAAAGAGAGAAAGAAGGGATTCAGAGGGAGGGGCAAAGGAGTGCAGGACAAGGGCTCTATCCATCACGGCCGTGGAGGAGAGGAGACGCATTCCACCTCTCAGAGCAGGAGGATACACTCACTCAAGCCACAATGGAGGGGGAGGCTGGGAGAGACTGGGAGGGGCGTCCATCAATACTCAACCTCACCCATGGACTCCCTGTCCACACAATCTCAATTCAGCTCCCAGTCCAATTCACTGCCCTCTGTGGGCATGACAAATGTACATTTCTGATGCCAAAAGCATTCCTACCCACAACATAGCAAAAACAAAACCACACTTCACTAGCTCATGGTTTACACTCTAGGTTGTTGGTTTCAGTGTCACTCATGTCTTCTCCAGGTTTTACTTTTTTTATAAAATCTCTTCTATTCAGTCTGTCCCTGTGTTGGTGTCATTATTTTGGAGGTCTCTCTCTCTCTCTTTCTGTCTGTCTCTCTTTCTCTCTCGGCTCTCTCTCATTCTCTCTCCTTTCTCTCTCTCTCTCTCTCTCTCTCTCTCTCTCTCTCTCTCTCTCTCTCTCTCTCTCATTCTCTCTCTTTTTTCTCTGTTTCTCTTTTTCTCTCTCTCCCTTCCTCCCTCTCTTTCTGTCTGTCTGTCTGTCTCTCTTTCTTTCTCTCTCTCTCTTTTTCTCTCTCCCTTTCTCTCTTTCTCTCTTTCTCTCTATCTCTTGCTCTCTTTCTCTCTCTCTTTCTCCCCACCCCAGTCAGTCAAAGTAGGCAGTGAGGAGCAGAGGGTGGTAGGATGGTTCGGAGGTTGGGGGGGGGTTAGTGGGGATTGGAGGGCGGAGGGAGCAGGTGATGGCTTTCTGGAGTGCACCCTTTCACATCTCTCTCTTTCTCTGTCTGAGCAGCGTGAAGAGGTGGGAGAGATGAGGGGCCTCCTCCTCACGCCCCCAGGGGCTGCACCTGCCAGGGGTGAGGGCGGTGAGTGTGAACTCTGACATTGTACCCTCCGGGCTTGCTCATTTGATGCCCATACACAGGTAAAATACGTATACAAACGCACACTGTTACACACACATGTTGAGTCCCTATCATCCAAACAAGCACATATTTTGTGTACACTTCACACACACACATTTCACACACAACTCAGCATGCTTACTGATGTGAAATTACTAATTATCATTTGAAATATTTGGAAATGTATACATTTTCAGAGTTATATTTAGTGTTAAGGAATTAAGACTTGTTGAGCTCTTGTTTGTTATCTAGCACTGTTTTGTGAATTACTTTTAGCTCTGTTTTGGGTTGGTTATTTTCTGTACAGATGACCTGTCTCGTGGCTGTGTATAGTTCTAAATGTAGTGCTGAGAAGTCCCGTACCTGAGAGTTCTGCTCCATAATGTAGGGTTTGGCCCTGTACTGGTTTGTGTCATCTTGGAGTGGTTCTGTTTGGGTATCTTCCAATTAATTTTATTAGTCTGTGGTCCATCATGGGAGTGGCATCCCAAAAACTAGGTCTCATTTATTAAAGTGATCTGTGCACAGGCTGTCATAACGGTGCTGGCAGCTCTTGTTATGTTTGACAAACTGGCAACAAATTAGTATTATTCAGTGTGCAGAGGTCCGTTTGGGTTCTGTCAGGACTCAGATCAGTGCGAAGGTCGGTGTCAGTGGACCCCTGGCCCGGGCCAGCTGAAAGCCAGTGTATTGGTTTCTATGGTAATGGAGGAGTAGTAACCCCCCACTCAGCAGCGTCCCGCCGCGTGTCGCCTCCTCAATAGAGCGCATCTGCAGAAAACTGGGGACCCTCTGAAATGGGCAGTGACCCGTCCCCAGCAGCCACAAAAAAAGCAACAAATTTTATACCCCAGAACCACAGAGTTGGGCTTTTTCTCAGCGCTTACGTCATAACTCAGAGACAAAAAAGCTGGGACAGAGCCCTGCACTGTCAAATGCAGAGAGAGGGAGAGAGAGGACTGGGGGAGGGGGGGTGGTCACCCCGGTCATTAGGGTGGGGGGAGAAGTCAGATGCAGGAATGAATGAGAGGAAAAAAATCAAACGAAAACTTAAACAAAAGCTGGCTCCAAAACACAATGACGGCCATAGAGATTTGGTAAGAAAAGGGGATATTAGGTTATGAAAATGAATCAGGGGGCTATTCTTACTCACGTCCCCAAATGTCTCATTCATTACCCTGAAAGTGTCGCTCTCGCCTTGGCAACAGCTCACTCATTTCAGGACTGGGTACAGTTTTACATTTTCATCAGAATTTACACTGAATTGAGCAACTCAACCTTCACCACAGCATTTCCCCACAACATGTGTTCTGCTATAGCACCACTTCAGAAATAAAATAGCCAACAAAAAATATGCTCCTGCCTCAAACATAATACTGTTTTTACCATTATAGTGCAAAGTAACAATGCAATTCACTCAACACTGCTCATCTATTCTAAAACACTGCTCCAAAATACTTGTAAAAGTACTGAATTTAAAACAATGCTAACATTAATATTGCATTTTCTCCATCACAATATCTTCTCTTAAACTAATAAAAAATGATACTAACTGTTAAAAGGAGAATGATGGGAGAGAGGGGAATCTTCAGGGGGTGGGAAATGAACAGGATATAAGAGATGATAGAGCCATCCAAGCAGCAATGCTATCCTGAGAGCTTAATTATACAATCCCATTATTGCAATTAAACCACGTTACGTTGAGTAAGAAATGGAAATAAACAAGTCAATACAAATGCAATAGTAATGTTGACAGTTTGCAGGCAGTGGCAGCTTCCCACCCTCCCCAACCCCTCTTCTATTCTCCTCCTCCCTCCCATGGCTCAGTTGTCAATCCCAGGGGGGATCCAATTAATTGAATTAAGCGAATACACAAGTACTGTGGGACTCTATCAAATAGCCTATGGTTTACTTGTTCAAGTATATCTGAAACTAGTTAGCTAGTTCACTAAGAATACATGTTTTTTCAAAATATTTAGAATTTCAACCTGTATTCTCAACTTCCAGCTTTCATCATAGGACAATGCTGTGTGATTGGAAATTGATTTCAGATAGCATCGCAATCTTGGAAAAGTGCTTGAAGTTTAACCAAATTTCTCCCTCCTTCCTGTACGGTCTATTCTTCTTTTCAAGCACATCTCCTCACCCCTCCCTCCCCCTCCCTCCCGCTTTCTCCCCCTCCCCACCCCTCCCTCCCGCTTTCTCCCCCTCCCCACCCCTCCCTCCCGCTTTCTCTCCAAGAGCCAATGTAGCCAGCTCACAGAGAGACATGAGAGGAGCTGAAAGAGGGACGATGAGAGAGCGAGATGGCTACAATGAAGGAGGGGAAGAAAAGAATGAAGGGAGGGAACTAGGGAGGAACAGAAAAGTAAAACGATTAAAAGGAGGGAGGAGTAGAGAGAGACAGGCAGCACTCGTTTGGGTCATAACTCTGTGCACATGACTAGTTTCTGTGGGTTTCTTATGACTTTTTCTAAGGAGAGGGAAGGAAAGTGGTGGAGAAAGTGGTTTGCCATTCTTTCACATATTGTTGTTAGGGAGTGTTTGGGTGTGATAAAAGGACAGAAACAGAGAGAGGAACAAAGGGGGGGGGGGTACCTTGGCTGAAGGCACTGTCACTGACGTCCCCAACACTTTGAACAACTTGTCAATGGAGATGCTGAAGTGGCCGCATTCTAAGCATTCTGTCACACATTTGTGTACAAAACGTTGAAAGAGCTTGCTGACCTGCCCATCGCCCTTTATTGCAGTTCAAATGGCAAGGCGCATGCATTGTGCCTGGGAGTTCATTAAATTCATTGGTTTGACCTGTTATTTTTAAAGCCGAAAAGTCTCTACTGAATCGGAAAAATCTGAGTCAGCCATACAAAATGGCCTGATGACCTCCATAGGGAAACAGACCCCTTTGAGCAGCATGTCAAGGCTTTTATATGGGAACGAAAGCCAAAGGGGACATTTTAAAACATATCTATACCATAACAAATGTATTCACATCAAAAGGTTATTATGTATGCAGAGTGTCGTTATCAAACGTCCATTAGCCCTATACTTCACTATAGTTTGATGGGCATTTCGTCAAAAGGCCTTTAAGGCCTCGTGCAGTAAAAAACTAGATTTCCCTATGTTTTATACAGTATGCATTTCCACACTATGAGGTTGGAATAATACTGTGAACTCATGAAAAATGATGATAATGCCCTTTTAGTGTAAGAATTGTTTGAAAAGACCACCTGAAATTTCAGCCTGTTTTGGTGGGATGGAATTTTGGCCTGCTTGGTGAAATCACCAGGCCGTAAATGAGTAAATAGACCAATAAGCAAGAGAGTTACAAACCTCTCTGCAAATAACAGTTTGTTTTCAGTTTTCCCCTTCCCACTCAGACCACTTCCAGACAGACCTAGCTAAATTCTTGCTTGAGAAATTGCTTTTTACTACAAAGCCATTTTTAGTTATTTTTGACCATTTTGATTGAAAACATTCACAGGTACTTAATTGTTGAGATAAGGTACTTAATTGTTGAGATGCATTGGAGCTTTAAGCGAACATGAGTTTCCATATAATCTCACTGACTGTATTTATCAGACCTCAGGATGCAGACAGTTCGAAGTAACAAAAGTTATTTCAAAAACAGGGGGCAGGCAAATGACAGGTCAAGGGCAGGCAGAGGTCAGTAATCCAGAGAGGAGTCCGAAAGGTACAGAACGGCAGGCAGGCTCAGGGTCAGGGCAGGCAGAGGTCAGTAATCCAGAGAGGAGTCCGAAAGGTACAGAACGGCAGGCAGGCTCAGGGTCAGGGCAGGCAGAGGTCAGTAATCCAGAGAGGAGTCCGAAAGGTACAGAACGGCAGGCAGGCTCAGGGTCAGGGCAGGCAGAGGTCAGTAATCCAGAGAGGAGTCCGAAAGGTACAGAACGGCAGGCAGGCTCAGGGTCAAGGGCAGGCAGAGGTCAGTAATCCAGAGAGGAGTCCGAAAGGTACAGAACGGCAGGCAGGCTCAGGGTCAGGGCAGGCAGAGGTCAGTAATCCAGAGAGGAGTCCGAAAGGTACAGAACGGCAGGCAGGCTCAGGGTCAGGGCAGGCAGAGGTCAGTAATTCAGGGCAGTGTCACAAGGTACAGAACGGCAGGCAGGCTCAGGGTCAGAGCAGACAGAGGTCAGTAATCCAGAGAGGAGTCTGAAAGGTACAGAACGGCAGGCAGTCTCAGGGTCAGGGCAGACAGAGGTCAGTAATCCAGGACAGTGTCACAAGGTACAGAACGGCAGGCAGGCTCAGGGTCAGAGAGACAGAGGTCAGTAAATCCAGGACAGTGTCACAAGGTACAGAACGGCAGGCAGGCTCAGGGTCAGAGCAGACAGAGTTCAGTAATCCAGGACAATGTCACAAGGTACAGAATGGCAGGCAGGCTCAGGGTCAGAGCAGACAGAGTTCAGTAATCCAGGACAATGTCACAAGGTACAGAATGGCAGGCAGGCTCAGGGTCAGAGCAGACAGAGGTCAGTAATCCAGAGAGGAGTCTAAAAGGTACAGAACGGCAGGCAGGCTCAGGGTCAGGGCAGGCAGAGGTCAGTAATTCAGGGCAGTGTCACAAGGTACAGAACGGCAGGCGGGCTCAGGGTCAGGGCAGGCAGAGGTCAGTAATCCAGGACAATGTCACAAGGTACAGAATGGCAGGCAGGCTCAGGGTCAGAGAGACAGAGGTCAGTAAATCCAGGACAATGTCACAAGGTACAGAACGGCAGGCAGGCTCAGGGTCAGAGCAGGCAGAGGTCAGTAATCCAGGACAGTGTCACAAGGTACAGAACGGCAGGCAGGCTCGGGGTCAGAGCAGACAGAGGTCAGTAATCCAGGACAGTGTCACAAGGTACAGAACGGCAGGCAGGCTCAGGGTCAGAGCAGACAGAGGTCAGTAATCCAGGACAGTGTCAAAAAGTACAGAACGGTAGGCAGGTTCAGGACAGGCAAAACGGTCAAAACTTAGACTAGAGCGAAAAAAGGAGTACAGGAAAAATGCTGGTAAACTTGACAGGACAAACTGGCAACAGATGTACAGAGAACACAGGTATAAATACACAGGGGATAATGGGGCAAATGGGCGACACCTGGAGGGTGGTAGAGACAAGCACAAAGACAGGTGAAACAGATCAGGGTGTGACAGTATTAAAAAGGGTCTGACCTCAGCAAGGACAAGATGCTGAATTAATTCAATCTTCTGTGTACTAATTGGTTCCTACAGTGCACAAATTAGTTCTCTGCTATTTGACCATAGGAAAAACAGCTACTCTGTAGATACTGCAATACGGGTTTGATTGAATTGAGCACTGTTGACTATTGTTGAATACTATTATTCTCTTATATTGGTTTATGAATTACATTTACATTACATTTAAGTCATTTAGCAGACGCTCTTATCCAGAGCGACTTACAAATTGGTGCATTCACCTTATGACATCCAGTGGAACAGCCACTTTACAATAGTGCATCTAAATCTTTTAAGGGGGGTTGAGAAGGATTACTTTATCCTATCCTAGGTATTCCTTAAAGAGGTGGGGTTTCAGGTGTCTCCGGAAGGTGGTGATTGACTCCGCTGTCCTGGCGTCGTGAGGGAGTTTGTTCCACCATTGGGGGGCCAGAGCAGCGAACAGTTTTGACTGGGCTGAGCGGGAACTGTACTTCCTCAGTGGTAGGGAGGCGAGCAGGCCAGAGGTGGATGAACGCAGTGCCCTGCCTTATTAGTGGATTAGCTTAAATGAATGCATGTATAGCAACTTATTGATGCATTCATTGATTGGACATTATGAAATGGTATAGTGCTGTTATGATTAGTCATAATGATATCACATGATTTTAAAAGTATTCAGTTCACCTGACTTTAGGGACTTTAACCAAGTTTGGTAGGCTACTAACAACCATCAGCGCCATTCATATACAGGGCGCCGTTTTGGAGAAGCCTAGTTACTGTGACTCAACAGCCATATGGAATTTGACTATGGTCATGATTGTGACTGCAGATGTGGCGGTAATACGGTCACCATAACAGCCCTCTTCAGGTGACTTTCACTCTTGCTGTAGATTTACAACCCACCTCACACTGCATGGTAGATATTTGATGATACTTCCCATACATAGCTAACTTGTGGTGGGCACTAAACCCATACGTTACGTTTATATTCTTCACATTCCTTGGATGATTGCACTTTACTGTCAATCGCTCTGAGTAATAGTGTCTGCTAAATGACCCAAATATAAATGTAAATGCAAGAAATTGTGTGTTCGTCTATGTTCAAGTTCATCTTGATAACTCGTAATGCTACCAAATGGAGCAGGACACACACACACACAGACACACAGACACACACACACACACACACACACACACACACACACACACACACACACACACACACACACACACACACACACACACACACACACACACACACACACACACACACACACACACACACACACACACACACACACACACACACACACACACACACACACACACACACACACACACACACACACTTAAGGATTCATTAGTCCCCATGGTGTGCTGTACATATTGCACTACTCAGCTGGTAGTTGGGTTAGCAGTGTTGTCTGTTGGACTGGTGGCTCTGCTGAGCATATGAATGATAATCAGGCCTTTGTGTGCCTACCCATAGTGGTGCAGCAGGACCTGCAGTCTGTGCAGTCGCCTCAGGGGAAGATTAGGAGGGGCAGCCGGCCCTCTGTGTCACATCGACAGTCACAGCGCCCGTCCGGCTCGGCCAAACCCCACTGGGACCCTAAATCCTGTTACACTGTCAGCTAAGACCATCCCTCCTACTAGAGATGTGTGGCTGTAAAATGTGTGTACATATTAAGTAGGGGGGCGGAGTGTCTCAAAACGATGAATAATTCATACTAGAAGAAAAGGAAATATTGACTACATCCCCATGAACAGAGTGCCCTCTTTATTTTATCAAATGGGAGATCTTTAGACTCACACACAAACCCATGAAAATATCATTTTCTGGTGGCACAGCGGGTGCTGGCCAATAGCATCATCAGCATCATGCATAAAAGATGTTCAACTGGAATCATGACTATTGTTTATTGGAATATTTGATTAATGGTTTGGCTATTTTCAGTTGTTGCTTTTTCAGTTCTATGGTTTGTGACATCACACTATTGGATACTTATTAGTGGATTTGCTTAAATGTTTATCAGATTCTTATTCTATTTGTTGTTTGACTTGAGTGAGTAATCTAATGATTGTTGTTCTTGTAGATGTTCACTGCTTTTGTTTCTAGTTTCACAATTTATGTCATTGATTCATCTTATATGAATTTTAGGCTGTAGCCTACTTTATGAAATGAGGACTTCATAACAGTGTCTAGAGTATCTATGAGGATGCTGTTTTGCTCAGACAGGGAACTGCAGAGTAGCTGTTTGATTTGTTTCAGTAACAAAGTCATTATACTAGATGAGATTTCTTGCACTTCTGGCCTGCGCCTCCAGAGGGCCATGTTTTCTGAGGTCAAAGCTATTTGTCGGTCTCCAGTTGGGATTACAAATGAGGATGAGCCTCCCTAAGTAGCGACCCCCAGCACCCCTATATTCCTACCCACGGGATGACAGCTATGACCGTTATTTTGAAAACGATTTCCTTTGATAATATATTTAAGCAACCAGCCAAGCAAATGTCACTGTCCTAATAGTGACCAGATAATTAAATGTAACCCTCCACCTGTTGAAACAGCACCAATTCCAGACCAATTGTATTGTGCCAACAAACTCTGAGCCTCTAATGTTTTACATTTTTGTTGTGAAAATAAGGAAATGCCTTTAATTAATGAATTGTTACATTAATACAACATTATTAACCCATTTTGTAATTCAAATTTAGAAAACAGCATATAATTGAGAGGGGATGTGGTGGGTCAAGGGACTGGAGCGAGATTGGCCTATTAGTTAATGGAAGACGCCTGGCATACGGCGTCCAACAGAATGAAAGGCCTAATCCCACTCTGTTGCAGATAACAGGCTCTTGTCCGCATGACTCTGTACCTACAGCTTGTTTAAGGGTTTAATTGCTCCTAATTTGTGCGGTAAATACCTGCTATTATGGCGCTGCAAAGTTGCGACCAAATTATACCCTTAATGTAAGTCGAGTGGTATTTTCCACGGAGCAGAGTCCCTGGTCATTTTACCGGAGATAAAACAAATAGGTTTGTATGATGCATATGGGCGGGTTTTGCTTCTGGACTGAAAAGCCATTATGTGAGCGGCTCGGTTCTGAACTGAAAAGCATGAGCGGTGAGCAGACAGGTAATTGTCACGCTTGTCAAGGACCACCAGTGACACCAACATTTTACTCTGCAACGTCGCAGCCATAAAGGTGTCCAGTGTGTTATATGTGGTCATGCACACATGACAAGTTGTGGATTTTTTTTGCACCTTGCAAAATTAACAGACTCTAATAATAAGATTTAATTTATACACAGCTCATTGCAACATATTTCCTTAGCCTAAGAGTTAGTATTGTCATTCGTGGGAAAGATTCCTTGCCCATGGAAATTCGAAAGTTCTAGACATCCTGCCGTAGCGCACTTGTTGCAGAAAGCACACTAGCAACCTGGGTAGAAAGCATGCATGTAAAATATAAGATTTTAGATACAAAAAATGTGTAAACTCCAGTCGTAGCCCAAACTGGTGACAAAACCTTATATATTCATGTTATGGTTTTATCCAGTTGCTATCTGATATGTGTTTATAAGCTTTATAACCAATTACCCATCTTATTTTTTCTCTCTTCCTCTGAGAAAGCACTGTTTGAATTTTGAAAGAATATTTACATTTGCGTCATCTACGTTTTCAGAAAAATAAGAAGTAATGTGAATAGAATAGGGAAGCTTTTTAGGGACAAATCAAAAACAAAAAATAAAAGAAACGCAATACGGCTGGGAGGAATATAAACGACATTTCACTGTTTACTCAAACATTAATGGTTCCCATCTCTTTGAAGGTGTTGTTTAGAAGACCTAAAGTGAAAGAAAATGTTTTCCTATTGCTTAATTCAATCAGAGCGAGGCGGGGGCTTTCACGCGCACGCATTTGGCCTCTCTGTGACAGAGTCGCCTTTGTGTGCGTCTATCCGCCGCTGTCACACACTTTAATTCGAGTCTCTTTCTCTTGCATTGAAAACACTCCACAATGACATTCAATAAGGGCCGGCGAGTGAAAACCTGGTTATTTTTATATATTCTTTCCCGGACTCGGCGGGGGCCCGGGCACAGGAATTAATCACTGGTTTGAACCGCATTGCCTTCAGGCTGTGACTTGTCCTTTCTGTGTCTAGAAATGATACATTGGCCTCAAAATGGACAAGTACATTCACACGTTTTAAATTAAACACTTATTTGTTTGCAGATAGTCCTGCAGATAGTCCTACCTTTAGCAGCAATCAATAATATATACTCTATATATAATATAGCCTATACTTAATACTTATATTTTCACTTGTATAGACAAATAGGTCCTAGTATGTCATGTAGGGCTGTATGTCATGTGTTCACAAATATTACGACATACTTGCAAGTTCAACATAGAAGCCTTAACGATGCCAATTAAGGAAGGTCCTTTCCAGCATAAATTAGAACAAAATGCAAACGTTTTATTGTATACTTAGACTAGGAGGCTATTGTGTGTCCTGCATCTTTTGTATGGCATGCATATGTGCTTGGATTCCAGAAAATATTAACTTACAGCTTATTTAACGTAAGCATTACAGAGCAAATACCACTCAACTCCCCAACTGTTACTCACGATTGATCAACTTAAACACATTCTCTGTTATGTTATGCGGAAAGTGTAGGCCTAGTTGGATAAGTGCTGATGGTGTTCCATAAATGAGTAGATTTTCTGAAAACAGACAGACCAGTAGAAATGGCTACCCCAGTACATTGGCAAAATGTTTATTTCTCAAATTATAGATCTGAAAACGTAATATAATAAATAAGAGCGAAGCTAACATGTAGAAGGGGTAGTGCCGCCTCTTGCGGCGTGGGTGGGGCTGACAAGAATAGACCACATTATGCAGTTCATTTAGTTAACAAGTGAAATAATGGGGAAGCGTGCAGTGTGAATGCCAAGAGAAAAGGCACAAAACCCTATTGAGAGCTCTTAGACGCTCACCGCGTAACCGTCACATGGCCGGACCGGGACTACAACTATTTAAAGAGCGTCAGTGTCCTTTCAGCACCACTCCGCTGTCCACCCGCCAAGCAAGCAGTTCTGAACGAAACAACGCGCTGACTGAAAAAGTTTACCAAGTACTGAGCAGCAAGTTTGCAAAGATGCCGAGGTCCTTTCTTGTGGATTCCTTGATTTTGAGGGAGGCAAATGATAAAGGGAGGGAAAACAATCCACCTTTATTTCCTTACGCTATGCACCCGTCTCACCCACTCCATGGGCTGTCCGCAGGCTCTTGCCACTCACGGAAGGCTGGCTTGCTATGCTTCTGTCCGCTATGCGTATCCCAGCTCCACCCATCCCCACCGACCTTGCCACTCCTCAAGGCATCCTTCCCTACCTTCGGCTCCCAGTACTGCCATTCTGCACTATCGAGGCACCACACGTCCTCCACCGGCGTCAACCTCAACCACGGTCCGGGGATATATCAAGCAACCTATTCGGTTCCAGACCCACGACAGTTCCACTGCATCTCCATTGGTGAGTAAAACGTATTGAATGCACAATTGATACTTTTACACAGAATGAGCTTCATCAGCTGAATGAACATTTACTCCGGTGTTTTATTTAGCATTTTGGATAACTTAATTAAATGTGTATATTTTTTTGGCTTTTACAGAAAACAACAACAGCCAACTTCAGAGCAGCAAGCGCATGCGCACAGCGTTTACCAGCACGCAACTTTTGGAGTTGGAGAGAGAGTTCACTTCCAACATGTATCTCTCCAGACTTCGGCGCATTGAGATCGCCACATATCTAAACCTGTCAGAGAAGCAGGTCAAGATCTGGTTCCAGAACCGCAGAGTCAAACACAAGAAGGAGGGGAAGAGCGGCGCGCACAGATCCGGTTCCCACAGTTGCAAGTGCTCGTCCCTGTCATCTGCACGGTGCTCCGAGGAGGAAGAGGACATGCCCATGTCTCCCTCCTCATCAGGGAAAGAGGATGATGGAGACCTGTCCGTCTCTCCCTGAACTTCCCCTGATCTTCCCCGATCCTCAACAGAGACAATTCCATAGCACCTGTGGAATTCTGAATGCAGCCAAAAAGTCGACTGTTCTTATCGTGTTCAGTCACCTGTACATAGGAAGAGAATAAAATATATAAACAGGGAATTTCTCTGGAATGTTGTATAATTGTATACATGTTGTTCGTTTTATATGTAGTTTTTTTCTGATAACGGTCCATTCGTTGTTGCCAATGGATTCTATTACAGCTAGACAGGTCGATATTGGTTTTATGATATACCCAAATGAATAGCAACATTTGTTAGTATTATTTTTGTAAAACAATAGCTGTATTTTGTATAATGGTGAATACTGGCTAGCTTTAAGCACATTATTTGGATGGAAATGTGACGGAGATATTGTGTGCGGGACGAAAAATAAATCCTCACAATGTTACATCACTAATAGCCTATCAAACTGTTATTATATCTTCAGTGTATTTGAAAATATTTATTTATTTAAAAATGTGAATACTTAAATAAAGAATATTTCTTAGTGATATACTCATGACTCTGTGTGAAATTGTTTACACTTGCGCACCACTGGGAGCGCAAACACAGACACTAGGAGCGCAAACACAGACACTAGGAACGCAAACACAGACACTGGGAGCGCAAACACAGACACTAGGAGCGCAAACACAGACACTGGGAGCGCAAACACAGACACTAGGAACGCAAACACAGACACTAGGAGCGCAAACACAGACACTAGGAGCGCAAACACAGACACTGGGAGCGCAAACACAGACACTGGGAGCACATACACAGACACTAGGAGCGCAAACACAGACACTGGAAGCGCAAACACTGGGAGCGCAAACACAGACACTGGGAGCACAAACACAGACACTAGGAGCGCAAACACAGACACTGGGAGCGCAAACAGACACTTGATTCGCACATACAGAGCCGTTGCGCACTGACTTCATTCGTACAACCAACAGCACAGCACCGTGTGGAAACGTTAACAGGATATTAACTTAAGACATCATTAATAAAATAAAATGAAAAACGACTCACCGTGGATACGTTTAGTTCAAAATATGTTACCAACTACTTTATGCAGAGTTGGATATGGCATGGCATTTGGGTCAGTTTACTGGTGATACTGTGCCACCTTTAGAATGCGTGTTGTGTTTGTGATGTCCATTCCACATTTATTTGTGTGTGCATGTTCCCATAACCTATACATAAAGTCTATATGTAGCCGATGCTATACTGCACCTCTGTAACTCTGTGGTTGATTGAGACTATAAACGTGGACTTTGGAGATCAGGTAGTTTTAATCAAGCAGAACTCACTCTCTGCATCCTGATCTGCATCCAAAAGGAAATAAAACATTTGTAGAGCACATATGTTCTGAGAATCGTCGCCTCTTTCTACATTATCCTATACATTCATTTATGAATCCAAGGAGATGGTATATATCAGATAGCTCATGTTCATCATTTACGCGCACGGTCTGTTTACTTTCAAGAGTGGACAGAAGAGAAAAAGCGGGCAGCTGAAACGTTTTTCTGTCCAGGGAAAAATCTAGGCACTTTTCCGTAGGTTGATCTGAGTATTACGCACAAAGACACTTGGTAATGCATGCTTTTTGCCACATGAAAATGGTGCAGCTCTACATTTTAGATGCCCGTTTGAATACAGTTATTGTGCTAAAGTGTTTCAAAAGAAAGGTTCCCCTCTCTCAAGAAAAGTGTTTCAAAAGAAAGGTTCCCCTGTCTCAAGACAAGTGCTATGGGGACGGTAATCTCTGTCAAGAAGTCTTAACAGCCAGACATTCATGCTTTCCCTGGGGAGAGCTCTCAAAGCCCGCGTTAGCATGCAGGGGCCCTCGGAGCTCCACATTGCGGCTCTCGCTCTTGTCATATCAGAAATCCGCTTCATCCCAATCTCCTGATCCGTCTCGTGCCAGGGAGTTAATAACCACTACGGGGTGTATTAACGAGTGAATGAAAGTGAGCAAATGAATACATTCATCACTGTGTCGGCTATTTAAATAAACAGACAAAAACAAAGGCTCATATGCTATCCATATCATTCCTGTTGATCTGTAATTCTGTTGGTAACGTCGTTGATCTCCAAGGTTGTTTTTATTTCTGATAACTCAATTCTGAAGGCAACTCCAGGCTATATCTATGCCTATGTGTTAGGCTCCATTCTCCATTCTAGAAATACATTAAAATGTACTTCAATGTAATGTATTTTAATTGGAATGATTAGACCATTTTCAAATATAGCTAGTCTATACTCCACGATGTTGCTGCTCAAATGAAGGGACAAACAACCCAAAGCATAGGTTTTTTTGGAAAGGCTCTTCAATTAGTAGCCTATCTGTCAAAAAGCAATCATGATGAAAAAAAAAACACTTATTATAGAGAGAACGCATATCAAGTGACCGCATATGAAAAAAAAATCTCAAACGTGCGTGGTTTGGGAGACTATTGGGTGACAACGGGACCAAGACGGTAAAAAAAGCCTGCCATGTAGCCTACTCGCGCTACATGCTCTCCTTGTTCATTACTGGCTTCTCAAAACTATATTACATTTATTAAAATAGGATTTAAATGCTATTTACTTATCTGGAAACGTATCATCAGCCCTCGGTGACAACAAAGACTCTTTTAGGACTGCACATTTACTAAATTATTCACGTTATTGTGCCTTTGGGCGAGAAGTTGCACTTGTAAACTTTGATTTAATTGTTCACTTAAACATTTTAACAAAACTCCAATATTTGCATTTGTTAAGATATGGGATTAGACCATTTTGTTAATTGCACCATAGAGACCCATTTTGCTCACTGCGTCCTCTGTAAAGCGCCCTTTATCCATTCAATAGCCCGAGGGTATGCGCCCTGGGGGAGTTTATAAGCCCGGTGCTCCAAATGCTACATTTATTTATTCTTAATTTTGTGCTGATCAATTCATTGAAGCAAAAAGGCTACAGTGTCTTTTTAAGAGAAGAAAAGCGAATTGTTGACGTGACATTGACGGGGCTGCTGAGAGCGCTACCCGACGCTCGAGGGCCGCTTGAGTCAACAGGCGCCCATCTAGCAGACTTTCCCTTGTCTTTATTCCAACAAATTTTTCATTTACGGCTTTTCTTAGACATGTCTCTTATCTATCAGATTAAAAGAGCAGCTTGTAACAAATCAGTCTGCCCGATTTACAAGAGCATTATGCGCGGAGTCGCGGACAAAGGGAGCAAGCCGTCAGTACCTGAGTCTGGTAGACGGTGCGGCGCTGCAGCTGATTCGATGGTTTGAAAATGCGCACGAAACAAAATACTTGAATCCTGAAAAAGAGCCTTTGTACGTTTCTTTAGAAATCAAGCAATTCTACATGACAAAGGACAATTAATAAGCCGTCTTTTCACGACCAGCAGCTGGTTTCCACGTCAAGGAAAGTTGGAAAAAATTCAGACTGAATGCGCGCAAAAGCCCTTTGCGCGCAGACAGCTACCCAAGGTGACCCATTTGGCACAGTTAAAATAACCAAGCCGAAGCAAAAGCGAGGGAACTGTCAAAAACATTTAAGCTGGGATATCTTGAAATTGCAAATCCCTTTATGTGGAGGGACGCTGCCGATGTGGGTTAGTCTTACAATGGAGGTGGTTAAGTTGGAGAGGCTTTGGAAACGGACACGTGGCTTCTCAATGAGCGCTCCTTTGGACTCGCGTGGCTCGCAGGGGCACTACACATTCAGATCAAGTTTAAACATTATATTTAATCAAATAAACATATAAATACTATGTAACGTAATTTTACTAACACATTTGAAGATATTATATTTTTTTAAATCTTAAACAAAACATGTTATTTACACAGAATTGTAAAGGAAAACCATAGACACATTGTTTAAAAAAAATCCTCAGCCTTGTAGACAATTGTTGTGAATAACTGGATCTATGCTGCATCTTTACCACTTCATTTCTAAAAAAAAGGGAGATACATGTTTTCTTGCCTTTTACACCAACAAAATATTTAGTGAATAATATGTTGTTTTCTCCTCAAGCAATGGAGCCCTTATTTGAACAATGGTGCAGTTGGATATGTGAAAGCATCCATGTGAAAAACATCTTAGCCTACTGCAAAAGTTAACATTTTGATAGGCTGTTATAACAGTTATATAATTCCATCTTACTTTGTCCTAATATATTTAAAACCAATTACCTTTAGACATATTCAGACGTGTAAGCGACTATATATATTTTTTTACAAAGCCTGCTTTAGATTAAACAGCAAGTGAGCTTCATGGGAGACAAGATAAATAGTATTTCACTAGGGCTGTTATATGGTATGTTTTTGTACCGGACTGTGGTAATGATGGTTTCTGCGCCAGTAATTTAAATTGTGGGAAGCCTGGTTCAGATTGCAACTGTGTAATGAGATCTTTTTCCATTTCGCTAATTGTTGTTTAAAATGCCTCGTGGGTATTGGGGGCCCGTTGGTTGGGGACATCTACAAAGCAGGGTGTTCTGATTGTGGCGACGCACCCAGTCAGGTGATCGATCCCGACAGGGCAATAGTCATCGATCATGACCTTGTAAACTCAATCTCATTTGACTGTCAGCCTTTCCTTGGAAGTTATAGCCACAAGCCCAATAGCCTTTAACTAAGGATAGACACCCTATTTCCACAATCACAGAGAAGTGTGCGTGTCTGTGCGAGAAATGACACAATACTTTTATTGTAATAATATCCTAGGTATAATTCTCTGTTACCATCTTTCAACAATATCGGAGCATCAGGTCCTGGACCAACAGGCTCTGAGACAGCTTCAACATGCAGCCAGCAGCATACCACCTAGCATCTCACTGCTGGCTTGCTTCTGAAGCTAACCAGGGTTGATCCTGGTCAGTCCCTGGATGGGAGACCAGATGCTGCTGGAAGTGGTGTAGGAGGGCCAGTAGGAAGCACCCTTTCCTCTAGTCTTAAAAAAGATATCCTGGGACAGTGTAGGGTGCCATCTTTTATTAAATGGGTGTCCTGACTCTCTGTGGTCACTAAAGTTCCCATGGCACATATCATAAGAGTAGGTGTGTTAACCCCTGTGTCCTGGCTAAATTCCCAATCTGGCCCTCCTACCATCACGGTCACCTAATCATCCCCAGTTTACAATTGGCTCATTCATGCCCTCTCCTCTGTAACTATTCCCCAGGTAGTTTCTGAAAATGAGAATGTGTTCTCAATCAACTTACCTGGTAAAACAAGTCTACCATCAGACTGCTGAACAGCTAACCCTAGCTGTCTACTTGCTCAGACCTACACCTAGACTCTCCAGTGCTTAAGGCTCCTGGTTGATTTTGTTTTAGGAACTCAGTCAGGGTCTCAACTTGCTATTGAGTGTAAGAATAGTAGAATACACCAGGCGCAATTTCGAAATTTGACAGTCACTCAATTAGCCATGTAAACGAACAATTTTTAGATTTGTAGTTAGTCTAGCCAGCAATCTAAATGTGTAATCAAGGCCGAAAACAGACTGGGCACGCAGGGTACGTTCCCAGGGGCCCTGACCTCAAGGGGGCCGCCATTTTCATTCAGATATCATATTAACATGGAATAGGCTGTCATAGCAAAATGTGTAGACATTGGCTTTAAAACTGAAAAAATGTACCTCCACCACATGGCAAAATGTGTAGAATTGCAGGTTCTCTCCGCTGTCAAGAGGGAGGCCACTAAAAGATTTTGCCAAGAGGTGGGGGGAACCCCCAACACACATACATACACATAGGCTACACACACACACACACACACCACACACACACACACACACACACACACACACACACACACACACACACACACACACACAGTCAGTGCTGGTGTTCTATTATATACTAGTTATTTAACTGTGCGACCATGACACTTTCCATTTTATATTTGTAAATACAGTTATACTTGACATAGCACATTCATAATCTATACGGTATATATTATTGTTTATATGTCAGTTTATTACTTGCATACTACCTTGTAATTCCTTTACTTTTTATTATTGATATTGATTACTGTACTGCAATGTTGCGGGAGATAGCACGTAACTCAGCACTGCAATGTTGGGGGAGATAGCACGTAACTCAGCACAGCAACTTTGATACATTCTGTAAACTGTGTACGAATAGCATTTTATTTGATTTAGTTGGCCAAGCATTAAATAGTGAAATCAGTTCATGTATGTATTTAATACGTTTACATCTTCAAAATGTCATTCTACTGTTGTTCAGTGTACGGAACGAGAATCTGCAGCTATTTGAGTCTGCACCTGCAATGTCAAGGGTCGTGAAATAATGAACTGCGCTGACTTGGAACTGAGCTTTCAAGTGTTAACCTTTGTAAGCGATATAAAGAGACACGAGAACAATTACCACCGGGGTGCAAAAAGAATGTTTCGCTCCCGTTTCCGCCCGCATGTACATCGAGAGAAGGCCACGCCGAAATGTTCATTTCAACATTTATCTTTTTGGTAGAATTTTGCACAGCTAAACAATTCTCACTACCTCTGCTATTGATATCTTTCTGACCTGATAAAGCGCGCTTGGCTGCTGTCAAATGGGCCTGTTTCGCCCGTTCACATTTAAATATGAGAATGAGTCATGAGGCTTGACACAAGCTGCAGAAGTTGTTAAATTGTTTGAATCTTTTCACCGTGGAGCAGGGGGGTTACTGCATTCATTTTCAATTTAGCGTCGAGGTGAGACCTCCAATTTGCAATCTTTTACCGGGATGTCATAACAAGAAAGTGATCTGGAAACGAGATCGTGCGCATGCAGCCAAGGAATGATAGCTACCACAAGAGAATAGGCTATTTTAGCTTCCCATGATCTTGTTGCAGTTACTCACTCATCAACCTTTTGTGGTATACCTAAAATTTTAGGTATACCACCGCCGGATGGCGCTATTATTCAATTTAAGGAATAATAGCGCCATCTGGCGGCGGTAGCAGCAGGGCTGGAGAATGGAAAGATAAGAGAGAAATGTGGCAAGCAACAAGTGACAAGCAACAAGCCTTTATTTAATCACAATACATTACATTTGATAACATACACATTAACAGTAGACTGGACCCACGACAAATACTAATGAAAAAACACAGACATTGCTGGATTATAACATTTACCTTTTGCCATTCCACAAAAGCACAAGTCTCTGGGTCTCAGCACATCGTCATTGTCGGCCAACATTTTCCAAACTTCTTATTGCTCAAAATAGTAAAGAAATCGTCCTGCTCAGAGACTGGATGGAGTAGGAGCGTCATCTAGTGGCGATATGCAGGTAGACTTTCTTTTAAATAAAAATGGTTAAGGCTGAAACAAGGGAGTAAAATATTGTGTATATACAGTACAAGTCAAAAGTTTAAATAAACCTACTCATTCAAGGGGTTTCCTTTATTTTTACTATTGTCTACATTATGTAATAATAGTGGAGACATCAAAACTATGAAATAACACATATGGAATCATGTTGTAACCAAAAACGTGTTAACCCATTCAAAATATATTTTATATTTGAGATTCTTCAAAGTAGTTACCCTTTGCCTTGATGATAACTTTGCATACTCTTGGCCGAGTGGGTGGCAAGGAATGTTAGCTCTAAATATTTTTTAAACCCTAAACCTCAACTAAATATTGTAATAAATAATGTGGAAATTGAGCAAGTTGAGATCACTAAACTGATTGGAGTAACACTGGATTGTAAACTGTCATGGTCAAAACATATTGATGCAACAGTAGCTAAGATGGGGAGAAGTCTGTCTATAAAAATGTGATGCTCTGCATTATTAACAACACTATCAACAAGGCAGGTCCTACAGGCCCTAGTTTAACAACACTATCAACAAGGCAGGTCCTACAGGCCCTAGTTTAACAACACTATCAACAAGGCAGGACCTACAGGCCCTAGTTTAACAACACTATCAACAAGGCAGGTCCTACAGGCCCTAGTTTAACAACACTATCAACAAGGCAGGTCCTACAGGCCCTAGTTTAACAACACTATCAACAAGGCAGGTCCTACAGGCCCTAGTTTAACAACACTATCAACAAGGCAGGTCATACAGGCCCTAGTTTAACAACACTATCAACAAGGCAGGACCTACAGGCCCTAGTTTAACAACACTATCAACAAGGCAGGTCCTACAGGCCCTAGTTTAACAACACTATCAACAAGGCAGGACCTACAGGCCCTAGTTTAACAACACTATCAACAAGGCAGGTCCTACAGGCCCTAGTTTAACAACACTATCAACAAGGCAGGACCTACAGGCCCTAGTTTAACAACACTATCAACAAGGCAGGACCTACAGGCCCTAGTTTAACAACACTATCAACAAGGCAGGTCCTACAGGTCCTAGTTTTGTAACACCTGGACTACTGTTGAGTCGTATGGTCAGGTGCCACAAAAAAGGACTTAGGAAAATTGCAATTGGCTCAGAACAGGGCAGCACGGATGGCCTTTAGATGTACACAGAGAGCTAATATTAATCATATGCATATCAATCTCTCCTGCCTGAAAGTGGAGAAGAGATTGACTTCATCACTACTTTTATTTATGAGAGGTATTGACAAGTTGAATGCACCGAGCTGTCTGTCTAAACTACTGGCACACAGCTCGGACACTCATGCATACCCCACAAGACATGCCACAAGAGGTCTCTTCACAGTCCCCAAGTCCAGAACAGACTATGGGAGGCACACAGTACTACATAGAGACATGACTACATGGAACTCTATTCCACATCAAGTAACTGACGCAAGCAGTAAAATCAGAAAATAAAGATAAAAAAACACCTTATGGAACAGTGGGGACTGTGAAGCAACACAAACATTTGCACAGACACATGCACACGCACACACACACACACACACACACACACACACACACACACACACACACACACACACACACACACACACACACACACACACACACACACACACACACACACACACACACACACACACACACACACACACACACACACACACACACAGAAGATAGTCCTATTTGGTAAAAGACCAGGTCCATATTATGGCAAGAACAGCTCAAATAAGCAAAGAGAAACGACTTTATCATTACGTTAAGACAGGAATATCATTCAATGCGGAACATTTCAAGAACTTTGAACGTTTCTTAAAGTGCAGTTGCAAAAAACATCAAGAACAATGATGAAACTGGCTCTCATGAGGACTGCCACAGGAAAGGAAGACCCAGAGTTACCTCCGCTGCAGAGGATAAGTGCACCTCAGATTAACTGCACCTCAGATTGCAGCCCAAATAAATGTTTCACAGAGTTCAATTGACAGACACATCTCAATGTCAATTGTTCAGAGGAGACTGCGTAAATCAGGCCTTCATGATTGAATTGCTACAAAGAAACTACTACTAAAGGACACTAAAAGCAGCCAACAAGTGCTCAACATATGTGGAAACTCCTTCAAGACTGTTGGAAAAGCATTTCAGGTGAAGCTGGTTGAGAGAATGCCAAGAGTGGGCAAAGCTGTCAAGGGTGATTGTGGGTGGCTACTTTGAAGAATTTCAAATATAAAATATATTTAGGTTTGTTTAACACTTTTTTGGTTACTACATGATTCCATATGTGCTATTTCATAGTTGTGTTGTCTTCACTATTATTCTGCAATGTAGAAAATAGTACAAATAAATAAAAACCTTTGAATGAGTAGGCGTGTCCAAACTTTTGACTGGTATTGTATATATAATTTCTTTTTTTTAACTTCAAATGCGTAATTTCAGAAGAAATGTAGGCCTATCGTAGTATGTTATGCTTTAAGAAGGGCCTAGGCCTAACACTAATGATATTCGAGAGACATTAGTTGTGCTGGCATGATGGCTGTGGTAGTGTGTGAAAAGCTCATCTCAAGACTCATAATTTCACTAGAAATTGATAACCTATCATGTTAGCTTCACAACGAACATCCACATTTTCAGTTGTCTGTTCAAGTAAGATGCAAGAAAAAACGGTAGGCTATACCAGGGTTTCCCAAACTCGGTCCTGGGGCCCATCCTGAGTGCATGTTTTGGCTTTTGCCCTAGCACTACCCAGCTGACTCAAATAACCAACTCATCATCAAGCTTTGATTATTTGAATCAGCTGTGTAGTGCTAGGGTAAAAACCAAACCGTACCGGTTTATACTACCTATACTGCCTAGGATGTTTGGACTTGGATTGGATTCACATCTGAACACTAATAATATTGACTGTGGTGGTCTACATCTGTGTTCACTGGCCACATGTTCTGGGATTCATTTTACTGTCCTCAGGGTATTTTTCCTGAGTTGTGTCTCAACTCAGAGAGAGAGAGTTGACCAAAACGGCAGACAGCACTAAGTCTCTGTCGGTCCCAATCCATTACCTTTAAGACCTTTCACAACTCTGCCCCTTATCTGTCAGAACAAAAATATATTAGGGAACTGAAACTGTAGTGATCGACACCCAAAGGATATGCTGATGATTGGTATACCTTTTACAGGTAACTTAATTAGATCTATGAGATTAATCAAGTTTTTTATTGTGCTATTCTCAGTGAAACACAGAAAGAGACGATTAACCAGTGGAAAACAAAACAGATAATGCAGCTCAATTCTGCAGCAGAAGCACCATACTTTGGGGTAGTTTGGGAGCCTGCCTAGAAAACCCAGCGATGGGTAAACAGATTGAACACAGGTGTACCAGTCAGAGGTGTGGACTCGAGTCACATGACTTGGACACGAGTCAGACTTGAGTCACAAATATGATGACTTGCAACTCGACTTTGATTTTAACATCAGTGACTCGTGGCTTAACTTGGACTTGAGCCTTTTGACGCAACCTGACTTGATACCCTCCCCAAGCCCAAATATTAAACATGATGCTATTTTTAAAAAGTGTGCAGCGCATCAACTCTTCATTTAAAGGATTACAGTTTGAATCGGACAGCAGCCAATCAAATTGTGCCAGCTGAGAAAAAGTTGTGCTTTGCAGTGCAGAGGAACATCGGCGGGTGAATTCAGATGGAGCCCTTGGAAAGATGATACCCCAAATAATTATTTTCAGATATAAAGACGAAGCTGTATCAACAAAAAATGGATTGCAACTTGCAAAACATGCTGGAAGAAAATTACAGACAGATGCGCAACAATTTCCAACTATGTTCGACATTTGAAGCTGCACAAAGAACGGTAAGTTGTGGCTAATATAGCTGACAGCTATATCATTTATAACTTTGCTAGTGTAGCATGTAGGCTAACATAACCTTAAACCAATGAGCCTCCACACAGTCAGTCAGTGCGGAACGTGATCATTGCACCCAAGATTGAGCTACAACTGGCTAGGCAGTTGGAAGCCTAAATCCTGCCTGATGTTACTGCTGTTCCTAAAACCATTGACATACGTTAGCCTACTGTAACCACACAGAGAGTGTGTGTGTGTGTTAAGGTTGGGCGATTGTATACAAACCAACATCACCTGATTGCTCCCCATAGTGATCCTCGGTAGTCGATCACTATTTGGGGGGGGGGGTCTTTCTCGTGGCTACCCATGTTTTCCATGGAAATGTAACATTTGTTTGAAAAGTAATAAATATATAGATATTTTTAAAAGCATTCATGATTTGCGTAAATGTAATATAGGATGCCATGGTCAACTGTAAGTGCTGTTATTCTGAAGTGGAAACATCTAGGAGCAACAACGGCTCAGCCGCAAAGTGGTAAGCAACACAAGCTCACAGAAGGGGATCGCCGAGTGCTGAAGCGCGTAGTGCTTAAACATTTCTGTCTTCAGTTCCAACACTCACTACTGAGTTCCAAACTGCCTCTGGAAGCAACGTCAGCACAATAACTGTTCGTCAGGATCTTCATGAAATGGGTTTCCATGGCCGAGTAGCCGCACACAAGCCTAAGATCACAATGCGCATGAGTCGGCTGGGGTGGTGTAAAGCTCGCTGCTATTGGACTCCGCAGCAGTGGAAACATGTTCTCTGGAGTGATGAATCACGCTTCATCATCTGGCAGTCCGGCCGACAAATCTGGGTTTGGCAGATGCCAGGAGAAAGCGACCTGACCCAATGCATAGTGCAAACTATACATTTTGGTGTAGGAGGAATAATTATTTTCATGGCTTGGGCTAGACCCCTTAGTTCCAGTGAAGGGAAATACATATATATACCTTTTCCATTTCATGGTATCCAATTGGTAGTTACAATCTTGTCCCCTCACTGCAACTCCCATACGGACTCGGGAGAGGCAAAGGTCGAGAGCCCTGCGTCCTCTGAAACACAACCCAGCCACGCAGCACTGCATCTTGACACAATGCCCACTTAACCCGGAAGCCAGCCGCACCAATGTGTTGGAGGAAACACTGTACACCTGGCAACCATGTCAGCATGCATTGTGCCCGGCCCGCCACAGGAGTAGAATGTATGCACACATGACTGTAAGTCGCTTTGGATAAAAGCGTCTGCTAAATGGCATATATTATTTATTATTATTATTATTATTATTATTATTATTAGGAGTCACTGGTGCGCGATGGGACAAGAACATCCCTGCTGGCCAAACCCTCTCCTAACCCGGAAGACACTGGACTCTCCCAGTCGCGGCCGGGTGCAACAGAACCTGGACTCACACCAGGATCTCTAGTGGCACAGCTAGCACAGCGATGCAGTGCCTTAGACCAATGCACCACTTGGGAGGCCCTGTAAAGGTAAATCTTAACGCGACAGCATATAATGACATTCTAGACGATTCTGTGATTCCAACTTTGTGGCAACAGGTTTGGGACTGCCCTTTCCTGTTTCAGCATGACAATGCCCCCGTGCAGAAAGCGAGGTCCATACAGACATGGTTTGTCGAGATCGGTGTGGAAGAACTTGACTGGCCTGCACAGAGCCCTGACCTCAACCCCATCAAACACCTTTGGGATGAATTGGAACACAATTTTGCACGCCCAATTTTTCAGTTTTTGATTTGTTAAAAAAGTTTGAAATATTCAATAAATGTCGTTCCACTTCATGATTGTGTCCCACTTGTTGTTGATTCTTCACAAAAAAATACAGTTTTATATCTTTATGTTTGAAGCCTGAAATGTGGCAAAAGGTCGCAAAGTTCAAGGGGGCCGAATACCTTCACAAGGCACTGTATATACATTTGGTCATTTCTAAGGACATAAAAACCCTGGATGAATATGGTTTAGTTAATTTACCCAAGTAATTGATTACTTACTGCAAGTTATTTACCTCTAAAACTATAAAGTTAGCGACAACACTAGATAGCCAGATCAGTTAGCTAGCTCAAAAACTAGCTTGTCTACATGGAAACTTCCAGAACCAAAAGAAAAGAAATTGAGAAATCCTTAGATGTACAATTAACAGCAAAAGATTGTATGATTTTGGATACTCCTCTTCAGAATGTAACTGTGGAGGGGTGCTATGGGTGATGAAAATATGGTGAGCACGGACAACAATGCTCACAATTTGTGCCCATCCAGCCCCCACCTCGGGCCGTTACCTTACGACCCCGGCACTACAGTCAAGCCCCAGGGGGAAAAGATGAGGGAAGAGGGTATGTCATTTCTTGAAATGCAAAATAATATTGTGATGCTTTTGATAGAAAAGATAGATGAAATGGCTTGGAGGACATGGTTAGGGAGAATACGATGAAAATTGAGGCCATAAAAAAACTTGACTTTATCTATGAAGAAGTGAAACCCCTCAAATGTGACATGAAGAAAGTGGAAGTTATCTGCCAGGAAAATGAAAAGAAGGTGGCTGAACCCGAGCAAAATGTGAATGAGGCGGATAGATACCAGCGCAGGTAGAACCTGAGGCTCCATGGAATTTCAAAGCAGGCGTGTGAGGACATCAAATGCAGAGTTGTTGACATCTGAGGAGCTGTCATTCCCGAATCAAAAGCCAAACTTCAGGAAAATGTGGACATCGTTCATCGTTTAGGAAGACTCAAAGATCAAGACAAGTGACAACCATCACCCGGATCACCAATAAATCTAACTTCCTATCGGACCTTGTAGTCATGGCAGATAATATTCACTTTTTTGGTGACTTTAATTATGGCTGCAGGGGCAGTATTGAGAAGCTTGGATGAATAAGGTGCCCAGAGTAAACGGCCTGCTCCTCAGTTCCAGTTGCTAATATATGCATATTATTATTATTACATTTGGATAGAAAACACTCTGAAGTTTGTAAAACTGTTTGAATGATGTCTGTGAGTATAACATAACTCATATGGCAGACAAAAACCTGAGAAAAAATCCAAACAGGAGGTGGGAAATCTGAGGTTTGTAGTTTTTTAACTCAGGCCTATCGAATACACAGTGGGATATTCGTTATGTTGCACTTCCTAGGGCTTCCACAAGATGTCAAACGTCTTTAGAAACTTGAATGATGCGTCTACTGTGATGTGGAGCCGGATGAGAGCTCTTTGAGTCAGTGGTCTGGCAGAGAGCCAGGTCCTGGTCATGCGCATTTCACATGAGACCGACCAGCGTTCCATGGCTTTTCTATAGACAATTGAATTCTCCGGTTGGAACGTTATTGAAGATTTATGATAAAAACATCCTAAAGATTGATTCTATACTTAGTTTGAAATGTTTCTATGACCTGTAATATAACTTTTTGAAATAAACTTTTCGTCCGACGTTTGGCTGGACCTGCACGAGCGTTTGGATTTGTGTACTAAACACCCTAACAAAAGTAGCTACTTGGACATAAATAATGGACATTATCGAACAAATCAAACATTTATTTTGGAACTAGTATTCCTGGGAGTGCATTCTGATGAAGATCATCAAAGTTAAGGGAATATTTATAATGTTATTTCTGATTTCTGGTGACTCCAACATGGCAGATTAAAAAAAAGAATTCTGAGCGCCGTTCTCAGATTATTGTATGGTTTGCTTTTTCCGTAATTTAAAAAAAAAAATTCTAACAAAGCGGTTGCATGAAGGAGAAGTATATATATAATTCCATGTGTAACACTTGTATTTTCATCAACATTTATGATGATTATTTCTGTAAAATTGATGTGGCTATGAAAAATCACTGGATGTTTTTGGAACTAGTAAACGTAACGCGTCAATGTAAACTCTGATTTTTTTAATATAAATATGAACTTTATTAAACAAAACATACATGTATTGTGTAACATGAAGTCCTATGAGTGTCATCTGATGAATATCATCAAAGGTTAGTGATGAATCTTATCTCTATTTGTGCTTTTTGTGACTGCTATCTTTGACTGGAAAAATGGCTGTGTTTTTCTGTGGCTTGGTGGTGACCTAACAATTGTTTGTGGTGCTTTCGCTGTAAAGCCTATTCGGAATCGGACACTGTGGAGGGATTAACAACAAGATTACCTTTAAAATGGTGTAAGATACATGTATGTTTGAGGAATTTTAATTATGAGATTTCTGTTGTTTTGAATTTGGCGCCCTGCACTTTCACTGGCTGTTGTCATATCGATCCCGTTAACGGGATTGCAGCCCTAAGAATTAATATTCACTTGGAAAAGTCTACATACCCACTCCAAAATGCTTTCGGAACCATCATCGACTCAGTGGGTTTTGTCCAACATGTCTCCGGACCTACTCACTGCCACAGTCATACCCTGGACCTAGTTTTGTCCCGTGGAATAAATGTTGTGGATCTAAATGTTTTTCCTCATGATCCTGGACTATCGGACCACCATTTTATTATGTTTGAAATCTCAACAAATAATCTGCTCAGACCCCAACAAAGGATCCTCAAAAGTCGTGCTATTAATTATTGGACAACCCAAAGATTCCTTGATGCCCTTCCAGACTTCCTCCGCCTACCCAAGGACGTCATTGTATAAAAATGAGTTAACCACCTAACTGAGGAACTCAATTTAACCTTGCGCAATACCCTAGATGCAGTCGCACCCCCAAAAACAAAAAACATTTGTCATAAGAAACTAGCTCCCTGGTATACAGGAAATACCCGAGCTCTGAAGCAAGCTTCCAGAAAATTGGAACGGAAATGGCGCCACACCAAACTGGAAGTCTTCCGACTAGCTTGGAAAGACAGTGCCGTGCAGTATCGAAGAGCCCCCACTGCTGCTCGATCATCCTATTTTTCCAACTTAATTGAGGAAAATAAGAACAATCCAAAATGTATTTTTGATACTGTCGCAAAGCTAACTAAAAAGCAGCATTCCCCAAGGGAGGATGGCTTTCACTTCAGCAGTAATAAATTCAGGAACTTCTTTGAGGAAAAGATCATGATCATTAGAAAGCAAATTATGGACTCCTCTTTCAATCTGCGTATTCCTCCAAAGCTCAGTTGTCCTAAGTCTGCACAACTCTGCCAGGACCTAGAATCAAGGAAGACACTCAAGTGTTTTAGTACTATATCTCTTGACACAATGATGAAACCTTCAAGCTGCATACTGGACCCTATTCCAACTAAACTACTGAAAGAGCTGCTTCCTGTGCTTGGCCCTCCTCTGTTGAACATAATAAACGGCTCCTTATCCACCGGATGTGTACCAAACTCACTAAACGTGGCAGTAATAAAGCCTTTATTGAAAAAGCCAAACCTTGACCAAGAAAATATAAAAAACTATCAGCCTATATCGAATCTCCCATTCCTCTCAAAAATGTTAGAAAAAGCTGTTGCGCAGCAACTCATTACCTTCCTGAAGACAACAATGTATACGAAACGCTTCAGTCTGGCTTTAGACCCCATCATAGCACTGAGACTGCACTTGTGAAGGTGGTAAATTACCTTTTAATGGCGTCAGACCGAGGCCCTGCATCTTTCCTCGTGCTCTTAGACCTTAGTGCAGCTTTTGATACCATCGATCTCCACATTCTTTTGGAGAGATTGGAAACCCAAATTGGTCTACACAGACAAGTTCTGGCCTGGTTTAGATCTTATCTGTCAGAAAGATATCAGTTTGTCTCTGTGGATGGTTTGTCCTCTGACAAATCAACTGTAAATTTCGGCGTTCCTCAAGGTTTCAGACATAAGGACGTGGATGGCTGCAAATGTTTTACTTTTAAACTCGAACAAAACAGAGATGCTTGTTCTAGGTCCCAAGAAACAAAGAGATCTTCTGTTGAATCTGACAATTAATCTTGATGGTTGTAGGACAGCTTTTTTCCATCTATGTAACATTGCAAAAATCAGAAACTTTCTGTCCAAAAACTATGCAGAAAAATGAATCCATGCTTTTGTCACTTTTGTCACATTGCAGTAGGTTGGACTACTGCAATGTTCTACTTTCCGGCTACCCGGATAAAGCACTAAATAACTGGATAAAGCACTAAATAAACTTCAGTTAGTGCTAAACACGGCTGCTAGAACCTTGACTAGAAACAAAAAAAAGTATAATATTACTCCAGTGCTCGCCTCTCTACACTGGCTTCCTGTTAATGCAAGGGCTGATTTCAAGGTTTCACTGCTAACCTACAAAGCATTACATGGGCTTGCTCCTACCTATCTTTCCGTTTTGGTTCTGCTGTACATACCTACATGTATGCTACGGTCACAAGACGCAGGCCTCCTTACTGTCCCTATAATTTTTTTAAACAAACAGCTGGAGGCAGGGCTTTCTCCTATTGAGCTCTATTTTATGGAATGGCCATGTGAGAGACGCAGACTCGGTCTCAACCTTCAAGTCTTTATTGAAGACTCATCTATTCAGTAGGTCCTATGATTGAGTGTAGTCTGGCCCAGGACTGTGAAGGTGAACGGAAAGGCACTGGAAAGGTACTGGAGCAACGAACCGCCCTTGCTGTCTCTGCCTGGCCGGTTCCCCTCTCTCCGCTGGGATTCTCTGCCTCTAACTCTATTACAGGGGCAGAGTCACTGGCTTACTGGTGCTCTTCCATGCCGTCCCTAGGAGGGGTGCGTCTCTTGAGTGGGTTGAGTCACTAACGTGATCTTCCTGTCCGGATTGACGCCCCCCCTTGGGTTTTGCCGTGGCGGAGATCTTTGTGGGCTATACTCTGCCTTTTCTCAGGATGGTAAAGTTTTTATTATTATTTTTTTTTTTTTTTACCTTTATTTAACCAGGCAAGTCAGTTAAGAACATATTTTTATTTTCAATGACGGCCTGGGAACAGTGGGTTAACTGCCTGTTCAGGGGCAGAACGACAGATTTGTACCTTGTCAGCTCGGGGTTTGAACTCGCAACCTTCCGGTTACTAGTCCAACGCTCTAACCACGAGGCCACGCTGGTGGTTGAGGATATCCCTCTAGTGGTGTGGGGGCTGTGCTTTGGAACAGTGGGCGGGGTTATATCCTGCCTGTTTGGCCCTGTCCGGGTGTATCGTCGGATGGGGCCACAGTGTCTCCCGACCCCTCCTGCCTCAGCCTCCAGTATTTATGCTGCAGTAGTTTGTGTCGGGGGGCTCGGGTCAGTCTGTTATATCTGGAGTATTTCTCCTGTCTTATCTGGTGTCCTGTGTGAATTTAAGTATGCTCTCTCTAATTCTCTTTCTTTCTTTCTTTCTTTCTCTCTTTCTTTCTTTTTCTTTCTTTCTTTCTTTCTTTCTTTCTTTCTTTCTTTCTTTCTTTCTTTCTTTCTGAGCCCTAGGACCATGCCTCAGGACTACCTGGCCTGATGACTCCTTGCAGTCCCCAGTCCACCTGGCCGTGAAGCTGCTCCAGTTTCAACTGTTCTGTCTGTGGCTATGGAACGCTGACCTGTTCACTGGACGTGCTACCTGTCCCAGACATACTGTTTTCAACTCTCTAGAGACAGCAGGAGCGGTAGAGATACTCTGAATGATCGGCTATGAAAAGCCAACGGGCATTTACTCCTGAGGTGCTGACCTGTTTCACCCTCGACAACCACTGTGATTATTATTATTTGATCCTGCTGGTCATTTATGAACATTTGAACATCTTGGCCATGTTCTGTTATAATCTCCACCCGGCACAGCCAGAAGAGGACTGAAGAGGACTGTCCACCCCTCCACCCCTCAGAAGAGGACTGTCCACCCCTCACAGCACTTTGTGACATCAGCTGATGTAAGAAGGGCTTTATAAATACATTTGATTGATTGATGGAACTTACACAGGATCCTCTCTGGAGCCAAGCGAAAAATTGTGCGTTCCTCATCAAGCAAAAATTGAGGTTCACGGAAGATCTGACCTCAGCTGACAAAATTACATGAGAGAAACTGTGGCGGATGGTGGCTGCAGCTCGAAAGGCAGGGGAAACAGAATTTTTTGTCAGTGCAAGAGTGATCATCGATGGGAAAGAAATGCGGACAAATCAGAACATTTGAGAGCCAGAGTCTAACTCAGCAAGAACTGCTAGGCCTAAACACTGCCTAATTGCCAGGCGAAAAGCAGCTTTTTATTGGAATGAATTTACACAAACACTTGAATGAGAAAAGGCTGACCTGAAAACTGGTAGACTAAACACTAACTATGGGTGAATAACTGCTTATTGTAAGGTCTACACAATGTATCCCCCTTTTGTGGGAGTAAGAATAATATGGTAACTTTATGACCAGTATCTCTTCGTTTTTTGTTGGAGGGGTTATATATCCTTAGGAAAAGCTTATATTGGCATAACAAGGTTGTTTGTTGAAGTTTGTCTTTTTCTCTTTGTTCAATTAATATCAGGGGTATTCATAATTTATTAAAATGTAAGGCTATTTTCTGGTATTGCAAATGGTTTAATGCAGACTTTTACTTTCTACAAGAGACTAATGGGTGGCAGGTAGCCAAGTGGTTAGAGCGTTGGGGCAGTTATCGAAAGGTTGCTAGATCTAATCCCGAGCCGACATGGTAAACATGTGTTGTTCTGCCCCTGAACAAGGCACTTAACCCACTGTTCCTAGACCAGTAAACCCACTGTTCCTAGACCAGTTAACCCACTGTTCCTAGACCAGTTAACCCACTGTTCCTAGACCAGTTAACCCACTGTTCCTAGACCAGTTAACCCACTGTTCCTAGGCTGTCAGTGTATATAAGAATTTCTTCTTATTAACTGACTTGTCAAGTTAAATGTAAAATAAAAAAATAAAGACTCATGCTTGTTCTTCCGATCTAGTTTTTTGAAAAAATCAATAGGGTGACAGTATCTGGTTATCGTATGGCAACAACCACTCTGCAGGTGTAGCAGTTTTAAGAGGTGCATTTAAAGGGAAGGTCATCAGTAGTAAGACTCACCACTCTGGATGTTTGAGTCAAATGGGCGTGTACCTGTGGATGTATTTCAAGGCCTACCTTCAAACTCAGTGCCTTTTTCCTTGACATCATGGGAAAATCAAAATAAAGACCTCAGAAAATAAATTGTAGACCTCCACAAGTCTGGTTCATCCCTGGAAGCATTTTCCAAAAGCCAGAAGGTACCATGTTCATCTGTACAAATAATAGTACACAAGTATAAACACCATGGGACCACGCAGCCGTCATACCGCTCAGGAAGGAGACACATTCTGTCTCCTAGAGATGAATGTACATTGTTGCGAAAAGTGTAAATCAATCCCAGAACAACAGCAAATGATCTTGTGAAGATGCTGGAGAAAACAGTTACAAAAGTATCTCTATCCACAGTAAAACAAGTCCTATATCGACATAACCTGAAAGGCCACACAGCAAAGAAGAAGCCACTGCTCCAAAACCGCCATAAAAAAGCCAGACTACGGTTTGACTAACTGCACATGGGAACAAAGATTGTACTTTTTGGAAAAATGTCCTCCGGTCTGATGAAACAAAAATATAACTGTTTGGCCATAATGACCATCGTTATGTTTGGAGGAAAAAGGGTGAGGCTTGCAAGCCAAAGAACACCATCCCAACCATGAAGCATAGGGGTGGCGGCATCATGTTGTGGGGATGCTTTGCTGCAGGAGGGACTGGTGCAATTCACAAAATAGATGGTATCATGAGGAGGGAAATTATGTGGATAAATTGAAGCAACATCTCAAGACATCAGTCAGGAAGTTAAAGCTTGGACGCAAATGAGTCTTCCAAATGGACAATGAACCCAAGTATACTTCCAAAGTTGTGTTAAAATGTATTAAGGACAACAAAGTCAAAGTATTGGAGTAGCCATCACAAAGCCCTGACCTCAATCCTATAGAAAATGTTTGGTCAGAATTGAAAAAGCGTGTGCGAGCAAGGAGGCCTACAAACCTGACTCAGTTACACGCTTTGTAAGGGGGAATGGGCCAAAATTCACCCAACTTATTGTGGGAAGCTTGAGGAAGGCTACCCAAAACGTTTAACCCAAGTTAAACAATTTAAAGGCAATGCTACCAAATACTAATTGAGTGTATGTAAACTTCTGACCCGCTGGGAATGTGATGAAAGAAATAAAAGCTGAAATAAATCATTTTCTCTACTATTATTCTGACATTTCACATTCTTAAAATAAAGTGGTGATCCTAACCTAAAACAGCGAATTTGTACTAGGATTAAATGTCAGGAATTGTGAAAACCTGAGTTTAAATGTATTTGGCGAATGTGTATGTAAACTTCCGACTTCAACTGTATTTATGCGTCCAACAACAAACAAAACAACAAGAATTTGAAGAAGAGATTAACAGAGTTTAGGTGTATTTCTGGATATCAGAATCATCTTAGGTGGAGATTTTAATTCTGTATCTAATGTGACGATTGACAGATATCCCCATCCTAACAGATCCAGCATGGTTTAATCTATTTCTTGGTCTTGGAGATCTAAATATGCTGGTAAAAAGGACTTCACTTGGAGTAACAAGAACATGTTTTTGTCACCAAAGCCCCGTATAGTACCCACCACTGCGACCTGTATGTTCTCGTTGGCTGGCCCTCGCTTCGTACTCGTCGCCAAACCCACTGGCTCCAGGTCATCTACAAGTCTCTGCTAGGTAAAGTCCCGCCTTATCTCAGCTCACTGGTCACCATAGCAGCACCCACCGTAGCACGCACTCCAGCAGGGATATCTCACTGATCACCCCCAAAGCCAATTCTTCCTTTGGCCTCCTCTCCTTCCAGTTCTCTGCTGCCAATGACTGGAACTAACTGCAAAAATCTCTGAAGCTGGAGACTCTTACCTCCCTCACTAGCTTTAAGCACCAGCTGTCAGAGCAGCTCACAGATCACTGCACCTGTACATAGCTCATCTGTAAATAGCCCATCCAATCTACCTCATCCCCATACTGTATTTATTTATTTATCTTGCTCATTTGCACCCCAATATCTCTACTTGCAAATTCATCTTCTGCACATCCTAGCATTTCAGTGTTTAATCGCTATATTGTAATTACTTCATCATCATGGCCTATTTATTGCCTTACCTCTCTTATCCTACCTCATTTGCACACACTGTATATAGATTTTTCTACTGTATTATTGATTATATGTTTGTTTATTCCATGTGTAACTCTGTGTTGTTGTATGTGTCGAACTGCTGCTTTGCTTTATCTTGGCCAGGTCGCAGTTGCAAATGAGAACTTGTTCTCAACTAGCCTACCTGGTTAAATAAAGGTGAAATAAAAAATAAATAAAAATGTCCAGACAGTCAAGAATTGACTTCTGGTTGATTTCTAATTCATTATATAACACTGCAGTCAAGGTATCCATTGAACCATCAATTCTTGCTGATCATAAAGTTATATCCTTATCTTTAAATATTAATGGATCTCATAAACCGAATCGGAGTTATTGGATACTCAAATGTAGAATGTTGGAAAATGATAATTTCAAGATGAATGCCAAAGATTATATTATACAAGAAAATTGGAGGAAAGCACAACTATTTGTTGGGTCTTATGGGAAATATTGGGAATTAATGAAGTATGAAATAAGACAAACAGCCATGGAGAGAGGTAAAGAAATTGCTGAACTTCAAAGATTGAGGGAAGATGAACTTTTTTTTTTACAACTAGAAATGGACCGCATGTATGAAGACAGAGCAAAAGGGGCATTTGTAAGATCAAGAAGGAAATGGTTGGAGGAAGGTGAAAAAAAAACCTTTTACAATTTAGAGAGAAGAAATTCTGAATTTACCTCTGTTCATAAGCTTAATATAAACTCAGCAAAAAAAGAAACATTCTCTCACTCTCAACTGTGTTTATTTTCAGCAAACATAACATGTGTAAATATTTGTATGAACATAACAAGATTCAACAACTGAGACATAAACTGAACAAGTTCCACAGACATGTGACTAGCATAAATTGAATAATGTGTCCCTGAACAAAGGGGGGTCATTAAAAGTAACAGTCAGTATCTGGTGTGGCCTCCAGCTGCATTAAGTACTGCAGTGCATCTCCTCCTCATGGAATGCACCAGATGTGCCAGTTCTTGCTGTGAGATGTTACCCCACTCTTCCACCAAGGCACCTGCAAGGTCCCGGACATTTCTGGGGGGAATGGCCCTAGCCCTCACCCTCCGATCCAACAGGTCCCAGATGTGCTCAATGGGATTGAGATCCGGGCTCTTCGCTGGCCATGGCAGAATCACGCACGTCATATGACCAAAGAGCTATTGAAATTCAAAATTGTAAATAAATAATTTAAGATAGTGCGAGATGTAAATCGACAAAATAAAAGTGTGTGCAATGTGTGTCTATGCCATCGGGTTAGCTACAACCAGTTTTGAACGTTTTAGGAGTAATGGTTAAAGAGCTATTGAAATTTTAAAATGTTGAATTGTCACTATGTTGATGCTCCCTAACTGCTGTTGGTGAGCGTAAGGAAAACTACAGGCGAATATCCAACTTGAAACTGACTTTACCTCGGTCAAATACCGTAAATCTAATAAGGTGAAGTATCATACGAACTCATTCATAGAATCTACCCTGTAAAGACCTTTATTATACACAGATTCAAAAATAGCTGTTGATAACAAATGTGTATTTTGTGGTTGTGATCCAGAAACTCTTGACCATTTATTTTGAGACTGTTCTTACTGTTCTTAATACTTTATTTTAAAAGAAACGACTATTATTAGTAACTACTAATTATTAGTTATTAGTAGTTATTATTTAACGACTATTATTAACGACCTGACTTAACATTCATTGTTCATTTGTTTATTTTTAATGGAAGATTATTTAGCAATAAAATGAAGTGGGCAGAGAACAAACCCCTCTTCACATTATTTAAGATACAATTGAAATATTATTTTGAAATTATCAGTAAATGTAAAAAACGAAAAGCAATACGTTTTGACAAATTACAAATGTATTTTGATATGTAATACTGTTAGGTTAGGTCTGTTAGGTTTATGTACTCTTGTTTGTATATTTCTGTATCTGTATTTGTTTTGTTCATCCAGCGCAGGGGTTGGTAGGACCCGGAACTGGAAAGCTGGCTGACTAGCTAATCAGCCGGTGTCATTCAAATACACCAGCTAGTTCAATAAGGTCGGACTGTTGTCAGAATGGCGATGGCGTATATTCTAGTAAGGCGTTTCAGCAGGGTTTTCCAATTAAATGTCCAAAGACAAGATATTATGTTTTCAGGTGAGTACTAGCTAAAAGTGTTTAATTCATGTCCCAACTATTACACTTTGAGTAATGCAGACTTCCATAAAAGCAATAACGTCAGGTGTGTCGCTACACCACTGTAGGAAATTAACGATACAATGAGTTAACTAGCTAGCTAATTAACCAATAGCTAAATCCTTAACGAAAAACGTCTACTGGCTAGCTAACTAGACAGATTTTCAAACGAATGTTATTTCTACGAAATCATTGCTTCAAAAACAAAGTATGTTGGCGTTAGCTACGTTAACGTTAGTTAACTAGTTATTTAACAAACTAACTGTACCACTAGCCCAGCCAAGCAAGGCCAACTAGCCCAGCTAGCGAACTACAGTAGTTGGCTAATTTGATATAATGCATGGCTTGGCGACATCGTCTTTTGCTGCACAACCCTAAATAGATGGCTAACTAGGTAGTTACGGGAAAGTACCCTGTTAATGGGAACCTGGAGCTAACTCGCCAACAGTTATTTGTCAGTATTGGCTAACTAATGAGGGTTAACTAGCAAAGTAATATCTACATCTGTCAGCACAGAGCACGATTGGTCAGAGGTGTCAAACAAGAATCAAATCAATATTGGAGTCACAAACAAAACCGTTGTAAATCACCCTTGAACCACATGGCTATCATTGTAATCTCATGACATCATGTATTGCATGATTGACATAGCTAATGGGTTGGGGAAGCATGTAATGTTTCTGTTTTACAGGAGTGAGACACAAGTCTACAGTGCAATATGCTACACGCCCAGATTTGCCGAAACTGGCTTATAGAAAAGTGAAGGGGAAGAGCCCAGGGGTAGTGTTCTTGCCGGGGTTTGCCTCAAACATGGGTGGGAAGAAAGCAGAAGCCCTTGAGGAGTTCTGCCAGTCACTAGGCCACTCTTACCTAAGGTAAGTTGGCTATAGTATTTTCAATGATAAAGTCTCATTCGTGCATACCAGTATGTCAGTCCTTCAATTAGTCAGGAAAACCAATTGTTGCAGATGTATGTGGTCTTTCCAGGTTTGACTATACAGGCTGTGGGTCTTCTGAAGGTGAAATGGTAGATGGCACTGTTGGCACTTGGAAGAGGGATGTTCTATATGTATTGGACGAGCTTGTGGAGGGGCCACAAGTAAGTAGTTCCCCTCCGTTTCTATGAAGAGACCAATTCTAATCAGCCAGGTTTAATCCAAAGTATTTTTAGCTGAAATAGACCTGCAAAGGCTATTGTATAATAGTGTATAACCATTTGGGATGGTAGTTGATGTAAAACTGATACAGATTTCAGTGTGAATTGTCCACTGAGTTAACAATAAACCTCTGGAGGGTTTTAGGGTTAATATACCTCGACTTGGCCTTCAGTTGTATAATAAGACTTTGGGTCCTCCGGCATGCGTAATTGACACTAAAGATATCAGTGCTGTCATTTAGAAGATAATTTCTGATCTAGCTAATTGTTCTGATGTTGCAGATTCTGGTTGGCTCCAGTATGGGCGGCTGGCTGATGTGCCTGGCAGCTATAGCTCGTCCAGAAAGAACTGCGGCCATGGTTGGCATCTCTACAGCAGCTGACCACTTTGTAACTGTCTACAATACACTTCCTATTGAGGTGAGTCAGCATCAATAACCTTAACAGGCTCGGTATACAGAGCCATGCACATTTCCCCTAATGACATGCTTGATTAAATGAGTCATATCAATACACTGAAGGTGGTTCAAAGGAAAGGGACATGTGCATTGTACAGGTAATTTCCTGTATTACTGAACATTGAGAGAGCAAACCACACACAAGTCAAGAATATATTATAAAGTACATATTTAATTATATGAGCTTCACCATAGCCCTGTGACTCTCCGATCAATTCAGTGTCTATAAATGAATTCTCGGAGTGCTTACAAAACAGTTCTTTGTATAATTTATAGCCAAGACACACCCATCTCAACTCGCATGACTAATAACAGATCTTAGGACAAAGAACCTTTTACTTGAAAGAGGAGTATATCCCATAGCTAGATAGCATTAGCTATACATTATTGTTCAGTTTGGTCTCCTAAACTAAGTTCCTATCTTGTTCTTGGTACCACTTAGGACCAAAACATTACCTCATCCAATGGCATATATCAATTGTCAATTCTAGATACTCCCATCTCACAAACACCCCCTCCTGGACAAGATCAGAAAAGACAGTGAGCTTCCTAGGTAATGTACTAAATCAAGATAAGGGCAACCTCAGAGGGGACATACAATAGTTACAGACACATCCACATAAGAAGTCGAGCCTCCATTCTGTCCTCCTCCCCTTCTGATATTCTTCATAGTATCGCATGGTTTAACAGATACATTGACATATGACGACAAGCCTGATCTCCCCTCTCTGGGCCCCTGGTGACTAAGCCCTAGCAGAGAAGGGATAACTGCAAACTGACAACAGTATTATCCAAAAGAAGACATCCTAATGACATATCTCACATAAGCATTATTATGTAAATAAAACATCTTATTTATCAATGTTACCTAACTAATTCTGATTCAGCCACGACAGTTTAATCTTGAAACTGCAAGAACAACATTTGGATGGAATTACAATTGAAACATCTTTACTAAGCACATTTTTTAAATGGCTGCCATCTTAGATAATGTCTTTACCCCCAAAATAAAATGGTATCGTTTTGTTGTCATTGTAGGTGAGGAAGGAGATTGAAGAGAAGGGGCAGTGGGTGGTTCCTACCAAACACAATGAGGAGGGCTCCATCACGTTCACCACAGAGTTCTTGAAGGAGGCAGAGCAGCACTGTGTTCTGCAGAGCCCCATTCCAGTGACTTGCCCGGTGAGGCTCATCCATGGGCTGAAGGACCAGGATGTGCCTTGGCATGTCTCCATGCAGCTAGCTGAGCGTGTGCTTAGCAATGACGTTGATGTCATTTTGCGCAAGCATGGCCAGCACCGCATGGCAGAAAAGGAGGACATCAAGCTCATAGTCTACACCATCGATGACCTCATAGACAAGCTGACCACGTTGGTTTAAGTGACCAAATCAGGACAATGCTGTGGGTGACTCCTACCACCCCGACCCCAACTTTTCCGCACTCAGGCCGTTTGGTTCCCAATGCGTTACATAATCGAAGGTGCTATTGTACCAAACACACACTGTGAAGAAAATGAACTCTTGTGTTTTCTCCCGGCTCTCTCCATGCCTTTTTATTAGGATTTGTATTTACCATTGCCATGACGCTTTGTTCCCACGACTACCAAACTTCTTGGGCCTGCTGTGAACAGTTTTGATTTATTCCCACAATGTGGTCTGATAGTTATTCCGTTAAACCTTCAATGAGTAGGGATCACTCCTATTAGAGTAGCCCATCAGGTACAGATGCATTATGTCCATTTGTGAGATATTTATTTTATCCACTGTCAATTTTAGTCAAACAAGTGTGATGTGCCTTTTGTTATATGTATGCATGTACTCTTAAAGACCAATAGGAGGCAGCAAATATCAGCACAGTATTTTAGGCACTTCACCATGTATTTGTATTATTATGAATCCCCATTAGCTGCTGCAGCTACTCTTCCTTGTGTTAAGGCATTTATACAATGTCAGTTATGGTGTGGCAGTTCTACTATGTAACATGTCTCTAGCAGAGGAAGGGGGGTGTTGTCTGTGGAACGATCGGTTGAAAAATAACTTTACTCAACTAATGCTGATGTCCATGCGTTGCCCATTTCTTATGCTGTCTGTATTTGCTGTTTGGTTCAAATGCTGACAGAACATATCTCTGTTTGTATTGATTTGTCCACGCCATTTGATTTTGCACATAAGGTCAGAACAGAATATTGACTGTATGACAACTCATGTAGAACTGAGCATTGTGTTATATTAAAGTGTATTTTACCGTTTTGGTGTAAAATATATATATAATGGTGAGTGATTTTAGTGCAGTCCAGAATTATAACTTATGTCATTTCAACAGTCACTCTGGGTAACTTTTCAATGTTGGCCCAGTTCATGTTGGTTTTGTTGCATGTATTGGCCATTCCAAAATGACAAAGATTTAAAATAATGATTGAACAGTAGCATGAGATGGCCTGGTATGTTTGACTGGTCTAAGACGCACAAGTAATTAGGTGAAAAGCATTGCTGTGTAGGAAGCTCATGTTTTAGTATAGTCAACATTCTGATTTAACTAGATAAAATGCCATGTGTGGCTACTACGTCAAACAGTGATGGTAAGCTGTCATTAGTGTAATGTGACCCCAGATACACTGCCTAGCACATTGTCTGCTGAAGGTGGTTAGGACTTGATGTCATTGGTTTCCAACATACACTGCATGACTTAAAGTATGTGGACACCTGCTTGTCGAACATCTCATTCCAAAATCATGGACATGAATATGGAGTTGGTTTCCCCCCCCTTTGCTGCTACAACAGCCTCCACTCTTTTGGGAAGGCTTTCCACTAGATGTTGAAACATTGCTGCAGGGACTTGCTTCCATTCAGCCACAAGCATTAGTGCGGTCGAGTACCGATAAGCAATTAGGCCTGGCTTGCAGTTTACGGTCCAATTTATCCCAAAGTGTTCGATGGGGTTGAGGTCAGGGCTCTGTGCAGGACAGTCAAGTTAATACACACCAATCTCGCCAAACCATTTCTGTCTGGACCGCACTTTGTGCACTGTCATTGTCGTGCTGAAACAGGAAGGGCCTTTCCCCAAACTGCCAGTTGTGACGTGTGGTTCATCACTCCAGAGAACGCATTTCCACTGCTCCAGAGTCCAATGGCGGCGAGCTTTACACCACTCCACCCAACGCTTGGCATTGCACATGGTGATCTTAGGTTTGTGTGCGGCTGCTCGGCCATAGAAACCCATTTCACGAAGCTCCCGTCTAACAGTTCTTCTGCTGATGTTGCTTCCAGAGGCAGTTTGGAACTTGTTAATGAGTGTTGCAACCGAGGACACATGATTTTTACGTGCTTCAGCACTCGGTCCAATTCTGTAAGCTTGTGTGGCCTACCAATTCGCAGCTGAGCCATTGTTGCTCCTAGACATTTCCACTTCACAATAACATCACTTGCAGTTGACTGGGGCAGCTCTAACAGGGAAGAAATTTGACCAACTGACTTGTAAAGGTGGCTGCCTATGACGGTGCCACGTTGAAAGTCACTGAGCTATTCAGTAAGGCCATTCTACTGCCAATGTTTGTTTATGGAGATTGCATGGCTGTATGCACAATCTTTATGCACTTGTCTGCAACGGTTGTGGCTGAAATAGCTGAATCCACAAATTTGAAGTGGTATCCTCATACACTATAAATACAAAAGTATCACAACCCCTATCTGGAATGTTTCATCTTGTGAAATAAGTTTGTATTCGACATGTTCTATATCACAGTTAAATGTTTCTAGGTGATAGTACTATGTTGCAGAATTGATGGGCTAGCTCAATCAATCAATCAATCAAATTTTATTTATATAGCCCTTCGTACATCAGCTGATATCTCAAAGTGCTGTACAGAAACCCAGCCTAAAACCCCAAACAGCAAGCAATGCAGGTGTAGAAGCATGGTGGCTAGCTCACTGTATAGTGATGCTAACAATGCATCTGAAGCTGACGCCGATAAGAAAAGTACCAGAACTTATGGATGGACATTTTAGGATGGGCCTAACACATTCGTTTCCACATTTTCACTTGTTTATTTCTGTCATACTGTACATCAGGTAGGCCTCTTTTTTTCTTTTTTTAAATGAGCCATTTCCAAACATGCATAGTGTCTTGTTTCTGATATATATTATACATACACACACACTGCTTTCCTTAATAAAAGCTCAATGTTCACCAATTTAAGAATGAGATATGCTTGTCCTTTACAGTAAATAAACCTAAATATTTGTTAAGTCGGAGTGGAAACAACGTTTCTGTACAGGGTCTCTGCTATGTGATCCTCAGTGCTAGACTTGTCTGTATAAGAGCTTGAAAGCACCAGCCCAGCCAGACAACTTTGTGTGAAAGGCCTATTTCTATATCAGAGCTCTGGCACAGAAACAGGTTGCTAACTTGCAAGTTTGCTGGTATTCATTCCTTAGGGCTTTCTGCATTCCCTGTGAACGAGAGTTCTGTTCCCTTCACATCCGTTTGTGAGATTCCAGCCCAGAGACTCTCACATGCCACAGAGCAACAGCTCACGTCTCCAGTTTCAGGTAAATCGAACTTATTTCTGCTACCTTTTCCAGAACTCCCTTAAATACCTTTAACAGTTAGGTGGTTGAAAGCTATGAGATGTTGCAGCTGTGGTATATTTTTCCAGATGCATAATCAAGCTGTCTGATTTATTAAGGTTTGTGGGGAAACGTAGGCATATTATGTTAGTGTCATATATTGACAAAAAAAACATTTTGTTTTGGTCATTTACACAACTGGATTAAGATTTTATTTTTTCAGGTCAGAAGCAATCCCAAAATAAGATGTTTTATCAATTACTAAACAGAAATGTGCAATACCACTATTTTTTAACACCGGTTTTTGCTGCTTCATTCCTTAAGGAAGAGGAAGCTAAGCTACTTGATTCATCAGACTGATGAGATCATCAGGATACTGGGATCCCAACCAGGACCAGTGGGCTTACACTGTTCAAGAACAGGTGCCTCCACATCTACCATTGTATTGTGTGTATGGATTTTCATTGTATTATGTGAATGGATTTTGTATTGCCTTTGACCAGTCCGAGCTTTCCACCTGTGTGAATATGTATGGGTGTTTGTTTGCATTGCCATGATATATTGCTCTCTCTACCCAAGGCCAATGAGCACTGGACACAACTAAGAAAAGATGCCAAGTATTACATGGATATGGGACACCTGATGTTCGACCACTCTATGGCTACTTAAGTCGCCCATATATAACCGTAACGAGACCCCAAACAAGTCCTATTTAGAACACGCCTTACGAATTCATATAATGTGTAACTCTGCTGTTGGCATGCGTTTTTAAATCGTCAGATTGCATTTATGTATTCCAGGGGAAACAACAGGCTCTTCTTTATGGAGATGCTGGGTAATGCTTGTATTAACCTTGACAGGTGGACAGTGACCGATGGTCAGTAGATGTGTTGTGGAGATGCTGAGCAGGCAGTGTTATGGACAGTAGCATCACCTCCGTGAAGGTGGATGAATACAATCACTGCGCTAAATGTGCTTTCTCTACGGCGCTGTCCTTGACGTAAGAGTGTATAGCTTGCAGAATGCATTTACTGTATGTAGCCTATTATCCTGTTTATTCTGTCAAAATAAACAGTTAAAGGAAAATTCAATTTTTTCGTATGTATGTTTAGTTTTTGCATATACGTTTTGTTCATATAGCATACGCTACTGTATTTCTGGGACATGCATTTAAGTAAGTATATGAATATAAACTATTTTATAGGAATTATAAACATGTGGTTTCGTCGAGATGAAGGCAAATATGCCTTGATTCGACTGACTTTTGAATCAAACAGTTTCTTAAATAATCCCTCCTTTCTATGGCTGTGATACGTGGTTGTCCCACCTACCTATTTTAAGATGAATGCACTAACTGTAAGTCGTTCTGGATAAGAGCGTCTGCTAAATGACTCAAATGTAAACGTACAACAGATCAATGTTTTGATCAACATAGAGAAAGCACATACACATAAACCATGGTAGTAAAATGAACTGGTAAAGATTATACACAAATCATGCAAATTGAATCATTGATGGCCTACAATATATTAATGAATTAATTGGAATGAACTCCCAGTAAATTATTGAAGGGTAATATAGTCCTAAAACCATTCCTGGACATTTCCACTGGATGTTGTGACGTTTCTCCCGTTTGGCCATGAATTAATTCCTTAAATGCCCTGCCCGGGGCGCTGAGGCATCACTGAACTCGCGTGGCTCTGAAAGCTGTGGCGAGTCGGAGAACAGTTGCTGAGTAGGGATGCTGAGCTTGGTACTGCACCCCTCAAAGATGTACAATTTGAACAGCATGTGACTGCAGAGCCGGACTAACGACCAGGAACGGAGAGAAGCGGACCATACATTCATTTAAAATTAGTAAGTAAACGAATGAAATGGAAAAAATAATGTGCTGAGGAATGACATTCCGAAGGGGCCTAAATGTATTGCGCACGCTATAATAAATGAATTCATTTTGCTTGCACTTGCAGTATTTTCCCTCGGCGGGAGTGTATCCAGACCGTTTTGCCTAAGTTATTTCCATAGCTCGAATGTCCAAGAGGAACTTTATTTTGGGGGGGATCCATTTGCCTATCTATGCAAGTGCATTATGGCGTTTCATAAATCCTTCATTGGATATGCTCTCCAGTGGCGAGTGACACCGCGCGCATCACGGGACCACTACGTATAATACATTTCTTTCATATTTACCTTGATTTTTTTTTTAGAGAGAAGTATCACTCACACGGTTAAATTATACATTTCTCGATATGAAACTAGAGGTGTCCGAATATCAAGAAAATTGATGAACTTTCCAACTACGTTTATCTGCATCTCCTTGAAGTCAGAGGCTTACGCATGCCCGCATCTAGCTATATATAGCCTACATATGACATCAGAAATGAAAGCGCAGGGCGTGATTCTGAGTGAGCTGCATAGAGTACATTATTTATGAATACAAAGAATACACAGAGAGCAGAGAAATTTACACAGGCAGCCCAATTCTGATATTTTACCCAATTGTTGGCAAAGGAGCTGATCTGATTGGTCAACAGAACAATTAGTGGAAAAAAATATCAGAATTGGGCTGCCTGTGTGTGTTAACACAGCCATAGTGTATGGTTCCAGCAGCATAGGCCTACACATCTGACACATCCTCAATCTAGATGGCAGTTCAATTGTTATGTATTGGGCCCACAATAATTGATTAAATTGAACCCTTTCCTTGCCGTCCCTCTTTTGGAAGGTCTGTAACTCTGGCAGCCATGGCTAACAGAGGACCCAGCTACGGACTGAGTAGGGAGGTTCAGGAGAAGATAGACCAGAAGTATATTCTGGACCTGGAGGCCAGACTGGTGGACTGGATCATCTTGCAGGTTGGGGGGAACATAGAGCGACCAGAGCCTGGGAGACTGAACTTCCAGAGCTGGCTCAAAGATGGAACAGTGAGTCTCTGAGCCAAACTCTGGTTCACGTAGGGCAGCGGGTAGCCTAGAGAGGAAGGCACATAGCGCTAAGTCACTATGGATAAGTGTCTACTAAAAGGACTACAATTTAAACATAACCTCATGCCTGTACTGTATTCTAAACCTAACTCTTAAAGATGCAGTCCGGGATCTTTTGTACAATAAATTTGTTACATATTGGATTCTTAACATTAACATATCATACAAACTGCAACAAAACCTTTTTTTTTTTGGGGGGACATGTCATGAAATGGATGAGTAGTGCAGAAAAAACGGAGACCCATTTTGACTTGTGAGCACCACTTTCAGAACTACTGGCTGAAATTATACACAAATTATGGAGCAGCACTTTAAAACACACATATACAGATAATCTCAGACTCTAATCTACCATGGTCATAATGTGCCATATTTGATAGCCTTGGGTATTATGGGGTTTCTCCTCCAACCAACCCCTTATGAGGCTGGCTGGGTGTAGGCCAGTTGTATCCTGTCATTACAACATTTCATATCTCGTTACAGATTCTTTGTAGGCTCATTAACAGCCTATATCCCCCTGGTCAAGAGCCCATAAAGAAGATCCCAGAGACAAAAATGGTCTTCAAGCAGATGGAAAAGATCTCCCAGTTCCTGCATGCAGCTGAAGCTTATGGGCTAATCACCGGGGACCTTTTCCAGACTGTGGACCTGTGGGAAGGTACAGCTCTCCTAATACAGTGGTGATTCCACTCCAGCATAAACTCACATGCAGCAAACTGTTAGTTGTTATGTTAGATAACTTCAGGTATGTAAATATATTGGTTCAATATAATAACTTTCTGGAATGGATTACTTTGTCAAATCATACATTTTCTTTAAAAAAAACAAATTTGCATTATAGTCAATGAGGACCAACTAAAGCCAAATATGATATTGAAATATCTGTCTGGTATGTTGCGTGACTACAGGGAAGGATATGGCTGCCGTGCAAAGGACCTTGTCGGCTCTAGGCAGTATGGCACTCACAAAGGATGATGGTCAATATCGTGGTGAACCTGATTGGTTTCATAAGTAAGAAACGAATCAACTAATTATGTTTGTAATGAGTCCTACAAAACAGCAAAAATGGTCAATTTCTTTATTAGATGCCACTCTAAAATTAACTATTTACAATGAGTCTCATTACCCAACACCCACTACCTCTCTCATCTGTTTGTTTATGCATCCATGCTATTACTGTAGGTGTAGGCCTTCCTATCTGACATAGATGTTTGTACAAGAGATTCAAATTTATCACTGCAGGTAACTAACCAGTTGTGTCTCTCCTGTGCTTCCAGGAAAGCTCAGGGAAACCGGCGGGAGTTTTCTGAGGAGCAGCTGCGTCAAGGCCGTAGTCTGATTGGCATGCAGATGGGCGGCAACTCAGGGGCGTCTCAGTCTGGCATGACAGGGTACGGCATGCCACGCCAGATAATGTAAAAATGTCACTTGGCTCCCCTATACGGATCCAAAGTTGCTCTCATTAGCTCAGGGGCAGCGTGAAGTTTCCCTGATGATCTCTCTATAGGGGCCCTAGATGTCACTTCATACTGAAAATCTGAGCGCTCTAATGGAGCATTACAGACATCCTTAAAAAAAAAACACTTTTATGCGCAGTGGCTCTACATCTGCATTTACACAGGCAGCCCAACTCTGATATTTTTTCCACTAATTGGTATTTTGACCAATCACAGATCTTTTTCCAGAGGTGATCCAATTGGTCAAAAGGCCAATTACTGGGGGGAAAAAAGATCAGAATTGGGCTGCCTGTGTAAACAGCCTTCACTCAGTTACATGGTCAGGTGTGTCATTTCGATCAGTGCGGATATATGTTGTCTGTGAATCAGACTGGTGTTCCAAGGTTTCTGTCAACACAGTTGTGACACGACAGCATGGAACTGTGCCATTGTCAAAGAAGACATTTTTGGTTATTTAGGAAAGTCATTGTAATGATAGCCACAATAGTATTACATTACAGTATTCTTTATTCAGGTCATTTACAGCACGACTAGTCTTATTTTTTACTAGTGTGGAATGCGAACGCTATACAGCCATTTTCTTCACATAACTTGGTTGCATGCTAATGTTCAGTATTGAATATATTTTCTGGTTTAATTTATATTACTTGATGTATGAGTACTGTGTGAAATGTATCATGTTATATATTTACAGAATTTCCCCCCAATTGGTTTCAAAATCCTCTAGGCCTCTATGGATTAAATCCTTCATGATGGTTTGGACTGAAAAACCTCCCCCATTTGTCCTTTCCTCAAGCGAATTGCTGCTCCTTGCGACAGGGTAGGTAAATCTTAGCCAGCTCGCTGTCACAGTCAAGCACCAGATGGTTCTTTGCTCTCTGGGTTATGGCAAATTCTGTAGTTCCAGCCAATCCTGTGCACATGTCCTTGATGACAGTTAACCATTAAAAAACATTAACCATAGACCTGGCAAATAAGGTTCAGAGTAAATGTTAGCCATATCAGAAGCAACAAATTTAATTCCAGAAGTCAAAGAAAACATCAAGCAAACATTTGTTTATTCAATAAGAGGAAACTATATCCAGGTACTATTATTAACCACATAATGGGACATTTTGTAATAGGCTGCATTAATTAATTTCAAATGGATAACAATGCTGTCAACAGTAACAGAAAATACTGGAATGTTAAAACTGGACAGAAACATTTATACTAAAAACGGCCAATCTTCCTCTGGGAAGACTACAGGTGGACAGCAACCCTCTCAATCAGCTACGGGCTGTTTATCTTCATCCATCTTTCTCTGAAAAGAAAAATCAGTGGGATATTCAAATGGGGGTATTAACTCAATACCAAGAACACCAGCTAAATCAGATCCCCTAAAAAGGTCTCATATCTTTCCATTTGGTCAAGATTCCACAAGCATAGGTAAAACTCGCTTAAATCAACAATGTTTCCCTATGAAGGTGATGATTATCCAAGATATTTATTGTTAAAAATTAACATTTGACAGTGAAACCTGAAGAATGTTGAGAATGTATTGTGGGCTCCAAGGTCAACTACATTTTCTTACCAATACACCACAAAGTAAGGATTCATAAGAATGACTTGTTACAGTTGAAAATTACCGTCAGGTTTAGGTAATGTGCCTCACTGCTACAGTGGACAGATTTGGCTGTTTTCTCATTTGTGTAGAAGATGTTACACAGCTTGCAGAAGAATCCGGTCCTTGGCACCAGATAGTCTAACCCTGCAAATAAAAGGACAGAAAACAACGTAACTTGTTTTTGTCCTACCTGATATCACCCATGATCATAAAAAACAGACAGCCAAACTGAAACAGAAGTCAGTATCTCTCTAGTCTCTTACCAACTGGGTTGTTGGGTTGATAAGGACCCAGAGGCTCCTGCTGCTTCTTCTTCTCTCCCTCTGGGACAGCTTCCACACCACTGGTCTCCTCACCCTCAAGGTCCACACAGACCCCCTTACTATCAGACACAGGTCGCTGGACATCCTGGCCATACAAACACAATAATGTCTATCACATATTAATTCTATTCAGCCTGAGATTGCGAGACCAACACCAATAAATAATTTCACTATTCTCTGTGAAGCGTTTTAACTGACTACATCTTGACTAACTGGGCAACTATAAAAGTATTGTTCACAGAAATGCCTCAATACATACATATTTCAGCAAGCATTTCACTAAACAAGGTAATCCCTCACCTCATTTAAATTGGGGAAACAAAATTATAGCAAATAACCTTCTCTTTCACCACTGGAGAGTGGCTTTTGGCTGACTGGCCATTAGTCTCATCTCCATGGCGATCTCTTGTTCTCCTGTTGTTCTGACTGGCCAACCACAGCTCATACTTGACTGGAGGCTTCCTGTATCCAGAGTACAGAATACAAGGTCAACCCAGTACTTGAACTCATACAGTCCAGTTTAACCATACAATAATATTGTGTTTATATCTGAGATTGATATCAATTGGAAGAATGAAGTATTCAACTAGCAGTGGACGTTGGCTGGATAGGATATCAGCATTCTTCAAATTCAACTTTAACTAATTTCCATCATCTACTCTGCTGCACACTTCTACTGTATATTCTTAGGGGCTATTGAAAATTACTTACCAGGATATCAGTGAGTCTCCCTTTTTGCACAAACTGACCCTTATCAGGGTGCCGTAAAATCTGGGAGGACGTTGGAAGCACTTCTTCACCATTTTCTGAGCGGCTTCCACACTCTCAAACTGGATATAACACTGGAGGGGGAAAAAAAGAAAAGTTTTTCCTTTACCAATAGAAAAACACATTAAGTCCTCCCTAAAGAAATGGGCTGGTGAAAGCTTACCTTTCTATGAACCCAGTTCAAATGATAGCCAGTGATTTTCCCAAAAGGTTGGGCAAGCCGTAACAGAGAGACGTCCGAGTACTTCTGCCGTGGAAGCAAACAAATGTAGATGGATCTCCCACTGGGACTCTACAATGACAGAAACATAGTCTTTGTGTTACAAATATTGACTATATGCTAGGTGTGTAGCTTAGCTTATTACAATTAATTCATCAAATGCATAACGTGTAAAGCATAGGTACTACACCAAACCAACCTCCAACTTTTTCTGTGAATAGCACATTCTAATATCGACAGGTTTCCCCAACAACTGTCCTTTGCCTTTGTAGAATTTCACCATCTTATGCGCTTCATCGGTAGTATCAAGCTCTAACCATCCCTGCAAATATAGAAAAAGCACAACGGCATACAAACTATGATAACATTATTTCCATCCCATAAACAAACTAGATAACTGATCCCCAAATAACATATGGGCAAGTAACATAATTATGAACCTACCTCCTGTCTGAAGAAGGATATGGTACGGTTTACAACTTTCACGTCTGCTCGCTCTGCCAGTTTCAAGATGGCCACCTCTACGTCTCTATAGCCCTTTCTGATTGGGCTAATATGGACAACTTTTCCATCCTGTAGAAAACAGTCTTACTGAGCAACCTACTAGCAATAATGTTGGATAAAAAACTACTTCTACACTTTTGATACATTCCAACTACACGTTTCTAAATGAACCATGTAGTCTAGTGAACCATGTAAAATACCAACCCATGAAGAATCCTTTGACTCTGCAAATAAAAAGAAACGTAATTTGTATAAATTATGATATGCAGAGTGTCTTTATTTGTTTTCTACACAGGCAGAACAATAGTAATAGTTATGTCCTTTGCTGCCAAGTAAGAATGTTTTTCATCATTCATTGCTTACCCATTGACGCGTCCTCTCCAGCATCATTGTCGAGTTCATCCAATGTAACAAAATCATCCATGTTATCAGGGAAATCCATGTCATCCATATCATCCTGTTGGAATAAGTACAGAACATCAATAAGTTAAAGAATTAAGAATGTTTCAAGTTCCAAAGTGCTGCAACAGAACCACATCGAATCTCATGACAAATATTTATGAGGTTTTTATGGGAAACTGTCAAAAGCTGCTCAAACACTGAAGATGTAAGTATGCAAAACTGTATTCAATGGTCTTGAACTATGATGAAGATCCATATCTCTTAAAGCTAGGACATAAATTCTGTGGCTGCACTATAACAAATCGATAGACAGCTTCAAATCGTATTAAAACCTGTTGGTCAGATCAACATGTTGATCAAACCAGTTAAGGCTGAACAGCTACTCATCCATACATCTAAAATGTCTGGCTGACTGGCTGTGCTTCAAAGCTGTGCCACTTGAACTCAGTCCTACTATGGGAGCCTTAAGCACCTGTTCTGGATTCCTACTGACAGGCTATGTTTTCAGGAACTTGTACAGAGATGATTCGATCACCTTTGATATTCAACCATGGAAAGTAAAGAGAAACCCTTCAGAGCTGATCTCCATCATTTAACTGATGGAATGAATAAACCATGAGCATGTCATTAAGCCTACATAGAGATAAGCCATGTCATTAAGCCTACATAGAGATAAGCCATGTCAGTAAGCCTACATAGAGATAAGCCATGTCATTAAGCCTAAATAGAGATTAGCCATGTTATTAAGCCTAAATAGAGATTAGCCATGTTATTAAGCCTAAATAGAGATTAGCCATGTTATTAAGCCTAAATAGAGATTAGCCATGTTATTAAGCCTAAATAGACATAAGCCATGTTATTAAGCCTAGATACATTGCATGTTATGCTACCAAGCAAACTCAGTATTCCAACAATCCATGACTGAAACCGGGCATTGCCGACATAAGTCACAGAAAACATCTCGACTGTTTGTCTGCGTTGACGAGGTTCAATCTGAGCTTCAATCACAAGTGTCAGATCGATTTGATTTGCCACTGAAACCATTTCAGTGGTTCTACGCATAAGATGCCCACATCTGTTTCAACTGATCAATGGAGGATCTCAACCAAACTACATTCACTGGAATGCACTCAGAACTTCAACCAAGCTGCTTTAAGAACCCATTGCTGGGAACCAACATCTTGTTTACTCGACAAAAACGTATTTTCAATTCTGCGAACAATGCCTTTGTTGGTTCAGGTCACACATATGAATGACAATAATTCCTTACACCATGTTCATGAAAGCTCTCCTGTTCCATCATGTCCTCCATTGAGACGTCAGCATCACACAGAGCTGGATCATCGACAGCCTTTAGGTCAGAATCCACCAAGGTATTGTCTGCCAACAATTCTGTGCTTTCAGGTTCCCCGTTATCTTTTGAGTCAGCCACCAGAGAGGCACTTTTGGAAGGAGCAGAGTCGTTAGTATCAGCTCCAAACTTATCTAACAAGCTTTGGTCATCTTCAACCTGGACGCTCTCTTTGTCTGGTTCTTTGTTTTCCAAATCAATGTCCTCCCCCTTTCTCTCATTCTTGACCACCTCAATCGTTTCCTTGATCTCCTCGTCCTTGATGTCCTGCTTTGCCTCTTCCATAACCTCCTCTGAGGAGCTTTGTTGACCTTTTCCTTGTTCCACCACTTTCTCAGCAGGTTGTTTGCCTGTACTGGATCCCTCTTTGTTTGTGGAGTTTGAGTTCTTGCTGGTCTCCTCGCTCTTCTGTCTGCTGCTTTGGCTTTTACTGGAATCTGTTCTTCTGGATGTGGTGGAGTCAGGACTTTCTCTACAAGGCAAAAACCATTGAGGTAAACTTCCCTGACACAAACTTCCCGACGAGGCCCACAGGAAAATTGGTCTGGCCGCCATTGCACCAGGTGGACTCTTACTTACCTCAGACGCTTCAGTGACGATGACAAGCTGACTTTGACACTCTTTCCATTGATCTTGAGGGGGTTGGAGTGGTAGTACTTCACCATAATGTCAGCATCCTTCCAATCTACCATCTCAATCAGGGCCTGCAGATGGATAAGGAAGAATGTGTAAGAGAAAGCTAGAGGTGGTGGTTAATAACGGAAGTGTGTGTTGATTGATCTACTCCAGTCATACAATTCCATGCTATTCTGAACTTAAAATAGATACACTACATTGTTACATCGTTTTAATAATGTTTTTCTATTTGACAGAGACATTTTGAAGATTTGATTGATCACAAGCAATATGGAATTGATTCAATTCCATATTGCTCAAACCTTACCTGATCACTTAAAAATGACGAATGTCGCACATCCCCAAACATCTTGGCAAGATCGAGAATTTCAGATTCTCTTTCTTTCCCAGGAGATACATGGGAAAAACAAACTACTGTACTGCTAACTTGTTTGTTGGGGCGTTTTCCTGGTGGTTCATCCGATCTTGGCGTCTAAAGAAAAAAAAACAAGCTCATGCTGGGAATTCTGTGATTAAGAATACAGAATCTGTCACTTTTAAGAGGCAGGTGCACTTACATAAATACTGCACACTACAGGTGACAGGTACAGAGTCAAACCATTTCCCTTCACAATAGCTTTGCTTTCACTGTAGTGATCCACCATATTGACTGCCTCTTTGTGCGAACTCAACTCCACAAAGCCCTGGAACAAAAAACAACAGTGAATCTGCCAATAGACAAACTACACAACATTAAAAAAAATATTTTTTTAAAATTAAAAGGCAGAACGTTAAGAGTTGAGTGTTTAAACTTGAGGTTCTTATCAATTTGTGTAACTTACCTTGCAGGGGAACACCAGATGTTTTACAACTGTGCCGAATGGCTTAGCCAAAGTCACCAAGTCTTCAACAGCAACAGACCCACGGGGATATTTAGCGACCACTACCTTTGTGCCAGCCTGATGCAAAAGATAAGATCACACATTCAAGCATGCATTTTATTTTTATTTAACCTTTATTTATTTAGCATGTAGACTTAAGCAAATAAACTACATTATAAGAAGTGAATGGGAAATATGCTTTATTTATTAGACAACACAATGACACAGAAGGGGCATTACCTTGGGCTTCAAATGGTGTCTTTCTGGTGCAGACCAGACTTCACCTAAAGATGAAAACATGTCAAAAAAGATTACATTTTCAAGTGATTTGCCATTGGGCCTTATTTGGTCTGGCTCAAAATTGACATTAGGACAGGACATGAGGTTATCACCTCCTACGCGGTCTGAGCTATGTTGTCTCTTGTAAGGCATAGCAGGACGTGGCGCTCTTCTGGGCGGTGAATTAGCATCTCTACTTGGGATGGAAATTGGTCTGGAAGATAACAAACAGTGCTAAGTAAGAACAGGATGGCTAATTGTTTTACATTATGACATGCTTGTTTTCACCATGAAGCTTTATTTCATGACCCTCACATTTTCTTCCCTTGGACATCTTGTTTTTCCCAATCTGGGAATCTGTAAAAAAAAAAATGTTTTTAAAGAAGACAAAAACAAATCAGATTTGAATAAAACCAGGTAATAGGAAATACCTCTGCGGATTGATTTTGTGATCTGCATCAGTTTATTTTCTAAGTTTTACTTTGCATTTAAACACTTACAGACGCAAGAGTTCCCGACAGCCCTCTGCATGGCGTAATCCATTGAGATGATCCTTCCATTGCTGTGAAAAAAACAAACTCATATTAAGCTAAAATGAATGTCATTACGAAAGGTTGAGTGTTCTGATTAAAAGCATATACTTGTTGACACACTCCAACAGCAAGAGTATTGAAATATAACAAAGCTTACCTTAGTAGAATTCAACATACAGAAGCATAGCGAGCATGTGTGTGGGTAAATGTTGGGTACAACTCCTTGAAAATCTTCCAATTGATAGGAAGAAGGTTGGCTGTCTGATGTTTTTTCCGTTGAGGGCCTAGTGTGGTGGGAATCTTTTCTTGCCTCGGCCTGCTCTGGTCGCACCTCTACTTTCTTATAGTCAGTGTCACTATGGCTGCTTGACCGGAGACGGAATGCAGGGGGACTGTCCAGTTTGCCGCGGTCTTTAACATCTGTATCCTCTTCCTGTCCGTCTCTCTTTGGGGAGGGCTCTCTCTGCTCCTCTTGCTTGGCTCGATTGGCCTTCAGTTTCATTATCAGATAAGGCAGTGTCTCCACACTGATCTCGTTCTCTGGAATCTTGGCCAGATCATCCACGTCTTCTGGAGAGAGCCCCAGAGTGGCATATAAATTCATAGCGCTCAACGCTCCATCACCAGATCCTTTGCGTGCAGAACTTTGACCCTCACTGCCCGCCATCCTCAAATTTCCAGGGCACACAGAAGTGTATTCTGAAATGGGAGAATAGTTTGGATTCTGTCATTTCAACAGATGGCTAAAGTAATGAGTGTAACTGTGATGACTGTGGGCGGAGTGCACTGCCGACTACATCAAGTCACTGTCAGCCGATACAAAGAAACAGGTTGTATTTGACTAAAGTTTTATTAAAAAGTATGGATTTCAGTAGCAGACTAAACTACACGATTTAAGATGAAGTTGAGCCATGAAGTTAAATCCGCTTTGTGTTTTGTTTCCTTGCTATGATATAGCAATATTTTTATTATCAACCGCGATTTTCAGCGCCGAATTGAATAGCCCACATTTATAATTTATATACAGCAGGTTTTTTAAGGTCCAAATACTTTGGTCTGCCTGCTTCATGTTATCATTTTTGCCATGGAAAAAATATTGCGATACTGTTATCATCCCGGCCGTAGTAGTTTTGTTATAAAAACTGCATAGCTCCAGTCCGTCCACACTAGTTGCCGCTTAACTCCATCATCCTAAATCGTGGAGTTGAGTCACCTGGGATTTCAGTAGTGATGGGACACTGAGGCTTTCTGAAGGCTTTAGCGCTTTCACCAAATTGGTAACAGAGAAACTGCGCTTTGTGCAGAAAAACAGAGCTTCATTATTTGTTCACAATACACATTAGTGACATCTGCTGGTCAGCAATAGCAGCGTGTACCAGAGAGGTATTTTTTTCTCCATTGTTTTCATTCTAACACTGTGGCTCAGCAGTAAGTGTTTGGCTTTAGTAGCCTGTAATCAGTTGGAACACCAGGTTTGCATCTTACGTCATGCTTCCCTTTTTGCCTACAAGTTGACTATTTCTGAAAAACTAAATCTACGGCATTATTTATGACGCTTAAGACAGACACTTATACTATAATAAATAAAACCAATTATTTGAACAGGGCAGAATGAACATTTTTCAAAATAGTGTGCCTACAAGATTCAAACTCATACGCTCACGACCCTGAATGTTCCATAGCCATTCCTCTACCTGCTAAACTACCTGTCAGGTAAACGTTTGTTTACAATCCTAACTATATTTGTAAGTACGTGTGCAATTTTCAAAATGGTGTGCCATCAACAAGATTCGTCCTCATACCCTCACGTCCCTGAATTAATCAATAAGGCTGTTCTTAACCACGATGCGGAGTGCAAGGAAACAGCTCTTTAGTCATGGTATATTGGCCATTTATCAAACCCCCCAAGGTTCCTTATTGATATTATAAACTGGTTGCCAACATAGAGCAGTAAAAAAATGCTTTTTTTTTGTCATACCCATGTTATAGTTAGTTATACGGTATACAGGGCTCGAACCACCCAGTTTCTGATGTTCCATAGCCCCTTCCTCTACCTGCTAAACTACCTGTCAAGTAAAAGTTTAAGCGTAGTAGAGGTCGATGTATGAAAACAGCTTGGAATCGGAAAAAAGCACCGGAACCAGGTAGAAATCAGTTGGATCTCTCAACTCAAGGTTTGAAAAAGCACGTGATCAAACGGAGCTTCGGTCGCCATTGATGACGTACTTCTGATAAAGTGATACACCCATAAGCACACTACTTCGCGATTTCGACGCATGCCTAGCCGCCGGAGCACCGGTATCAAACGTAACTAGGCACACTGCAAAGGTTTAAGTGTTACAGTTGAACAATTATCGACTGAGCGACTCGATGTAGTCGGAAGTTCAGTCCGCAAAGTAGTCTCCGTTCATCTCAAGTACATCGTGAGTTAAGAAAAAGCTCGGCTAGTTGCTGGTTGGGTAAAAAAAGTATAGGCCCAAATTAAGACTCCTTAGTATTGACTGAATGCCTACCATCTTCAATTCATTCCATGGTTAGCTTGATCGTCTTCATTTGCAATGAGCAATTTGATGTCCCTTGCTGACAAAAATACACGTTTCCCAGAATATTGTTGCACGCTAAATAAATCATGGTGGAGAGGCCTTCAATACAAGAGCTTTGTTGTTAACGTTAGCTACGCATCTTTAACTCTGCAAAACGAAGCTCAATATCGTTTTACCCCCCTGATAAAAAATATTAGATATCAACCAAGCGCTATGTCAATGTATTGTTAGTTACTAGCTCACGCTGGTGTTACCAAGCTGCACGCAGCACTTGGGAATGCGGCCCGCTAGCATGCAAGAAGTAGTTTACCAAAGCTTTCTAGAAAATTAAGCAATATCAGATTTTTTTGGCCTGAATGTTTAAGCATGAAGATCAACTACTACGTCGAATTCAAATTGTGATTGCTGTAAAACATACCTTTAAAGAAGTCCCCTTTCAGGTATTTCGTAAAATGTTCTAGCTAGTGGCTACAGCACAGTTTAAGTCCTATAACGTTACAGTCTGGCTAATCGTTTTTTCCTGCACCACAATGTGTGCAGGACGGTAAGCAAACGTTTTCATTGGTCAGTTTAGGATGTATGTCAACGGAGAACTTCCGCTCTGTCGTTTGGAAGGCAGAGTGGAATATTTGCTCACTATTCAGAAACACAGACAAATATTATTACCTTTATTCAGGATGCCCACACACTTGCGCAATCTGAACTCAGGGGTAGACGTAACATAGTAAACTGAAGTATGGAATACTTCAATAAGCATGAAATGTTACGTTTCGTATGCTACAATATGCATTCAATTGTGGATGTCCATTATTCATTTCTTATGATAGTGTAACGACCCAGGGTTTATAAACGCGGATATTGACTCTGTCGCACGAGCACCCTTTTACAGCACAGTCGATTGCACACTGGACTTCGGGGTAGAAGTTCGAGACCTGCTTCCCTGCCTGTTTCGTTACAATATGTTACGAATTACAATCCGTATGATGTGCTATGAATTGCCATATATGTTATATGTTACAATTTTGTAAAACATATACACTACCTTGAAACATTTTGGGGTCACTTAGAAATATCCTTGTTTTTGAAAGTAAAGCAATTTTTTGTCCATTAAAATTAACATCAAATTGATCAGAAATACAGTGTAGACATTGTTAATGTTGTAAATGACAATTGTAGCTGATTTCTTTTATGGAATATTTACGTACAGAGGCCCATTATCCTGTGTTTCAATGGCACGGAGTGTTAGCTAATCCAAGTTTATCATTTTAGAAGGCTAATTGATCATTAGAAGGCCCTTTTGCAATTATGTTAGCACAGCTGAAAACTGTTGTTCTGATTAAAAAAGCAATACAACTGCCCTTATTTAGACGAGTTGACTATCTGGAGCATCAGTATTTGTGGGTTCAATTACAGGTTCAAAATGGCCAGAAACAAAGAACTTTCTTCTGAAACTCATCAGTCTATTCTTGTTCTGAGAAATGCAGGCTATTCCATACGAGAAATTCCAATAAACTGAAGATCTCGTACAGCGCTGTGTACTACTCCCTTCACAGAACAGATCAAACTGGCTCTAACCAGAATAGAAAGAGGAGTGGGATGCCCTGGTGCACAACTGAGCAAGTGGACAAGTACATTAGTGTCTAGTTTGAGTAACAGATGCCACACAGGTCATCAACTGTCAGGTTCATTAAATAGTACCCGCAAAACACCAGTCTCAACGTCAACAGTGAAGAGGCGACTCTGGGATGCTGGCCTTCTAGGCAGAGTTGCAAAGAAAAAGCCATATCTCAAACTGGCCAATAAAAAGAAAAGAATAAGATGGGCAAAATAGGTGTTCGGATCACAAAGAAGAACATTCATGAGATGCAGAAAAAATGAAAAGATGCTAGTGGAGTGCTTGATGCCATCTGGTGGTGGTAAGGTGGGAGATTTGTACAGTGTAAATGGGATCTTGAAGAAGGAAGGCTATCACTCCATTTTGCAATGCCATGCCATACCCGGTGGATGACGCTTAATTGGAGCCAATTTCCTCCTACAACAGGACAATGGCCCAAAACACAGCTCCAAACTATGCAAGAACTATTTAGGGAAGAAGCAGTCAGCTGGTATTCTGTCTATAATGGACCAGCACGGTCACCAGATCTCAACCCTATTGAGCTGTTGTGGGAGCAGCTTGACCGTATGGTACGTAAGAGACCATCAAGCCAATCCAATTTGTGGGAGGTGCTTCAGAAAGCATGGGGTGAAATCTCTTCAGATTACCTCAACAAATTGACAACTAGAATGCCAAAGGTTTTTAAGGCTGTAACTGATGCAAATAGAGGATTCTTTAACAAAAGCAAAGTTTGAAGAACACAATTATGATTTCAAATAAAAATCATTATTTATAACCTTGTCAACGTCTTAACTATATTTCCTATTCATTTTGTAACTCATTTCATGTATATATTTATGGAAAACAACAACATTTTTAAGTGACCCAAAACTTTTGAACGGTAGTGTATGTTATGAATTCCAATTTGTTGTGGATAACGTGAGCTAGGTGGCTAATGCAAATGTTAGCTAGGTGGCTAACATTAGCTAGGCTAGGGGTTAGTGTTTAAGATTAGGTTTAGGAGTTAGGTTAAAGGGTTATCTAACATGGTAAGTATACTGAACAAAAATGTAAACGTAACATGCAACAATTTCAAAGAATTTACGAAGTTATAGTTCATATAAGGAAATCAGTCAATTCAAATAAATAAATTAGGCCCTAATCTATGGATTTCACATGACAAGGAAAAGAGATATGCATCTATTGGTCACAGATATATATTATCTGACATCAATGAGACAAAGTCCAGATATTTCTATCTCTGTGCATTCAAATTGCCATCAATAAAATTCAATTGGTTCGTTCTCCTTAGTTTATGCCTACCAATACGATAACCCCACCACCACCATGGGGCACTCTGTTCACAATGTTGATATCAGAAAACTGCTCACCCACACGACACCGTACATGTGGTCTGAGGTTGTGAGACCTGTTGGTTGTACTGCCAAATTCGCTAAAACAACGTTGGAGGCGGCTTATGGTAGAGAAATTAACATTAAATTATTTGGCAACAGCTTTGGTGGACATTCCTGCAGTCAGCATGCCAATTGCGCGCTCCCTCAAAACTTGAGACATCTGTGGCATTATGACAAAACTGCACATTTTAGAGTGGCCTTTTATTGATACCCGCACAAGGTGCACCTGTGTAATGATCATGCTGTTTAATCAGCTTCTTGATATGCCACACATGTCAGGTGGATGGATTATCTTGGCAAAGGAGAAATGCTCACTAACAGGGATGTAAAGAAATGTGTGCTCAAAATTTGAGAGAACTAAGCTTTTTGTGCGTATGGAACATTTTTGGGATATTTTATTTCAGCTCATGAAACATGGGACCCTCACTTTACATGTTGCATTTACATTTCTGTCCAAGTAGTAAGTAGTTGCAAAGTTGCTAATTAGCTAAAATTGTCCATGATGAGATTCAAACACACAACCGTTGGGTTGCTAGATGTTCACGTCCACCCTACTTTCGTTTTTTGCCTTAATTAACGTTCTGTCTTATGTAACCATACCAAAGGTAACATATTATACTACTTTGAGTGTCACGGATTTACATTTACTATACTACGTCAAGTCAATGAGACCAGGCTGACTTGTGAGACAGACCACACATTTAAGCCACTTCATGTTTTTCTGCAGCAAACACAATTAATGTGCCATCCATCCCACTTCTGACACCGATGTGACGAAGTCCAGGTATTTCTGACTAGGTGTGAACTGACAATCTAGTATACACAAGGTGGACATCTAATCACTGTCAATAGAGAAACAGCTCTCTTTGTGATTGTACTGTAGTATTTATGAATTACTATCATTGTTTAAAGGGTAGCAATAAATGAGCCAACTGACCTTTCAATACAGTATTAAGACCAACAGAAAGTAAACATTTAATTTGTATTACATATAATAATATATAAAACACAACAGATACATCATGCAGCAAAATCTACGGCATTTTCCCCCTGTAAATTCGTAATGTATTTTGATAGACAGATAGTTGGAGTGACAGGAATGATAGAGAGCAGTGTCAGGAAAATGGTGAGATAGATTCGAACCCTTGCAAACAGTGGTATATGTATGATGGATGAAGGCAGCAGCACTAACTCCAATACCACCCACTCACCACATCATATAAAGCACTTTTATTGTGATATGCACAACATAATAAAAACCACTGGTATTTTCAGTATACTGTAGGCAACAATGAAGTATATTGGTAAACGTTTGTTAATGTTGGTTACATTACTGGTCTCTTGTGTCATGATTTAAGTAAAAGTGTATTTAAAATTCATCATTACAAGTAGTTTTACATATCGCACAATCAACATGATTTTCAGTGTCAGGGCAACACCTTCAAAGATTAAATTGTTCGCATGATAACTTGAGTTGCTTTATGCAAACTATTCACCTTGTTGTTCAAATTCAAGGGGTATATATTTCAAGAGTTAAAGTGAGTGATTAGCAGTAGGGTATTTTATGGAATGCTCCTTTCAAATCAAAACAGCTTTGTATGGCAATATGAATAACAATTATTATAATTATATCAAATACAATGTATTGATGTTTCCCTTCTTTTGAAATCTTGTATTTCAATTCCGGGTCAGATATCAGGGCCACAGGAATCCTCATCCGTCACAAAGTTTTACTCCATATTTGTGTTAAGACTTTGTATGTTGACCTGATTGTGTGAATTTTCCAGCCTTTGCTTTTGCACACTGTGATGAACTCCATAACAAAAGTAGATCAATAACCCTGTGAAAAAAATACAACGTCACTAATATTTTTGCGACAATAGCATGACATGACTTATTTTCAAATGTATGCGTTGTTGAAGAAGTCAATTCAACGTCTATTCCACATTGATTCAACTTAATTTAATTGAAATGATGTGGAAACAACGTTGATTCAACCAGTGTGTGCCCAATAGATGCCTAGGTCCCTTACCCACTGCCATCCAAACAGCATAGCGAATCCATGTATCTCCTCCCAACTGAACCATCAGATAGACATTGACAAATGTACTCACAATAGGAAGTGCTGGTATAAAAGGAACCTGCAGAGATACCAAACAAAATGGGTGTAAATTGTGGAGAAAACCAAATCTGAGTTAAGCTTTGACACAATGTTACCATAAAAGCAGCTTTGGTTGTATTCTGAGGCTGTCTCCAGATGATGAAAACAGTGAGGACCAGCATCAAAAGGATCACAGAGATGATTAAAATGCTCCACCACGCCTGGTTCATCAGGGAATCCACAGCCTTGGTCAGGAAAATGCTCAGAATAATTTCTAAAAGGACTGGGGGACAAAACAAATGTGTCAGTCCTCTAAGAGAGTATGACACTGGATATAAAAGGAAACAGGATATAAAGAAAATCGCTCACTGATAAAGACTGTGAACATGGATACATTTTTAGAGGTTTGAGCATTGGGCTGAGAAGGAGGGTTTAGGGCCTCTATCATCGAAAATGATTCAGATGTATTATCACTGGACTCCTCACCAAGATCTGGTTGGTACCTAAATAAAAATGCATACACAGTAACCAGATAAAATGCATACATGCTTTGGTGTTAAATCCTATTGTGTAAAATGTCTCTGTTCAGATCAATCAAGCATACCTCAATATGAGAATACATATTGCTACAAGAGTGTAGGCAAAGAGTGTTCCAATTGACATCATGTCCACAAGTGCTTTCAGGTCAAATAATAGAGCCATGATTGCTGCAAAAACAAAAATGTGATACACAGTACATTGTGAATACCAACCCAAACAATGAACAGCATCTGCATTTTACTTTTTAAAATGTCAATACATAGTTAAATGACCTAGGCTTGATGATTTTGTGCTGTTCAGCAACGTTACCTGCCACAACACCTGAAGATAGAGTGGCTACCACAGGACTTTGTTGAGAACTCATGTTACTGAGTGGCTTGAAGAGCAGTCCGTCCCTGGCCATCGCAAAGAGGACCCGGGGCATGGGAAACATGGATCCTAGAAGACTGCGAAACCAACACACCATTTACAATCCACCACTTGAACTTTACAAATGACACTACAGGGGACAACTTATGTAATCATACATAATACCATACCTTGTTGAAAGTGCACAGAGGGAGCCTACAGCCACAGCATACTTTGAAGGGCCCCAGCCGATGTATGTAAAAGCTACAGGTAATGGGCTATTGACACTGATCATGCAGTAGGGCATCATGAGGGTCAGTGCTGCCGACACACCAAAGTAAGCCAGGAAACAGATCAGCAGGGATGCTACAATGCCCAGAGGGATGGACTTCTGAGGGTTCTGCACCTCCTCCCCTGGGAGATTACACATACAGATGTTATACATAAAGATGAGACTAAGGCACATTGATTATACTTCAGATCATTCTGCCCAAGGTTTTCAGCACATTATACAACAGTTACCTGTTGTGGCTATGCAGTCAAATCCAACAAAGGCGTAAAAACAGGTTGCAGCTCCTGCCAATGTTCCCTCAACACCAAAGGGGAAGAAGCCACCAACACCGTAATTTGTGGTTTCATTTAGTGCCGATGTGAAGTTTCTGAAGGGGAATGACACACTTCATGTTCTTTGAATTTCAATTTACTGTACTTCATTAGAACACTTATGTCGTATTTCATAATAGTGCTGGAATTATAAAGTTCATACTCATTTGTTGTTATGTTCAGGATAGTGTCCTCACTAATGTACCAGTTGTCAATGTCACCTTTGATGAAGCCAGCGATGATAACAAACACCAAGACCACTGTATTAACTGCTGTAAAACCCTTATTCACAATAGCAGACTCTTTAACGCCAAATGCAAGGATCCCTATGGAAGTGATACATTATTAGAACCAAGAGTAAGCTCCTTATACAGTATACTAAATATATATATATATATAATATATATATATATACACTGATTGTACAAAACATTAAGGACACCTGCTCTTTCCATGACATACTAGATTGACCAGGTGAATCCAGGTAAAAGCTTAGATCCCTTATTTTTTTATTTTTTTTATTTTACTAGGCAAGTCAGTTAAGAACAAGTCAATTAAGAACAAATGACATACTAAATGACATACTAGATTGACCAGGTGAATCCAGGTAAAAGCTTTGATTCCTTATTTTTTTATTTTACTAGGCAAGTCAGTTAAGAACAAATTCTTATTTACAATGACAGCCTACACCGGTCAAAACCGGAACATGCTGGGACAATTGTGTGCTGCCCTGTGGTACTCCAAATCACGGCCGGTTGTAATACAGCCTGGCTACGAACCAGGGTGTCTGTAGTGATGCCTCTAGAACTGAGATTCAGAGCCTTAGACCGCTGCACCACTCGGGAGCCCAACTTGATGTCACTTGTTAAATCCACATCAATCAGTGTAGATGAAGGGGAGGAGACAGGTTAAAAGAAGGATTTTTAAGCCTTGAGACGATTGAAATATGGATTGTGTACACGTGCCATTCAGAGGGTGAATGGGAAAGATCAAATATTTCTGTGCTTTTGAACGGGCATGGTAGTAGGTGCTAGGCATGTCAAGAACTGCAAAGCTGCTGTTTTCCCCCCACATTTAACAGTTTTCTGTGTGTATCAAGAAGGGCCCACCACCCAAAGGACATCTAGACAACTTGACACAAACTGCATTGGAGTCAACATGGCCAGCATCCCTGTGGAACGCTTTCAATACCTTGTAGAGTCCATGCCCGACGAATTGAGGCTGTTCTGAGGGCGAAAGGTAGGGTGAGGGGTGCAACTCAATATTAGCAAAGTGTATTTAATGTTTTGTACACTTAATGGATATATACAGTTGAAGTCGGAAGTTTACATACACTTTGGTTGGAGTCATTAAAACTCGTTTATCAACCACTCCACACATTTCTTGTTAACAAACTATAGTTTTGGCAAGTCAGTTAGGACTATGTGCATGACACAAGTAATTTTTATAACAATTGTTTACAGACAAATTATTTCACTTATAATTCCCTGTATCACAATTCCAGTGGGTCAGAAGTTTACATACACTAAGTTGACTGTGCCTTTAAACAGCTTGGAAAATTCCAGAACATTTAGAAGCTTCTGATAGGCTAATTGACATAATTTGTTTTTATTTTATTTTTATTTTACCCCTTTTTCTCCCCAATTTCGTGGTATCCAATTGTTTTAGTAGCTACTATCTTGTCTCATCGCTACAACTCCCGTACGGGCTCGGGAGAGACGAAGGTTGAAAGTAATGCGTCCTCCGATACACAACCCAACCAAGCTACACCGTGCATCTGGCAACCTTGGTTAGCACGCACTGCACCCGGCAGGAGTCGCTGGTGCGCAATGAGACAAGGACATCCCTACCGGCCAAGCCCTCCCTAACCAGGACGACGCTAGGCAAATTGTGCATTGCCCCACGGACCTCCCGGTCGCGGCTGGTTACTACAGAGCCTGGGCGAGAACCCAGAGTCTCTGATGGCACAACTGGCGCTGCGCCCTTAACCAATGCGCCACCCGGGAGGCCTAATTGACATCATTTGAGTCAATTGGACGTGTACCTGTGGATGTATTTCAAGTCATACCTTCAAACTCAGTGTCTCTTTGCTTGACATCATGGAAAAATCAAAAGAAATCAGCCAAGACCTCAGAAAAAAAAATTGTAGACCTCCGCAAGTCTGGTTCATATTTGGGAGCAATTTTCAAACGCCTGAAGGTACTACGTTCATCTGTACAAACAATAGTACGCAACTATAAACACCATGAGACCACGCAGCCATCATAACGCTCAGGAAGGAGACGCGTTCTGTCTCCTAGTGATGAACGTACTTTGGTGTGAAAGTGTAAATCAACCTCAGAACAACAGCAAAGGAGCTTGTGAAGATGTTGGAGGAAACAGGTACAAAAGTATCCATATCCACAGTAAAATGAATCCTATATCAACATAACCTGATAGGCCGCTTAGCAAGGAAGAAGCCACTGCTCCAAAACTGCCATAAAAAAGCTAGACTACGGTTTGCAACTGCACATGGGGACAAATATTGTACTTTTTGGAGAAATGTCCTCTGGTCTGATGAAACAAAAATAGAGCTATTTGGCCATAATGACCATCGTTATGTTTGGAGGAAAAAGGGGGAGGCTTGCAAGCCGAAGAACACCATCCCAACTATGAAGCACAGGGGTGGCAGCATCATGATGTGGGGGTGCTTTGCTGCAGGAGTGACTGGTGCACTTCACAAAATAGATGGCGTCACGAGGAGGAAAATTAGGTGGATATATTGAAGCAACATCTCAAGACATCAGTCAGAAAGTTGAAGCTTGGTCGCAAATGGCTCTTCCAAATGGTCAATGACCCCAAGCATACTTCCAAAGTTGTGGCAAAATGGCTTAAGGACAACAAAGTCAAGGTATTGGAGTGGCCATCACAAAGCCCTGACCTCAATCCTATAGAAAATTGGTTGGCAGAACTGAAAAAGCGTGTGCGAGCAAGGAGGCCTACAAACCTGACTCAAAATTCACCCAACTTATTGTGGGAAGCTTGTGGTTGGCTACCTGAAACGTTTGATCCAAGTTAAACAAGTTTAAGTCAATGCTACCAAATACTAATTGAGTGTACGTAAACTTCTGACCCACTGTGAATGTAATGAAAGAAAGAAAAGCTGAAATAAATAATTCTCTCTACTATTATTCTGACATTTCACATTCTTAAAATAAAGTGGTGATCCTAACTGACCTACGACAGGGAATTTTTACTAGAATTAAATGTCAGGAATTGTGAAAAACTGAGTTTAAATGTATTTGACCAAGGTGTATGTAAACTTCCGACTTCAACTGTATATATAGTTATTTACTGTCACCATTGTCCAGTTATTTTGCACCATGAAACCTTTCTGTTAATAGCACTTGCCTGCCAACAGCATGATGAGAGCAGCAGCAAAGAAGTCTGGGTAGGTAGCGAGGCCTGGCATATCCATTACTGCATGTTGACCTAAAGAGTTGGCAATGGCATTTCCAATGAGGTCATCAAAAGTCCCACTCCATGCCCTGGCTACACTCGATGTTCCTGATCAGAGAAGAAATCAAGAAACCAAAGGAGGTGATGTTGGCTATGTGTGAAGGACCATTACAATATGCCAATGAGACATTGTCAATGCAACAGTGAGCTCTAATTGTTATTGTTGATTGATCATTGTCATCCTTTATACAATCCTTATGGGCTTGAGCTCTGACAGTAGCTTCCAATAAAACATATTTTGCATCAAATATTCTATATTCCATATCAGATGTCACTTGCCTATGACATATGACAGCAGCAAGTTCCAGCCAGTGATGAAGGCCCAAATCTCCCCCACTGTCACATAGCTGTACAGGTAGGCAGAGCCAGTCTTGGGCACACGCGATCCAAATTCAGCATAGCACAGCCCTGCGAAAATGGAAGCTATTGCTGCCACAAGGAAAGATATAATTATACTGGGCCCAGCTACGGCCCTGGCCACCTCTCCTGACAGCACATACACGCCAGCCCCCAGTGTGCTGCCAACCCCCAGAGCCACCAGGTCAAGGGTAGTCAGACATCGTTTAAAGTTGGACACCTCCCCCTCTGGCTCCAGGGGTTTCCTACGAGACAGGCTTTGTATGAACAGTAACAGCCTGGCACCAGACATCCTGCAAGAGCAGAAGATCTGTCCATCAAAATGCCATTCATCACATAATTTGTACAACCAACTGTTTTAGAACACTGAGTAATGGTAGGTGTATATTACATCAAAACAGGGTTCAAATGTATAGACTGACTCGATCTATCAACCAATGACAAGCAGTGTTGATTTTAACTATAGATCGACTGTAAACTGTTGTACATACTGCTTGTAAGACACTACAGACAAAACTACTACTATTGTAAACCTTTGCAAGCAGTACATTCAGTATCTAGTATTTCATAAATAGGATTAGATCATCTTCCACATACATTACACATTTGATAACAAGATCAGAGTGACATACAATTTGTAAAAATCAAACAAAGCTATGACCAGCTGTATGTTTAACCCATGTGAACTTCATCAAGCAAACAATTAGCTCTTATCTTTTGAAAATTAGATTTGTGATTGACTATAGCAGTGGATATTCTTCTCCCTGTTTCATAAATACGTTTTGATATGAGATATTTTCAGTTGGAAGACATCTTGCCCGTAGAGCAGCAGATGAGACCATACAGATCCACTCTTTTTGACCAAGGCTGCAGTACAGAAGGCTACAGTGCATGTCACTATTAGTATTAAGTTAAGGTAATCTTACCTTCTTGGCCGTGTGCTAAGGTGCGGACCCTCTGGGTTGTCATGGATTCTGTCCTCGGTATTCGTGGGCACAAACCCATCCTATAGCTTCTCTCCTGTTAACTTTCACATCTCTGAAGTACAAGCATTTTAGACAGATTATGTTACATTTCAGATGTCTGTGCCATTTCTGAAAAAGAGGACCAGACTGATTTGTTGTAGAACTTGGACTTGGTCCGCAACCTGTCCATAATTGGTCATGTCAACGACTCAAGGGGTTGTTTTAGAGAATATGTCCAATAGACTGGGGTTTTAATAAATTATTTGTTTATTGTTTTATTTAATTGTTGTTTTTTGGTTACAGTATGGTGGTGAATTCATTATTTTAGGGATGGATGGTAGTGACTTGAGCTTGATGCTCACCTTCATGGCAAAACCTATATGAACATTCCAGAACAGGGCACATTTAGGTGACTTATGATGTAAAAGGTAATAAGGTACATACAGTATTTCATAATTTACTCATGTATTTCATAACCAGTTGACGATCACAGTCCTCTAGAAGATGTATCAAATCCCCACTTCAATAGATCTTATTCTCTAATAGGAAATGTTTTGGGTTCATTGTTTATTGACTGTGTTTGGAAATTTTACAACCATAGACAAACATATAGTATGATTTATGACAATAAATCATAATTAAATAAAACACTGCATACTTATTTTCGTTATTGCTTCTACTAAATTTCATGAGATGTAAAATGTCAATGATTATGCTTTGTTATATTAACATGCTCAAAGTGTGCAAAATGAATATGCTTTAGAATTCACTGTGAAAATGGAGTTCAGGCCCACTCCCTTCAGTCCAGAAGCTCTGTACTGCACATGTGGAATCCTCTGATTTATGTGGAGAAATCTGTTGTGAACACTTATGAGTATGGTGGGCTGAATTTTCAGGCACTTACTACTTACACTTAATACTTTTAAGATCAATTGGATAAAACAATTCCACTTCTATGTGGAACTTTATTCCTCATCATGTCTTCTCTACTTTTGGTGGCCTTAACTTCATGTTGGATTGCAATTATAATATTGACAAAGTTCCAGTGAAACTTTCTGCTTTTCATCAGCAGGTTCTTTCCCTGATCCTTAATTTATAAGCATCATTTTTCTCCACACATATATTATGCAGTTTAAGTCGGAAGTTTACATACACCTTAACCAAATACATTTAAACTCAGTTTCACAACTGACATATAATCCTAGTAAAAATTCCTTGTCTTAGGTCAGTTAGGATCACCACTTTATTTTAAGAATGTTTATTTCAGCTTTTATTTCTTTCATCACATTCCCAGTGGGTCAGAAGTTTATGTACACTCAATTAGTATTTATATTTGTTGTATTATACATTGTATTATACATTGTTTAACTTGGATCAAATGTTTTAGGTAGCCTTCCTCAAGCTTCCCACAAAAAATTGGGTGAATTTTGGCCCATTCCTCCTGACAGAGCTGGTGTAACTGAGTCATGTTTGTAGGCTTCCTTGCTCACACACGCTTTTTCAGTTCTGCCAACAAATTTTATATGGGTTTGAGGTCAAGGCTTTGTGATGGCCACTCCAATACCTTGACTTTGTAGTCCTTAAGCCATTTTGCCACAACTTTGGAAGTATGCTTGGGGTCATTGTCCATTTGGAAGAGCCATTTGCGACCAAGCTTCAACTTTCTGACTGATGTCTTGAGATGTTGCTTCATAATATCCACCTAATTTTCCTCCTCATGATGCCATCTATTTTGTGAAGTGTACCAGTCCCTCCTGCAGCAAAGCACCCCCACATCATGATGCTGCCACCCCTGTGCTTCATAGTTCGGATGGTGTTCTTCGGATTGCAAGCATTCCCCTTTTTCCTCCAAACATAACGATGGTCATTATGGCCAAACAGCACTATTTTTGTTTCATCAGACCAGAGGACATTTCTCCAAAAAGTACAATCTTTGTCCCCATGTGCAGTTGCAAAACGTAGTCTGGCTTTTTTTATGGTAGTTTTGGAGCAGTGGCTTCTTCCTTACTGAGCAGCCTATCAGGTTATGTAGATATAGGACTCGTTTTACTGTGGATATGGATACTTTTGTACCCGTTTCCTCCAGCATCTTCACAAGGTCCTTTTTTGTTGTTCTGGGATTGATTTGCACTTTTCTCAACAAAGTACGTTCATCTCTCGGAGACAGAACAAGTCTCCTTCCTGAGCGGTATGACGGCTGCTTGGTCCCATGGTGTTTATACTTGCGTACTATTATTTGTACAGATGAGCATGGTACCTTCAGGCGGTTGGACATTTCTCCCAAAGATGAACCAGACTTGCGGAGGTCTACAATTTTGTTCTGAGGTCTTGGCTGATTTTTAAAAAAAAATCCCATGATGTCAAGCAAAGAGGCACTGAGTTTGAAGGTAGGCCTTGAAATACATCCACAGGTACACCTCCAATTGACTCAAATTATGTCAATTAGCCTATCAGAAGCTTCTAAAGCCATGACATAATTTTCTGGAATTTTCCAAGCTGTTAACTTAGTGTATGGAAACTTGTATTCATGTCAGGAATCTGTTTTCATGTCAGGAATCAGTAGATTTATAATTTAACACATTTATGAAAATGTTACACTATTATGGAGAGATGTGCTGCTTGGATTCTTTACCGACAATAGAAATAAGTTGAAACAGTTTTATGCAATTCATTTCAGATTTTTGGGGGCCAAATCTTATATTCACAAATGAAAATTTACAAACAAAACACTACATGTTCTTACTTTACAAAAATACATGTAACTATTACATTTACATTTAACTATGTTTTAAGACAATTAAATACTCTACCAACAAAAAGGCAGTTAGAATTCTAAATGTTTGTAGGCCTCTTAAGACCCTTGTGTAACTTGATATTGTACCCTCTAGCCCAAATGTCCTTTGTATATTCTTTAAATATACTTGTGTTCCCCCCATGTACTTTTTGTATTGATTTAATTATATTTAAAAAATCATCGGATTTCCCCCCAACAAATGTCCATAACATGTTTAAAGAATAATGAAAACAACCGTATGTTGCCTACGGCACCATCTTGTGGTAAATGCTTAAAGTTCATGGGTGAAAGGCCAACATGTCATAACTGAAGTTTAATAAGAGATACTGTATATAATGACGAGATGGTCTTATCTCTGCCCGAACAATTGGAGTCGTTCCTAAGGCGGGAAGGCAGCTGTCTTCAAAGCGGTCTTCTTATCGCTGTATTCCCGCGTGGAAAGATTATGACCGGAGAGGACTCTCTCGCTTTGCCTCTTCCTCTCTGGTTTAATCCAAATTTCGTTAAAAATCCACCGGAAGAACCCGTTTCAATGATCTGCGACACCTCAAGTGCCACACCTGCTTCGTCAAACTAATTACGTTCATGATGGCGTGCGTTGCAGCTCGCTTGGTAAGATTTCATTAGGCTATATTTTGCTGGAATTCTCGTTTTAAATTGACAAACTTTTCTTTAGAACAGTTTTGTTAAAATAATTATTGCTTTTTTTGATACCGGTGCCTTTGAATTCAATCGAAGTCTCCCTACGTGTTAACTAAATGGCTATTTTATAAATGTGTTCTCCCATTTTTAGGACAAAGGAGCCCTAAAAAAGATTGATGGAGCCAAAAAAAGGATCGATAAAGTGGCGCGTGTTGTTGTGGGACCACATGTGAAGCATCCCCTACAAAACAGGTGTGTTTTCCGGTTGAGAGATGTATTGGTACATTTCAATTACTTGGAAGTTTCTATTTTGTCAATCAGTAACATTTATAGTTCATGCCTGGGTGTATTCATTACGCTGATTGTTGCAAAACGTTTCGTCTGCTAAATGTTTTCGCAACCAACCGTTTACTCAACGGAAAACGTTTAGAAACGAAAGGTAATTTTATATTGGACAAATTCAGGTAGGTCCCTCTAATTTTAACTTACTCTGTTTGGTTCATTAACGGTAAATGGTTTCTGTTGCAAGATGAAATTTTAATGTGCAGGAAGTGAAATCACTCATTTAAATAGTTCTGAATTGTAATATTTGAAGATCCACCAACCCCCCTCCTTTTATTCAATCACTTGTGCATTGTGTTTCAGATGGGCTCTCTGGTTCTACAAGAACGATAAGAGCAAAATGTGGCAGGACAATCTGAGGCTCATCACAAAGTTTGACACAGTGGAAGACTTCTGGGCGTGAGTTTTGCAGTATCCTTGATTTACAGTAGACTAAATGGCTGATATCCTTGACAGTTTTATACCTACTGTGGTGAAGTTTCAGTAAATTAAACCTATAAAAGTATATTGAGAACCTATGATGTAGGTCACCACTTTTTTTTTGTTTTCTTGACTGAAAATGTATTTTTTTTTTATAGGTTGTACAACAACATTCAGCTGGTGAGCAAGCTTTCATCTGGTTGTGACTACTCAGTTTTCAAGGTGATGTAGACTTTTGGAGAAAAGTATCCTTCAGTTTGAGATTTACATTTTCCATAATACTTCTCGTACATGTACTCTTATATTAATTGGACTAAAGTGATCCTGTCACTTCCCCCAGGATGGCATTGAGCCAATGTGGGAAGACAGGCGTAACAAGTGTGGAGGACGCTGGCTGATTACACTGTCGAAGCAGCAGAGGCACACTGAACTCGACCGCTTCTGGAAGGAGACTGTCAGTAGTTGGTCCATTCTGCCCAACACTTTCAGTTTTGTATCATGATGAAAACCAGAAATACTGTTTGCTCAATATTTATGTCAGAAAGCTGACTCAAATCTGAGTAAAATTATTGGTTACATTATTTAGCGGACGGTATTGTGGGTGTAGCAATGCTTGTTCCTAGCTCCAACAGTGCAGTATAATCAAATAATAATAATACCATCGAAAAGTAAAATTATGGAATTAAGAAATACTCGGATGATCAATGTCTGAGTACAGAGTAACTATGTGATGTCAAGACATTATGGACAGTGGATATAATATGTAGTATATGTACAGCAATATATTAAAATGATACTGTTTTACCCATTTCATATGTATACACTATGTAAACATTAAAGTGACCAGTGTTCCATGTCTCTGTACATAGGGCAGCAGCCTCCAAGGTGTAGAGTTGAGTAACCGGGTGGTAGCCGGCTAGTGAGTAAGTTTAGGGCGGGAGGCTGGGAGTGATGGCTATTTAAGTCTGATGGCCTTCAGATATAAGCTGTTTTTCAGTCTCTCAGTCCCAGCTTTGATGTACCTGTACTGACCTCGCTTTCTGGATAATAACGGTGTGAATAGGCTGTGGCTCAGGTGGTTGAAGTCCTTGATGATCTTTGCATTGTGACACCGGTGCTGTAGATGTCCTGGAGGGCAGGCAGTGTTTCCCGGCGATGTGTTGGGCAGACCACATCACCCTCTGGAGAGCCCTGCGGGTGTTGCAGTAGCCATACCAGGTGGTGATACGGCCTTACATGATGCTTTCAATGGTGCATCTGTAAAAGTTTGTTGGTCTTAGGGGCTGAGCTGAATTTCTTGAGCTTCCTGAGGTTGAATATGTGCTGTTGTGCAGCCTTCACCATACTGTCTGTGTGACTGGACCATTTTAGATTGTCAGTAATGTGTACACTGAGGGACTTGATGCGTTTCACCTTCACTGTGGTCCCGTCTCTGTGGATAGGGGAGTGCTTCCTCTGCTGTTTTCTGAAGTCCACTATCAGCTTTGTTTTGTAGAGGTTATTTTCCTGTCACCACTCCGCCAGGCCCCTCACCTCCCTGTAGGCTCCGTCGTTGTTGGTAATCAGGCCTACCTACCACTGTGTCCGTAAACTTGATAATTAAGTTGGAGGCCTGCGTGGCCACGCAGTCATGGGAGTACAGGAGGGGGCTGAACACGTATCCTTGTGGGGCCCCTGTGTTGCAGCTCAGTGATGTGGTGTTGTTGCCTATCTTCCCCAACTATGGCTGGCCTGTCAGGAGGTCTAGGACCCTGTTAGGGTTCAGACCCAAGGCCCTGTAAGACTGAGGACACCAATGATGTGGGACCACTGAATTAATACTGTCCCTTGTTTTTGTTGTTGGAGCGGAATCTAACTGTAGTCCTCTGAATTGAAAGAAATCTTTAATTCATGCATTTCATTCAAATTAATTATTTTAAATGTTTTTTTTAACAGCTCCTTTGCCTCATTGGAGAGGGCTTTGGCTCCTTCAGCAGGGATGTTTGTGGTGCTGTCATTAATGTTCGAGCCAAAGGTGACAAAATTGCCATCTGGACCACCGATACAGAGAATGGAGAAGCAGTTACCTATATTGGGTAAGTCTGACATTATTCAGTGTAGCTGGACCAAATTACTAGTTTCTGTAGTGTCATGTCTACCCTGGTTCACAGGTGTCTTGACAGACGAGTCATATTTGCCTTGGAACAGTCATGGATTTTATCTGCCGGCTTCACTCCAGTTACAGCTAGGCTTGGGCCAAATCCCACAGAAGCCAGATGTGTCCTGTTGGCCATCATGTTGTAAACTATAATTGTTCAGGATGAGGACATTTGCATAGCAACCTAATGAAAAATTGATTTCCATTAGACCAAGGAAAGACCTAATGGTGCAATCCATTGCTCCCAGGATATTAGTATTACATATAGCATTGGCTACAAATAATTGGCATCAACCATTTCCCTCATACATCCAGATTTAACAGCTTTTCTTTATTTTCAAAGCTATCTTTGTTTGATCATGTGATTGGTCAGCTAAATGAATGTTTTACCGTATGATTCATATTTTCAGACGAAAGTACAAGGAAGGACTAGGACTACCTCCAAAACTCGTCATTGGATATCAAGCTCATGCAGACACAGCCACCAAAAGCAATTCAATAACGAAGAACAAGTTTGTGGTGTAGAAATGTTTTTTCCAAGTCTCCTATTGCAAAGGACAAGTCTGCTCTGTTTTTCTGTACTGTAATTTAAGTTTGTATTTGTGCTTAATTCATTACCTTATTTCAATAGTAACTTTGGCATGATACATGTCAGACATTGTTTCTTTTGACATTCTTTTGTGGCTACAAAATAAAATGTATATGTTTGTCTTTGCAATTTTCTTCAGATCTTGGAATCTTATTTGACACTACACTAACCCCTGAATTTGGTCTGCCATTTCAGTGCATAACTAAGATTTGGGAAGTACCTTTTTTTCCCCCCCGAATTTACTCAACTACAACGAACTTGAAAAAGGAGTGCCCAAAGATTGGCTCCATCTCCTAAAGGAAATGGACTGTCCTCCTAGTTAATGTTTCATCTAGTTCAGATGCGGGGTTTGGCAAAACCACTGAGCTGAATTAATTCGAGACTAGAATTGCAGGAGAGTCTTTGTTCCAACAGCATTACATTTTTGTTCTATCAGTTGTATTTCCTTTGGTTCGTCTGAAATCAAGGTAAGATTCTTGCCTCAGCTCTTCATATGATGGATAGTGTTTGTATACCATTAAATGCAAACACAAACCTTGTGCTTTTGGGAAATTAACTGTATATACAATCATTGGGTTAATCTTGAAACACCTGTTTCACATGTTTACCAAAGATGCATTAGCTTAAATGTATGCTGTGAAAATAACTTTTGTATTTATCAATTCTTTTGAAGGAAACTAATTTTAGTGTATTCATAAAGTAAAGACTAAGGAACTAGGAAGATGTTTGCTTTCAATTATGCATCGTTTTATGGGAATTGTGACCTGGGGCACCCGAGTGGTGCAAGGCACTGCATCTCAGTGCTTGAGACGTCACTACAGACAACCTGGTTCAAATCCAGGCTGTATCACAACTGGCTTTGATTGGGAGTTCCGTAGGCTGGCGCACAATTGGCCCAGAGTCGTCTGGGTGTGGCCATTGTAAATAAGAATTGGTTCCCTAACCCTTGTCTAGTTAAAGGTATAAAAAAAGAAATTGCTCTCAGACATTACTATGCCACATGAAATTAAATGATGGTTGATGGTAGCCTTGTAATCCATCCTCCCTGGGTTTTCATTATTGTAATATCCAATAACTTTTGCCAGTCACAGCAACCATAGACTCATCTGTGGATGTACAGTATCACATTTTCACACCAATCAGTTTAATTTCTTAGTTGGGCACACATTTGAAAGTTAGGTTGGTATCGACGGGGCATGCCGACCTCTGTATAACCTGTTCAGTATCCTTTTCCAGAGAGTGTTCTAGCAGGCTTTTGCTCAATAGCACAGTCCTGCTCTAGCATTTTTCCAGGATAATTAGCCAGACGCAGGCCGTTATTACTCCCTCTCCATGGTGACCGGGTACACTGGCCACAGCATTGCACTAGCAGGAAGGAAGAGCAGTGGAGTGTGACGCCGCTCTCAGTGCATGTCACTCCTACTGTGCATCTACAAGAGGGAAAAAGACTACAACAATAGGAGCTCAGACACTTGTAATGCTTTTATACCCAAAAGGGTTCACGGTGCAGAGCGACTTTTTCCTCCGTGTTCTACATTGGACAAGATCTAACAATGGCAGTCATTAGGGCCAAACATGGTTAGCTATATTTCATTAACCTTTAAAACATTGTATTTTTTAAATACTTTTTTTCACAGGATTGTTTAAGACAATTGACTTGTCAAACTAAGAATATACACATTTCCAATTCTCTCTTTAATGGACTTCTCACACTGTTTTTCAGATCAAGAACAGCATGAGTCAGAAACAAGGTGACAGCCAGAGTCACTGGAGGGGACAAGACTGAGGTTAACTCTGAAGTCTAATGTGCTGAGAGAACAAGCCCCTCTTGAGAGCTAAACGATGAGATTTTACCTGTATTACCTGGTGCTTTTGGGCTTCAGTTCTGTCATCTCCACCTATGGGCCTCATCAGAGAGCACAGAAGACTGGGGATATTCTGCTGGGCGGGCTGTTTCCAATGCACTTTGGTGTTACCTCCAAAGACCAAGACCTGGCAGCGCGACCAGAATCCACAGAGTGTGTACGGTAAGGTTTGAATCTGCAATTGAGGCTATGTTTATTTTTATGCAAAACTGTATAAACTATGCTTTGTGCTAACTGACGATGAAATGTTTTTTAAATATATACATGAATGTATTGCAGTCAGTATTATTGGATTGTACTTCATGAAAAACAAAAGGTATCTAAATGCATGTTATGGTGTGCAGGTACAATTTCCGGGGATTCCGTTGGCTTCAGGCCATGATTTTTGCAATAGAGGAGATCAACAACAGCAGTATTCTCCTGCCCAACATCACACTGGGCTACAGGATCTTTGACACCTGCAACACCGTGTCCAAGGCCCTGGAGGCTACCCTCAGTTTTGTAGCACAGAATAAGATTGACTCTCTGAACTTGGATGAATTCTGTAACTGCACAGATCACATCCCTTCGACTATAGCAGTGGTGGGGGCTTCTGGGTCAGCAGTCTCCACTGCTGTTGCCAATCTGTTGGGCCTCTTCTACATCCCACAGGTGAGTTACAATCTCAATTCCAATTTCCTGATTTATTTAAATCGATCAACAAATCACAGTAACTTTATTCCCCATGTACTGCTGCAGATCAGCTATGCCTCTTCCAGTCGCCTGCTGAGCAACAAGAACCAGTTCAAATCCTTTATGAGGACCATTCCCACAGATGAGCACCAGGCCACTGCCATGGCAGATATCATCGACTACTTCCAATGGAATTGGGTCATTGCAGTGGCGTCTGATGATGAGTATGGACGTCCAGGGATTGAAAAATTTGAGAAAGAGATGGAAGAACGAGACATTTGTATCCATCTGAGTGAGCTGATCTCTCAGTACTTTGAGGAGGGGCAGATCCAAGGATTGGTTGACCGTATTGAGAACTCCTCAGCTAAAGTTATAGTCGTTTTCGCCAGTGGGCCTGACATTGAGCCTCTTATCAAAGAGATGGTCAGACGGAACATCACAGACCGCATCTGGTTGGCCAGCGAGGCTTGGGCAACCACCTCCCTCATCGCCAAACCAGAGTACCTTGATGTTGTAGTTGGGACCATTGGCTTTGCACTCAGAGCAGGCGAAATACCTGGCTTCAAGGACTTCTTACAAGAGGTCACACCAAAGAAATCCAGCCACAATGAGTTTGTCAGGGAGTTTTGGGAGGAGACTTTTAACTGCTATCTGGAAGACAGCCAGAGACTGAGAGACAGTGAGAATGGGAGCACCAGTTTCAGACCATTGTGTACTGGAGAGGAGGACATTATGGGTGCAGAGACCCCATATCTGGATTACACGCATCTTCGTATTTCCTATAATGTGTATGTTGCAGTTCACTCCATTGCACAGGCCCTGCAGGACATTCTCACCTGCATTCCTGGACGGGGTCTTTTTTCCAACAACTCATGTGCCGATATAAAGAAAATAGAAGCATGGCAGGTATAAATGGATACTTTAAAAAGAGTAGGAAATCTAATGACTAACATTGACACATCCATTTGTATACTCTTTTTGTTTGCTCCCAGCTTTGTTGACCCCTTTGTATAATTTCCTATATCCCTTCCTGATCAAATACCTGGCTCTGTGTTACAGGTTCTCAAGCAGCTCAGACATTTAAACTTCTCAAACAGTATGGGAGAAAAGGTACATTTTGATGAGAATGCTGATCCGTCAGGAAACTACACCATTATCAATTGGCACCGGTCTCCTGAGGATGGTTCTGTTGTGTTTGAAGAGGTCGGTTTCTACAACATGCGAGCTAAGAGAGGAGTTCAACTTTTCATTGATAACACAAAGATTCTGTGGAATGGATATAATACTGAGGTATGTTGCTCCAAACAGGGACAATCAACATAGGACTTTCTGATTTGCAGGTTTTGCATGGGTGGAGTTTTGGCTTGCCTGGTGACATCACCAGGCGGTGTTAATTTATTTGTATTTATTTAACCTTCATTTAACTAGGCAAGCCAGCTTAGAACAAATTCTTATTTACAATGACGGCCTACCAAAATTAATATAGACCAATAATTAATTAATTAATTAGTAAATTAATATAGACCAATAAAATAGCTCAATCTCTCTGCCAATAACAGCTAGTTTACAGATTACACATCCATCGTCCTTAGACCACTCCCAGACAGTCCTATCAAAATTCTTGCTTGAGAAAATGTTTTGCTAAAAAGCCATTTTTGCTGCTTTTTGACCATTTTAATGGACAACTATTACCGTAAGGCACTTAATTGTTACCCAGAAATGATTTGATATTGATTTTTTTTTAAATGTATTCTTCCTAAAATAAAGTATGTGCTGCATTTTGTTTCTATTGTGTCTGTATCCAAAATCATATGATGCATGATCTTTGTCTGGGTTTCTGTCATTTCATTAGGTGCCATTCTCTAACTGTAGTGAAGATTGTGAACCAGGCACCAGAAAGGGGATCATAGAAAGCATGCCAACGTGTTGCTTTGAATGTACAGAATGCTCAGAAGGAGAGTATAGTGATCACAAAGGTAAGAAAGACAGTGAAAAATCTGAACTACCCCATTATATAAATCTGTAACTATTTCATGTTTCTATCAAAAATACAAACACTACTTCTCTATTCCTGCAGATGCCAGTGTCTGTACCAAGTGTCCCAATGACTCATGGTCTAATGAGAACCACACATCCTGTTTCCTGAAGGAGATAGAGTTTCTGTCTTGGACAGAGCCCTTTGGGATCGCCTTGGCATTATGCTCTGTGCTGGGGGTATTCTTGACAGCATTCGTGATGGGAGTGTTTATCAGATTTCGCAACACCCCAATTGTTAAGGCCACAAACAGAGAGCTATCCTACCTCCTCCTGTTCTCACTTATCTGCTGTTTTTCCAGCTCCCTCATCTTCATTGGTGAACCCCAGGACTGGACATGCCGTCTACGCCAGCCTGCATTCGGGATAAGTTTTGTTCTCTGCATCTCCTGCATCCTGGTCAAAACTAACCGAGTACTTCTAGTGTTCGAAGCAAAGATCCCCACCAGTCTCCATCGTAAGTGGTGGGGGCTAAACTTGCAGTTCCTGTTGGTGTTCCTGTTCACATTTGTGCAAGTGATGATATGTGTGGTCTGGCTTTACAATGCTCCTCCGGCGAGCTACAGGAACCATGACATTGATGAGATCATTTTCATTACATGCAATGAGGGCTCTATGATGGCGCTTGGCTTCCTAATTGGGTACACATGCCTGCTGGCAGCCATATGCTTCTTCTTTGCATTTAAATCACGAAAACTGCCAGAGAATTTTACCGAGGCTAAGTTCATCACCTTCAGCATGCTCATCTTCTTCATCGTCTGGATCTCTTTCATCCCTGCCTACTTCAGCACTTATGGAAAGTTTGTGTCGGCTGTGGAGGTCATCGCCATATTAGCCTCCAGCTTTGGACTGCTGGCCTGTATTTTCTTCAATAAAGTCTACATCATCCTCTTCAAACCGTCCAGGAACACTATAGAGGAGGTTCGCTGTAGCACTGCGGCCCATTCTTTCAAAGTGGCAGCCAAGGCTACTCTGAGACACAGCTCAGCCTCCAGGAAGAGGTCCAGCAGTGTGGGGGGATCCTGCGCCTCAACTCCCTCCTCATCCATCAGCCTCAAGACCAATGACAATGACTCCCCATCAGGTCAGCAGAGAATCCATAAGCCAAGAGTAAGCTTTGGAAGTGGAACAGTTACTCTGTCCTTGAGCTTTGAGGAGTCCAGAAAGAATTCTATGAAGTAGGGAAGTATCTTTTGGTGGGCAGAGGTCTTTGTCAAAACCTGAGTTGGTGTTGCATTCTTTGTTGGTTGGGTAGTTGTAGCAGAAATTATGATATTAAAAGCTTTGATGTATTCAGAATGGTGACACAGCATAGGTGGCCAAGATTCCATTATATTACAATAATCTGTGTTGTTCATTATGAGGACATTTCAAAATGCGGAAAATTGTCAAATACATAATTTACTGCGTTTTCTTGAGAATAGAATAGCCCATTCAAGTCATTGTTGAGCAGACATTAATTAGTAATACTTTCCATACCAATTGTCAATAACAATAGATTCACATTGTCAAAGTTCAACTATGACCTGTAAAATACATGAGGTATAACAGGAGACAATAAAACTATGTAATTCACTCTGAGCACAGGACATAGGCCTACTAATGTAGACTATATCAGTCTCTTTCCTGTCTCTCATTAGGCCAGTGTTTAACAACCCTGGTCACTCGGTACCCACGACAGAACACAATTTTGTTGTAGCCCTGGACAAACACACCTCATTCAACTCATTGAGGGCCTGATGATTAATTGACAAGTTGAATCAGGTGTGCTTGTCCAGGGTTACAATAAAAATGTGTGCTGTTGGGGGTACTTGTGGACCAGGGTTGGGAAACATTACATTAGGACTACTTGTAGGTTCTTCAATATGGTGTCATACTACTGTCTGGTTGTTTTCTGCAAGTGTTTATTTCACCAAGTTACTGCACATGTTAGACCTATACACTGGAATAAAAAGTTTGTTTTCACAATGCATCCAATGACAATAAAATCACCATATGCCAAAGAAGAGAAGCATCAGAGTCTGCAATAAGTAGCCTATTAGTGGATGCTCATCAGATGTAGGCGAGTAGTGGAAGCCTATCATTGCATCAGTCTGTCTGGGGACACACATGGAGAAGAGGCTTTTATTTCAGCCCTGCACTAACACACCTTTGGTATCCTGACGTTCACACATTTTGTTTGTGCATGCTGCCACCTAATGTGCAGTAGTGTGTGTTTGATTACATAACATTTTGTGATACAAAAAGGAAGAGGGTAAAAGGAAAACATTGCACCACCAACTAACACCTAAATAGCACTATTATATACCACCAACTAACACCTATATACCACTGTTATATACCACCAACTAAAACCTATATATCACTATTATATACCACCAACTAACACCTATATATCACTATTATATACCACCAACTAACACCAATAAACCACTATTATATACTACCAACTAACACCTATATATCACTATTATATACCACCAAATAAAACCTATATATCACTATTATATACCACCAACTAACACCTAAATACCACTATTATATACCACCAACTAACACCTAAATACCAATATTATATCAAATCAAATCACATTTTATTTGTCACATACACATGGTTAGCAGATGTTAATGCGAGTGTAGCGAAATGCTTGTGCTTCTAGTTCCGACAGCGCAGTAATAACCAACAAGTAATCTAACTAACAATTCCAAAACTACTGTCTTATACACAGTGTAAGGGGATAAAGAATATGTACATAAGGATATATGAATGAGTGATGGTACAGGGCAGCATACAGTAGATGGTATCGAGTACAGTATATGCATATGAGATGAGTATGTAGACAAAGTAAACAAAGTGGCATAGTTAAAGTGGCTAGTGATACATGTATTACATAAGGATGCAGTCGATGATATAGAGTACAGTATATATGTATGCATATGAGATGAATAATGTAGGGTAAGTAACATTATATAAGGTAGCATTGTTTAAAGTGGCTAGTGATATATTTACATCCTTTCCCATCAATTCCCATTATTAAAGTGGCTGGAGTTGGGTCAGTGTCAATGTCAGTGTGTTGGCAGCAGCCACTCAATGTTAGTGGTGGCTGTTTAACAGTCTGATGGCCTTGAGATAGAAGCTGTTTTTCAGTCTCTCGGTCCCAGCTTTGATGCACCTGTACTGACCTCGCCTTCTGGATGATAGCGGGGTGAACAGGCAGTGGCTCGGGTGGTTGATGTCCTTGATGATCTTTATGGCCTTCCTGTAACATCGGGTGGTGTAGGTGTCCTGGAGGGCAGGTAGTTTGCCCCCGGTGATGCGTTGTGCAGACCTCACTACCCTCTGGAGAGCCTTACGGTTGAGGGCGGAGCAGTTGCCGTACCAGGCGGTGATACAGCCCGCCAGGATGCTCTCGATTGTGCATCTGTAGAAGTTTGTGAGTGCTTTTGGTGACAAGCCGAATTTCTTCAGCCTCCTGAGGTTGAAGAGGCGCTGCTGCGCCTTCTTCACGACGCTGTCTGTGTGAGTGGACCAATCAGTTTGTCTGTGATGTGTATGCCGAGGAACTTAAAACTTGCTACCCTCTCCACTACTGTTCCATCGATGTGGATAGGGGGTGTTCCCTCTGCTGTTTCCTGAAGTCCACAATCATCTCCTTAGTTTTGTTGACGTTGAGTGTGAGGTTATTTTCCTGACACCACACTCCGAGGGCCCTCACCTCCTCCCTGAAGGCCGTCTCGTCGTTGTTGGTAATCAAGCCTACCACTGTTGTGTCGTCCGCAAACTTGATGATTGAGTTGGAGGCGTGCGTGGCCACGCAGTCGTGGGTGAACAGGGAGTACAGGAGAGGGCTCAGAACGCACCCTTGTGGGGCCCCGTGTTGAGGATCAGCGGGGAGGAGATGTTGTTGCCTACCCTCACCACCTGGGGCGGCCCGTCAGGAAGTCCAGTACCCAGTTGCACAGGGCGGGGTCGAGACCCAGGGTCTCGAGCTTGATGACGAGCTTGGAGGGTACTATGGTGTTGAATGCCGAGCTGTAGTCGATGAACAGCATTCTCACATAGATATTCCTCTTGTCCAGATGGGTTAGGGCAGTGTGCAGTGTGGTTGAGATTGCATCGTCTGTGGACCTATTTGGGCGGTAAGCAAATTGGAGTGGGTCTAGGGTGTCAGGTAGGGTGGAGGTGATATGGTCCTTGACTTGTCTCTCAAAGCACTTCATGATGACGGAAGTGAGTGCTACGGGGCGGTAGTCGTTTAGCTCAGTTACCTTAGCTTTCTTGGGAACAGGAACAATGGTGGCCCTCTTGAAGCATGTGGGAACAGCAGACTGGTATAGGGATTGATTGAATATGTCCGTAAACACACCGGCCAGCTGGTCTGCGCATGCTCTGAGGGCGCGGCTGGGGATGCCGTCTGGGCCTGCAGCCCTGCGAGGGTTAACACGTTTAAATGTCTTACTCACCTCGGCTGCAGTGAAGGAGAGACCGCATGTTTTCGTTGCAGGCCATGTCAGTGGCACTGTATTGTCCTCAAAGCGGACAAAAAAGTTATTTAGTCTGCCTGGGAGCAAGACATCCTGGTCCGTGACTGGGCTGGGTTTCTTCTTGTAGTCCGTGATTGACTGTAGACCCTGCCACATGCCTCTTGTGTCTGAGCCGTTGAATTGAGATTCTACTTTGTCTCTGTACTGACGCTTAGCTTGTTTGATAGCCTTGCGTAGGGAATAGCTGCACTGTTTGTATTCGGTCATGTTACCAGACACCTTGGCCTGATTAAAAGCAGTGGTTCGTGCTTTCAGTTTCACGCGAATGCTGCCATCAATCCACGGTTTCTGGTTAGGGAATGTTTTTATCGTTGCTATGGGAACGACATCTTCAACGCACGTTCTAATGAACTTGCACACCGAATCAGCGTATTCGTCAATATTGTTATCTGACGCAATACGAAACATGTCCCAGTCCACGTGATGGAAGCAGTCTTGGAGTGTGGAGTCAGCTTGGTCGGACCAGCGTTGGACAGACCTCAGCGTGGGAGCCTCTTGTTTAAGTTTCTGTCTGTAGGCAGGGATCAACAAAATGGAGTCGTGGTCAGCTTTTCCGAAAGGGGGGCGGGGCAGGGCCTTATATACGTCGCGGAAGTTAGAGTAACAATGATCCAAGGTTTTACCACCCCTGGTTGCGCAATCGATATGCTGATAAAATTTAGGGAGTCTTGTTTTCAGATTAGCTTTGTTAAAATCCCCAGCTACAATGAATGCAGCCTCCGGATAAATGGTTTCCAGTTTGCAAAGAGTTAAATAAAGTTTGTTCAGAGCCATCGATGTGTCTGCTTGGGGGGGGATATATACGGCTGTGATTATAATCCAAGAGAATTCTCTTGGTAGATAATGCGGTCTACATTTGATTGTGAGGAATTCTAAATCAGGTGAACAGAAGGATTTGAGTTCCTGTATGTTTCTTTCATCACACCATGTCTCGTTAGTCATGAGGCATACGCCCCCGCCACTCTTCTTACCAGAAAGATGTTTGTTTCTGTCGGCACGATGCGTGGAGAAACCCGTTGGCTGCACCGCCCCGGATAGCGTCTCTCCAGTGAGCCATGTTTCCGTGAAGCAGAGAACGTTACAGTCTCTGATGTCCCTCTGGAATGCAACCCTTGTTCGGATTTCATCAACCTTGTTGTCAAGAGACTGGACATTGGCAAGAAGAATGCTAGGGAGTGGTGCACGATGTGCCCGTGTCCGGAGTCTGACCAGAAGACCGCTACGTTTCCCTCTTTTACGAAGTCGTTTTTTGGGGTCGCTGCATGGAATCAATTCCGTTGACCTGTTTGTAAGGCAGAACACAGGATCCGCGCCGCGGGAAAACATATTCTTGGTCGTACTGATGGTGAGTTGACGCTGATCTTATATTCAGTAGTTCTTCTCGACTGTATGTAATGAAACCTAAGATGACCTGGGGTACTAATGTAAGAAATAACATATAAAAAAACAAAAAACTGCATAGTTTCCTAGGAACGCGAAGCGAGGCGGCCATCTCTGTCGGCGCCGGAAGTATACCACCAACTAACACCTATATACCACCAACTAAAACCTATATATCACTATTATATACCACCAACTAACACCTATATATCACTATTATATACCACCAACTAACACCAATAAACCACTATTATATACCACCAACTAACACCTATATATCACTATTATATACCACCAACTAACACCAATAAACCACTATTATATACCACCAACTAACACCTATATATCACTATTATATACAACCAAATAAAACCTATATATCACTATTATATGCCACCAACTAACACATAAATACCGCTATTATATACCACCAACTAAAACCTATATATCACTATTATATACCACCAAATAAAACCTATATATCACTATTATATACCACCAACGAACACCTAAATACCACTATTATATACCACCAACTAACACCTATATACCACTGTTATATACCACCAACTAAAACCTATATATCACTATTATATACCACCAACTAACACCTAAATACTGCTATTATATACCACCAACTAACCCCAATAAACCACTATTATATACCACCAACTAACACCTATATACCACTATTATATACCACCAACTAACACCTATATACCACTGTTATATACCACCAACTAACACCTAAATACCACTATTATATATATACCACCAACTAACACCTATATACCACTGTTATATACCACCAACTAAAACCTATATACCACTGTTATATACCACCAACTAACACCTAAATACCACTATTATATACCACCAACTAACACCTATATACCACTGTTATATACCACCAACTAACACCTATATACCACCAACTAATACCTATATACCACTATTAAATACCACTATTATATACCACCAACTAACACATATATACCAATATTATATACAACTATAATATAACACCAACTAACACCTATATACCACTATTATATACCACCAACTAACACCAACATACAACTGTTATACACCACCAACTAACACCTATATATAACTATTATACAGCACCAACTAACACCTGCATTCCACACTTATATATTACTATTATATACCACCAACTAACACCAATATACCACTATTATATACAACCAACTAACACTTATATACCACCAACAAACACCTACATACCACTATTATATACCACCAACTAACAACTACATACCACTATTATATACCACCAACTAACAACTACATACCACCATTATATAACACCAACTAACACCTACATACCACTTATATACCACCAACTAACACCTATATACCACCATTAGATACCACCAACTAACACCTATATACCACAATTGTGTACCACTATTATATACCACCAACTAACACCTACATACCACTATTATATACCACCATCTAAAACCTAAAAACTGCTATTATATACCACCAACCAACACCTATATACAGCTATTATATACCACCAGCTAACACCTTTAAACCACTATTATATTCCACCAACTAACACCTACATACCACTATTATATAGCACCAACTAACACCCGCATTCCACAATTATATACCACTATTATATACCACCAACTAACACATATATACTACTATTATATACCACCAATTAACACCTACATACCATCAACTAACACCTTTATACCACTATTACATATCACCAACTAAAGCATACATACCACTATTATATACCACTATGATATTCCACCAACTAAAATCTATATATCACTATTATATAACACCAACTAACACCTATATACCACTATGATATACCACCAACTAACACCTATATACCACTATGATATACCACCAACTAACACCTATATACCACTATTATATACAACCAAATAACACCTACAAACCACTATTATATATCACCAACTATTGTATGTTCCTAAGACCTTTTTCACTTGGAAATAAGTATTAATAACTAAATAGAACAATAACCGTGTAAAGTCAGAGCAGACCTGTATGCCCTTTAAAACAGTATCTTAGTTACTGTATACATAAAACATAAATACAACTTTCAGTCTTCTTCGTAAGTTTGTAAATAATTTAGGCCTTCTGGTCATACAAGAACAAACTAATAAATTGAGGAACCTGAGTATTCCGAAAAATAGTCACCTGATGCATGTTAGGTAACATTAATCAATACAAGGAAAATGACAATACCATGGCCGAAACCATCAATATGTTCCTTCTGGTGAGATTCTAGGGAGGAATATACATTTCTGGACTGTTGATGAAGCCTCGTCCTCCGACGAAGTAAGCAGCCTTTCCCTCATTTCGTGCTTTCTTGGTCGTGGGCCACAACTTGTTCCTTCTTTCTAAGTCCTCTGGGCTGAGATGCTCTGCGAAACACATACCATGGCTCTGAAGGAAGGGGTTCTTCCTAGCAGCTTTCCAGACAGCATCCCGGTAGAATCTGGCAGTGAAGAGGATGGTGATACCCCTTGGTCTTGAATCGTTTTGCTGTTGCTTCTTGCCGAGGTGATGCACAACATCGATGGTATCACCAACTTTGTTCTTCTCTGCAGGCATAACTTCTTGGCAGATGCGGATAGCCTCTCCTCGCACATCCTCATTCTCCACCTCTGGCGCACCTCGTCGCGTGCGCAAGAGTTGCAAAATACATTTAGAAATCTATGTTATTCAATTATTGCACCCACACAGGCTGGCGCGCATCGACATTGCCAAGGGCTAAAATAGAACTCCTTTCTATTTCTGACACAGATCGCGTTGCAAGTCCTGCCTCTCCCATCATTGGTTTATAGAAGCAGGTATCCACGTACCCTCTGCTCATTGTGTCAGGTTCGGACCTTAGTTCCTTTTTTATGTCTTTATTTTAGTTGGTCAGGGCTTGAGTTGGGGTGGGCATTCTATATTGTTTTTCTATGTTTTGTTCTGTTATATTTCTATGTGTTTGGCCTAGTATGGTTCTCAATCAGAGGCAGGTGTCAGTCGTTGTCTCTGATTGGGAGCCATATTTAGGTAGGCTGTTTTCTATTGTGTTTTGTGGGTGGTTGTATCCTGTCTTAGTGTTTTCACTATACGAGACTGTTTCGGTTGTTTGTTTTTATTTGAATTTAATTAAATTTTAATTTTACCACTTTTTTTCCCCAATTTCGTGGTCTCCAATTGTTACAGTAGCTACTATCTTGTCTCATCGCTACAACTCCCGTATGGGCTCGGAAGAGACGAAGGTTGAAAGTCCTCCGATACACAACCCAACCAAGCCGCACTGCTTCTTAACACAGCGTGCATTCAACCCGGAAGCCAGCTGCACCAATGTGTCGGAGGAAACACTGCGCACCTGGCAACCTTGATTAGCGTGCACTGCGCCCGGCCCGCCACAGGAGTCGCTGGTGCGCGATGAGACAAGGACATCCCTACCGACCAATCCCTCCCTAACCCGGATGACGCTAGGCCAATTGTGCGTAGCCCCACGGACCTCCCGGTCGCGGCCCGTTACGACAGAGCCTGGGCGCGAACCCAGGGACTCTGATGGCACAGCTGGCGCTGCAGTACAGCGCCAGCAGTCTGTCCACTGCGCCACCCGGGAGGCCCTAGAAGTTTGTTTTTACTTTTGTTCAGTGTTCTGTTGATTTATTAAATATATCATTATGGACACTTACCACGCTGCACATTGGTCTGACCCTTGCTACTCCTCTTCTGAAGAAGAGGAATTCCGTTACACATTGGTTATACCCACGTGGGTGATTGAAAGACGAACTGTGTTGCCGGTAGGTGTAGTAATACTATGAAAGTTTAGATGCCAATCACCATATAAGCTCAAAGATGAAAAATCCTGGAAGGAGGAGAGCGGACTAGAAACGATTCGGTTGACCATTTTATGTGTGGATTGTGTAGAGTGTTATGTTTGTTCCTTATATAATAACAAACCGGGGTGTAGGTTTAACGAACATATACTTCAGCTAGAAAACTCCATGTTTAGCCATGCAAGGCGTTCTTTAACCATCCGCCTCCCAAGTAGCCTGCTGGGTAACGTAGTTTAAATGTTTGAACACAAAACAACACATTTTCTTTCTTTTAAAAGAAAACTACTTTTCTATGTAACTACACATGTCACATCACATGTGTTTACTCAACCTGCATAACATGCCATTTTCAATAACACACATTTCTTTCCCCAATTTCTTTTCCTGAAAAATAAATATTTTTTCAACTAAATAGTCTGTCCAACAATACTCTATTGTGGCCCTATTTCATTTACATTTACGTCATTTAGCAGATGCTCTTATCCAGAGTGACTTACAAATTGGTGCATTCACCTTATGACATCCAGTGGAACAGCCACTTTACAATAGTGCATCTAAATCTTTTAAGGGGGGTGAGAAGGATTACTTTATCCTATCCTAGGTATTCCTTAAAGAGGTGGGGTTTCAGGTGTCTCCGGAAGGTGGTGATTGACTCCGCTGTCCTGGCGTCGTGAGGGAGTTTGTTCCACCATTGGGGAGCCAGAGCAGCGAACAGTTTTGACTGGGCTGATTTCTTTTCACATAAACCAAACATTCAGTCCAGGTGCCCCTTTTTTAAAATATTTTTTTTTTTAGCTATTCTCAATAAGCCTTTCAGGGGCTCTGACAGTCCTTTTTGGTCGTTCTGCTGAAGTGCTTCCTGAAACAGTTGGACAGCGTTCATTGTCAGTGTTCTGACTGAATTGTCCATTTCTAAAGGCATTTGACGCTTCAGCAGTATCCTCCTGATGATCCTCAGTCCCGTGAGTGAATGGCTGAAACCTTAGATCCACTCTGTTTCGTCTCAGTTGTGATCCATGCTCCGTTTGGATCTCATAGGATCGTGGTGCAACTTCTCTCTGCACACACCCTTGCTGCATCCAGGTTCCTGTAGTGATATCTCGGAGTCGTACATGATCTCCATGTTTCAGTTCAGGTAAGTGTCTTGCAATTTTGTTGCGTCGCTGTTTTTGTTTGTCTTTCTGTTTCTCCTTTGCGAGTTTGACTTTCTGAGCACCTCTGGGTGTTAGCAAGTTCTCATGGATGGAAGGTTGGTTCTGATGGAAGGTTGGTTCTCATGGAAGGCTGGTTCTGATGCGACGTCCCATCAACATTTGTGCAGGTGAAAGTCCGTTCTGCAGCGGTGCGCTGCGGTAGGTCATCAGATTTTTTAGGAAATCCTCCTTTCCATCGTGTGCCTTTTTCATCAGACCTTTGACAATTTTGACTGAACTCTCTGCTAAGCTGTTGGACCTTGGGTAGTTGGGGCTGGAGGTGTTGTGTCAGAATCCCGTTAGCGAACGATCGGAATTCATAACTTAAACTGCGGGCCATTGTCCGAGTACAGTTCAGACGTAACCCCATGTCTTACAAAGACTGATTTCAGGTAGGTGATTACAGCTTTGCTGGAGGTCGTTGGCAGTGTTGCTACTTCACAGTAGTTTGAGTAGTAGTCGGTAACAACAATGTGACTTTTGCCATTGCAGTCAAAAAGGTCAACTCCAACTTTGTAGTAGGGTCTGTTGGGTACTGGATGAGGCATTAGTGGCTCTGCTTGCTGATTTGGCATGTAGATCAAACACAGTTCACATGAAGCAGTGGTCTGGCTGATTTCCTGGTTCATTCTTGGCCAGTACATTGCTTCTCGTGCTCGTCGTTTGCATTTTTCCTCACCCAAGTGGCCCTTGTGTATTTTCTGTAGCATTTATTTGCGTAGTGTCATGGGAATGACAATCTTGTTGCCTTTGAACACTATGTCATTCACAACGGTGAGCTCTGCTCTGCACATCCAGTAATCCTGTATTCTCCGTGGACAGTTGTTTTTCTGTGCAGGCCATCCTATCAGTGTTGTCTCTTTAGCTTGTGCTCTGGTGGTTTCAGCTGCTTGACACATATTCACTGCTTTATCCAAAGTTAAATCTTGCTCACGCAGCAATCTCTCCTTGAGTCCATTATCAAGTATGCCACAGACTATCCTGTCTTTCACTAGTGAGTCTTTCAGATTTTGAAATTCACACGTTTTGCTCAGTGTGTTCAGCTCAGCCAAATACTGGTCAAGACTGACTCCGTTTCTGAACATGAGAGAAAAAATTGTATCTCTCAAACGTGACGTTCTGGCTTGGTACAAAGTACTCCTAAAATTTAGCCATTAGCACAGTCAATGTCAAGTTTGCCTCGTCTTGCTGAAAGCTATTGTAACTGTCCAATGCATCCTCTCCAATAACATGCAGAAAAATGGAAGCTTTCAATTTGTCATCATCTCCCCCTGCACCACTGGCTGCTAGGTAGATATTGAATCTCTGTTTGTTTCCAATTGTAAGCTAAATTGCCTGTTAACTGCATAGGAGTAGGAGGACTAAGCCTATCCATGACGGAGAACAGGAACAGTGTAAATTTCTCTTATGTTGCTCATCAACTTGCTCGTCAACAGATTCCAATGCAGCCTCGCTCTCGCTGCTGTCGCTCTCGCTGCTGCGGCTTGTTGACCTCGCTCTTGCAAGCTAGCATCTTCGACTACTCACGTCACTTGACTTGTGGTAGAATGTTCCATTTTCGTCACGGAAATTTGCAGAGTTACTTCTCTCTTATCTTTGTCTCGTCATAGCGACTACCAATCTGACACCATGTTATGTTTGTTCCTTATATAATGACAAACCGGGGCGTAGGTTTAACTACTTTTAATGAACATATACTTCAGCTAGAAAACTCCATGTTTAGCCATGCAAGGCGTTCTTTAACCATCCGCCTCCCGCATAGACCTTGTGCATTTCAGGTAAAATAACAACTCAATGTTTATATCCCAGAACAAATTAGCTAGCAACTTCAAGCTAGCTAAATAGGACAAATTAGCCAGCAAGTGCAAGCTAACTAGCTAAATTGACATAAATGTTTAATGCTTTTCGACCTATTCCCAAATTAATGGAATTGGTTTAGTTTTGATATTTTAACCTGCATGTCGTGATCGCGTTTGGGGACAATATAAATTTCTGCACGATGGCGCATTTGCGCAGCTGGTTCGGGTTCCGTGTTAGTCTCAGCTTCCATCTTCTTGTGTATTGTTCCAGATCAGTGAGATGTCTATGGTAGACAATGTTATTCTTTTCACACTTTTTTCAACTTTTGCCACTCTCGTTTTCACATCCTTGATTTCACCACATACAAACTCCACAGTCTTTTTCAAGCCTTTGATAACCATGGTGTTCACGCCTACCATTTTCTCAATGGCTTCAGACCTGGCATTGATAAGGAGAGGGTAGTCACGATGTCAGAGTTCACGTTGTTTTTTTTGGAGGGTGGAGGTTTGGACGGAGTAACCGGTAAAGAGGGGAATTCGTCATCTTCAACAGCATTCGAAAGCATGATATTATCCATAGGGCAAGCGTAGTTATGGCAGTTGTCTATAAGCACGTTTCTCTCTTGTTGATTAGCAATAGTACGGGTAGCTTCTTCCTTTCTTTTTTTTGGTCACGACTTCGCATGCAGAAATAAATGATCCAATTCTTATTCCAGTCACAGGAAAGTTCTTATCTTGAACAAATAAAAATAGTAATGACTGTAAACTAGTTTTTTTTCACAATCTTTCTTAAGTTTGGTGCGGAGCTCTGTAAAAAAAAAGCGTGTGTTCAAGCCCCGATCTTGGACTCCAGGCAGCTAACCAGCTAAAGTTAGCCAAGCTCGCTAGTTGATGTGCTGATCCCACCTCTGTCACCAATTTGTAACGAACCTGTAAGGCCACTGAAACTCGCACGCCAATTGTTTTTCACATTTTTACTAACTACTATGGTAATTTAAACATCTGACAACATGCAGCCTTTCTCCACCATGCCAACTTTTTCAGTCACCAATTAATCAATAAACAGTGGAATTAAGCAATGGGAATGTCACAGAATTCAGAGCGTGCGCAGATTCAAAATTTGCAAATTAATTTTTGATTCACAGCAGAATATTCAAACTCGTAAATGGCTTTGTAATAATTCTTACAATTGTCCTTACAAATCTTATTGAATGCATTCAAATGTAAAGTTACACGTTTGTGATCGTTGTTTAATTTGTCACGCATTATGATATAAACTTGCAAAATTAAATGACACATTTGCCAATTTGACTTGCAACCACGAAATTCAAAATACAAACTCATGTAGTTCTGTCATTATAATCGCATAACCAACCCTCCCTTCATGTTCACTTGTGGTGCCGCGTTCAAAACAACTGGGAACTCGGAATTATCTGCCTTCCGACTGGGAAAATCGGTTTGAACGGTCATCCAACTCGGAATTACAAATCTCTAGAACCCCGATTTTCCGAAGATAAAATATTTGACCACGTATTTTTCCGAGTTCAAAGTTCTTTTGAACCCGGCATGAGTCTTGAACCTGGTCCAAACGCTCACATCCTTCCACGTAACGATGTTTGCGAAAGTAGTAGCCAGCCAGGATCCAGCCCAAAACAACATCAGAACTCGAGGCATCTCACAGGCAAGACATCTTCCTTCTACAAGAAAAAAATATTTTGTCGTTAAAAACGGCAAATGCTGCGTAAAAACGTAACTTGTATTTTGGGATTTAATTTCTACCTTGATAGCTATCTGACACAATGGTCGCAGTAGCGGTTAGCTGGCTAGCTAACTAACGTTACAATGCTATTTGCATTGGATAACGATACACTCCACGAGCTACTTACTGCTAGCTAGTTAGCTATCTGCTAGCCTCTTGGTTGCATAACACTGCAACCATTTGTCATCTTCTAAAGTATGTGTCACTGTTCAGAGTTTGCAAATCAGGTGAACGTAGTATTTAATTTTGCGTGGTGCTTAATCAACTATTTCCAACTTTGACCACCCAAAATATGTCGACACCAATCTAGTCAACGTTAGCTAGCTACTGCCAGTTTGAGTAACATTGAATGTGTAGCAGGCAGCATTCAAAAAACAAATACATTCACTCTGTCACAACAGTTTGGCAGAAGGCTACTAGCTATGTCATGTTTCAATTCCACCTAATAGGTAGCTAGCTAACAAGTTAGCTGCCAATTTGTAAAGTTACCATTTTACATCAACTAGTTGTTTTTTTGTCATGGGCCTGTTCTTTAGTCATTTTAGCTTGCCTAAACACAGTTTAGATTAGGATTATAGGTATCCCATTTTGGTTATGTGAAGAGAAGGAGAAATAAGAACAATTTGGCAATGTGATGTGTTTTAAGCTAAGCACACACAAAAGCAGTCTACAATTACAGCCTAGGATTACTATCCAGGACATCCATGAATTGTGTGCATTGAAAGACAATGGCTTGAAGCCGTGTCAACAACATGAAACCAAAGAACAAACAGATGTGAGTGAAGAGGAAAAGAGAATTGTTCCACTTCAGTTACTTTTCCTTTTGGGTGGCGGGAGTATATAGATTAAACACCACAGATGAGTGTACAGCCAAGGTAAAGTAGCCTACTGTGAATTCTGTTGTCGCATAAGCCTCTGTCACAGGCATTCACTGAAGCCTGGGTGCCCAAGGCTAGTTGTGGCATAATGCCCTGGTGGAATGGTATAAATGCAAGTAGGTAGTGTCGATGAAAATGTAAATATTTCTTAATTCATGTCCAGGTACAACAGGCAGAAGAATTGAGTGACCCACCTTCGTTCACATGGACTGGATTTTCTCTGAATTTAAACTTTGCACCAGTGGAAAATCAACAAAATAATTAAAAGTAGGCCTAATGCTTTTTATTTTTACATTAGTGACAATGATTATGAAACTTCCTCAGAATGTTGTGTCATCATGGGATGAGTGATCAGGGGTACTGGTGCTCTTTACCCAGTTATTCCTTCTGTGGCTGCTGCAGAGGAGAACTAGATGTCGTAAACCAAGACTGAAGCCTACCACATTTTGGGGGATTTGACGCTGAACATCTACAACTGAGAAACCATGGGAGTCTGTCCTGCTGTGTCTATGTTTTTCCGCAAGTGCAAGTATATGATACTGTTGCTGCTCTCCGTTTCCGTCTTGGCTTGGTACGCCACTTTTTCCGGTGAAACAGTGAAAGCAATTCAGGGAACCCTTTTGCCAGTGCAAACACTTGCTGATAATACTGAGGTCCTGAGTGGAGGAGAAGGAAATTCGTGGAGATCAGTGACACAGGTCTTCTCCAATCCTCTCCCTGACACCTCACCACCAAAACAAAGCTGTCCTGAGAAATCGCCACTGCTCCGTAAGTACAGACTCCGAGTATCCACAGATGTAATTGTAAGCTTGATACAGGTCTTTCTATAAACTACATACTGATGATGCCATGTTACTGTATAATTCCTTGTAAAGAACGATGATAATGCCATGTTACTATATCATTCCTTTTAAAGAACATTATGTACGGTGTGGCTTAATGTGAAGAGAATAACATTGGTAATCAAGTAAATACTTTAATGTTTTATGTAGGGATTGTGTAACAAGCATTTGTTACTCCTTAACACTGCTAGGCTATGGCTCGTTTTGATTATTTTCACATACTGTAGCAATCTGTGATTATCTCATTCCCAGTCTGATGGACCAACATGTCAAATTTGGCCTTCGTTATTCAGTACTGAGAGCCATGAGAATCTCCCGGCACGTAGGCATTGGCTTAATCATCTCCTACAACACTACCCCTAACAGGCTGACTATACCTCTCGCATCATGTGCGCAAGCATTGCAAAATAAAGGTAGAAATCTATATTATTCAATTATTGCACCCACACTGCTCGCGCGGCAATGAGCGTCTGTGTTGCCAAGGGTTAAAATAGAACTCCTTTCTATCTATGACGCAGATCGCGCTGCAAGTCCTGCCTCTACCATCTCCTCATTGGTTTATAGAAGCAGGTACCCATGTGCCATCTCCTCACTCGTTATACCCACGTGGGTGACAAAGACGAACGAGGTCGGTGGCGGTAATGCACCTAATTTATGATAGTTCCCAATTGCAATATAAAGTCAAGAGAAGAAAAAGCCTAGAAGGAGGAGAGAACTAGAAACTATTCGGTTGACCATTTTATGTGTGGATTAATTGTCGGAGTAAAGGACTTTGTGCATTTCAGGTAAAACAACAACTCAATGTTTATATCCCTGGACAAATTTGCTAACAACAGCAAGCTAAATTGCCATAAATGTTTAATGCTTTTCAACTTGTCCCCAAATTAATGTAATTAGTTCAGAGTTTTTGATATTTTAACCTGCGTGTCGCGATTGGTGTGGGGGGACAATTAAATCATGCACGATGGTGCATGCGCGCAGCCAGTTTGGGTTCTGTGTAACCCTCCCTGTACTCTAGCACACCACAAGCACAGAGCCACGCCTCAGTCGTGTGATTCGCTAAAATTAAATGATGACAAGTACTGTACTAAGTTGTTCACTCCCATATAATTATATGGTCACTCCCATTAAGGCTAAATTTGAGTGGTTGATATCCAAGGCTATATGCACTGTGCGCAATAGCTTGGGGACTCAAAGACTCTGTAATGTTTCGTAGATTGGTGGTATATGAAGCTTTACTGCTTGCTCTGTAATATGAGTAGGATTCTGAATTCAATAACAATTTTCTTACATTAATTTATGAATATTAAAATATATAAACATGAATTTTGAAAAAATACATGATTATCCCCAATTTGTTGAACAAAAGATACTCTACGGCCATATCAAAGTTCCAGAGTGAGATCTCTGGACTATTTTATACAGAGAAATTGGCATAGTATACAATGTAACCAATCACAGCCCTCCTTTTACTTGTATCATTACTTATCATACAAATCACCAGCATAGGGTGACCATTTTGAATCCATTTTCACATTCACTCTGTTGGTGATGTTTACAAAATGGATCATAACTCTAAAAGTAAGGTGGGTAAGGCCCACATGTCATAAATATGCCAACTTGGATTTGTAAAGATATATTATTATTCTGCTTTTAGATATAAATGTCAACAATCCTTCCTCCAAAGGACCATTCTATAGATAAAATATTGTGACAATCCCCCAAATCATTGTCTTTTATTTTGTCCTGGCTTCATATGGAATCAATCTATAGGCCTACACCTATGGGATGCAGATTGCACAGCATTACAGTGGGTTTCCATAAACACATTCAAGTTTGAAGACAGTTTGTGTTTGTCGATGGCCCAAACAAAACAAAAAAGTAAAAGTGCAATATGTGCCATGTAAAAAAGCTAACTTTTAAGTTCCTTGCTCAGAACATGAGAACATATGAAAGCTGGTGGTTCCTTTTAACATGAGTCTTCAATATTCCCAGTTAAGAAGTTTTAGGTTGTAGTTATTATAGGAATTATAGGACTATTAATCTCTAAACCATTTGTATTTTATATACCTTTGACTATTGGATGTTCTTATAGACACTTTATTGCCAGCCTAATCTTGAAGTCATAAACAATGCTGTGCATCAAGCATTGCTAAGAGCTGCTGGAAAATGCAGTAAAGTGCTGTTTGAATGAATGCTTACGACCTGCTGCTGCCTACCACCGCTCAGTCGGACTGCTCTATCAAATCATATACTTAATTATAATAAAACCACACAGAAATACGAGCCTTTGGTCATTAATATGGTCAAATCCGGAAACAATCATTTTGAAAACAAAACTTTTATTCTTTCTGTGAAATACGTAACCGTTCCAAATTTTATCGAACGGGTGGCAACCATCAGTCTAAATATTGCTTTTACGTTGCACAACCTTCAATGTTATGTCATAATTATGTAAAATTCTGGCAAATTAATTACGCTCTTTGTTGGGAAGAAATTGTCTTCACACAGTTCGTAACAAGCCAGACAGCCCAAACTGCTGCATATACCCTGACTCTGCTTGCACTGAATGAGAGAAGTGACACAATTTCCCTAGTTAATTTTGCCTCCTAACATACATTTATTTTAATTACATATGCAGGTTTAAAAATATATACTTGTGTGTTGATTTTAAGAAAGGCATTGATGTTTATGGTTAGGTACATTTGTGCAAAGATTGTGCTTTTTTTGCAAATGCGCTTTTGTTAAATCACCCGTTTGGCGAAGTTGGAGGCTGTGATTCGATGATAAATTAACAGGCACCGCATTGATTATATGCAACGCAGAACAAGCTAGTTAACCTAGTAATATCATCAACCATGTGTAGTTAACTAGTAATAATGTGAAGATTGTTTTTTAAAATAAAATAAGTTTAATGCTAGCTAGCAACTTATCTTGGCTCCTTGCAGCCACAAGGTCCTTTTGATGCTGCACTCGCGTAACAGGTGGTCAGTCTGCCATGCCGTCTCCTCGTGGATTGCAATGTAATCAGCCATAATCGGCGTCCAAAAAGGCCGATTACCTATTGTTATGAAAACTTGAAGTCGGCCCTAATTAATCGTCCGTCCTCTATTCATTATGCCTACTATTGTCTATCTACAGAAGGAGCCCTAAACCTCACATTTAAGGACTCTCTAACGCTTAAGGAGGTGGAGAGTGAGAACAGTGGAGTGGCTGAGGGCCAATACCAGCCTCCAGACTGCCTCGCCCAGCAGAGTGTGGCTATCCTCATTCCCCATCGTAACCGGGAGAAACACCTCCTCTACCTCCTGCATCACCTGCACCCCTTCCTTCAGAGGCAGCAGCTGCACTACAGCATCTACGTCATTCACCAGGTATTACTCTCATGATGTGTAGTAACAGAAAAGGATGTCAGTTTCACTCTAATAATTTGTGAGTGAATTCAAATTTGTATAACCGTTTCATGACGAGTATTTAAATGTTCAACATGTTTCACTTGACTGGAGAATATTGATGGGGGAAAGTGCTGCACTGATTTTGAGCCTGATATGAAATTGATGTTTGTAGTTGATTTGTTCGTTTTGACAGGCTGGAGAGGTGACGTTTAACCGTGCCAAGCTACTTAATGTTGGGTACTTGGAGGCACTCAAGGACTACGATTGGGATTGCTTCGTTTTTCATGATGTGGATCTGGTTCCAGAGAACGACTACAACCTATACAAGTGTGACCAACAGCCCAAACACTTAGTGGTCGGCAGGAACGCCACAGGGTACAAGTAAGTATCTCAGCTCTCAACTCCTATCCACCTATACAGTGCCTTGCGAAAGTATTCGGCCCCCTTGAACTTTGCGACCTTTTGCCACATTTCAGGCTTCAAACATAAAGATATAAAACTGTATTTTTTTGTGAAGAATCAACAACAAGTGGGACACAATCATGAAGTGGAACGACATTTATTGGATATTTCAAACTTTTTTAAACAAATCAAAAACTGAAAAATTGGGCGTGCAAAATTATTCAGCCCCCTTAAGTTAATACTTTGTAGCGCCACCTTTTGCTGCGATTACAGCTGTAAGTCGCTTGGGGTATGTCTCTATCAGTTTTGCACATCGAGAGACTGACATTTTTTCCCATTCCTCCTTGCAAAACAGCTCGAGCTCAGTGAGGTTGGATGGAGAGCATTTGTGAACAGCAGTTTTAAGTTCTTTCCACAGATTCTCGATTGGATTCAGGTCTGGAGTTTGACTTGGCCATTCTAACACCTGGATATGTTTATTTTTGAACCATTCCATTGTAGATTTTGCTTTATGTTTTGGATCATTGTCTTGTTGGAAGACAAATCTCCGTCCCAGTCTCAGGTCTTTTGCAGACTCCATCAGGTTTTCTTCCAGAATGGTCCTGTATTTGGCTCCATCCATCTTCCCATCAATTTTAACCATCTTCCCTGTCCCTGCTGCAAGGAGGAATGGGAAAAAATGTCAGTCTCTCGATGTGCAAAACTGATAGAGACATACCCCAAGCGACTTACAGCTGTAATCGCAGCAAAAGGTGGCGCTACAAAGTATTAACTTAAGGGGGCTGAAAAGTAATTTTGCACGCCCAATTTTTCAGTTTTTGATTTGTTAAAAAAGTTTGAAATATCCAATAAATGTTGTTCCACTTCATGATTGTGTCCCACTTGTTGTTGATTCTTCACAAAAAAATACAGTTTTATATCTATATGTTTGAAGCCTGAAATGTGGCAAAAGGTCGCAAAGTTCAAGGGGGCCGAATACTTTCGCAAGGCACTGTATCTAAAAGCAGGTAAATGTCTATAGCCCATCAAAACAGCATCCATGCTTTTGTATGACAAGTGATGTTGCTGCTATCAATATAAGTATTCATTACCAAGTCCAAACATAAACATTTCGGTTATTAATTGCGTTCTGGGGACAGGTCGGTAATGTCTTGTTTTTTGTCTTTTTGCTGTCGTAGATTGCGATACAAAGGGTACTTTGGAGGGGTGACGGCCATGACGAAGGACCAGTTTCACAAAGTCAACGGCTTTTCAAACACTTACTGGGGATGGGGTGGGGAGGATGATGACCTTCGCATCAGGTGAGACCACTGATAAATGTTGGACCTCTCTGCATATCTCTCATTACATCTTAGTCAATATGGAATGTTATTGATTGATGATTGATTTAATTTGTCTCTGTTAGGGTGGAGCTCCAGAAAATGGAAATTATACGACCCCCCCCTCTCATAGCACGCTATACCATGGTATTTCATAAAAGAGATAGCGGCAATGAAATCAATAAAGACAGGTGAGTCACGGTGGACACATCAATAATAAATAGCTTGCTGTATTCTAAATATTATTAGTCGTTGAATTCATCTCATTCTGAAATAATGTCTCCTTCACAGGATGCGTTTGCTAGCACGGACACCTAAAGTCTGGAGAAAGGATGGCCTTAACACCTGCTCCTACAGTACTCTATCAGTTGAGAGGCCACCTCTGTACATTAATGTCACTGTTGACATTGGCGAACCAATGCACTGAGCACCTCTCTTCGTTTACTGCAGTGTGTACAGGATTATTGATCTGGCATGTCCATGCCTACATGTTACTTACCAGAGGGTCGCAAACAGAAGGTTAGTGGCAGTAGCTGTTGACCATAATTCATGTGATCTACTCAGTTTTCACTGTAAACCATTCCAAGCAGGGCATGTAAAATTGCTAAGTCCTCATAATGTAAGTCTGGTAGCCCTATACAGTCAAACCTGGTGACCAGGTTCTAGGGGTGAGAGTAAGACCAAAATATATATTTTTCTCTACAACAGAGCATTATTTGATTTATCCTAGACTTAAAGGGGCAATCTGCAATTGCTAAATCAATTTTTGGACTTAGAACCCAACATATATAAGCATATTTTACACCAATGTTTGTAAACATTGTACATGTAAATAAACACTGTATATGATATTTATCCATTGATTCTTGAAGAATGTAACTTTTATAAATGCCTAATGAGCTTAGTTCAACTGTTGTACCCCATCAGAACCCAACATATATAAGCATATTTTACACCAATGTTTGTAAACATTGTACATGTAAATAAACACTGTATAGCCTCAAAACATGCTTAAAAATATAATTTTGATATATTGTATGGTCAGTACTTTTCTCTGTCGATTTAATTTGAATATTTTGCATTTCTCCAGGCCAGTCACTCAGCTTTTTGCCAAAATTAGAGTCATGTGGCGCTTTATTGTTTCAACTAAGGATTTTCCCGCTAAGATGTGTTGTTACTTGATTGTTTCAACAAGTTATATGCATTCGAATAGAGTATGTTGTCATGTTTTTGATTCTAAAGAATCCTGGGTGTTAGACCTGGATTTGGTCATTTCTTAAAATCTCTTGTTGTCAAATGGGAACAAAGAATTGCTCTCAATTCATTCCTATTTGATGAATGTAGTAGCTAATATAGGACACAAGGGACTCATTTACATATATTGATCATTCTCACATGGTTCCATGTTTATGAAAGTATGTTACATTAAGATGAAATGTAATTTTTATTAGATCTTGTTACAATATTACAGTGTAGATGGCTTCATTTTATACACTTATCACAAGTTTGATATTTTGGATCAACATTTTGGATATGCTGATTCAAGATTTGTGAAGTTACTCATACAATATTACACATTTGACGTACGTATGATACTTTCTGTTGCCTTAAAGCTGCAATATGTAACTTTTTGGGCGACTTGACCACATTCACGTAGAAATGTGTTATCGATCTGTCATTCGCATTTGAAAGCAAGTCTTAAGAAGCTGCAGATCTGCTCTGTGTGCAATTTCTACTCTTCCCGTCCTTAAAAGTTTAAGTCTTTTACTTTTGGTTTTGTACACCAGCCGAAGTTACAATATTTTCAGTTAAGGAAAATATATTTCACAGTGGTTTAGATGGTACAATGATTCTCTACACTATACTTTAATTGCATCATTTCAGTTTGAGACTAAACAAATTATTAGAATGTTTGCAAACCGGAAATAGCGGAGTGATTTCTTCATAGTGCATCTTTAAATAAACCTTTTTAATAGACCTAGAGGCCTACTTTGTTTGTTATTGCTGATTCATAGTTCCTTGTGGGTTGTCACATTTAGACTGTTATGAACCACACACTCCCTTTATATGTGACACCTTTTTGATAGGCATAAACCAAGAATACATTCTATTTTAAAATGTTATTCAATGAAATAGGACTATTGTGTGTGTTTTATATATATATATATATATATATATATATACACACATACATATATACATACATATGGATTTTTTATGGCCTGCTCTTTCACATATACAGTACCAGTCAAGAGTTTGAACACACCTACTCATTCAAGGGTTGTTTTTTAAAATTTTATTTTAAAACTATTTTCTACATTGTAGAATAATCGTGAAGACATCAAAACTATGAAATAACACGTATGGAATCATGTACTAACCAAAAAAAAGTGTTCAACAAATCAAAATGTATTTTATATTTGAAATTCTTCAAAGTAGCCGCCCCTTTTGCCTTGCCCACTTTTAGCATTCTCTCAACCAGCTTCACCTGAAATGCTTTTCCAACAGTCTTGAAGGATTTTCCACATATGTTGAGCACTTGTTTGTTGCTTTTCCTTCACTCTCTGGTCCAACTCATCCCAAAATCTCAATTGGGTTGAGGTCGGATGATTGTGGAGGTCAGGTCATCTGATGCAGCACTTCATCACTCTCCTTGGTCAAATAGCCCTTACACAGCCTGGAGGTGTGTTGGGTCATTGTCCTGTTGAAAAACAAATGATAGTCCCACTAAGCTCAAACCAGATGGGATGGCGTATCGCTACAGAATGCTGTGGTAGCCATGCTGGTTAAATGTGCCTTGAATTCTAAATAAATCACTGACAGCAAAGCACCATCACATCTCCTCTTCCATGCTTCACAGTGGGAACAACATACAGAGACCATCCGTTCACCTACTTTGCGTCTTTCAAAGACACGGCGGTTAGAACCAAAAATCGCAGTTTTGGACTCATCAGACCAAAGGACTGATTTCGACTGGTCTAATGTCCATTGCTCGTGGTTCTTGGACCAAGCAAGTCTCTTCTTATTGTTAGTGTCCTTTAGTAGTGGTTTCTTTGCAGCAATTCGACCATGAAGGCCTGATTCACGTAATCTCCTCTGAACAGTTGATGTTGAGATGTGTCTGTTTCTTGATCTCTGAAGGATTTATTTGGGCTGCAATTTCTGAGGCTGGTAACTCTAAAGAACTGATCCTCTGCAACAGAGGTAACTCTGGGTCTTCCTTTCCTGTGGCGGTCATCATGAGAGCTAGTTTCATCATAGCGCTTGATGGTTTTTGTGACTGCACTTGAAGAAACTTTCCTTGACATTTTCTGGATTAACTGACCATCATGTCTTAAAGTAATGATGGACTGTCATTTCTCTTTGCTTATTTGAGCTGTTCTTGCCATAATATGGCAAAATATGACCAAATAGGGCCATATTCTGTATACCACCCCTACCTTGTCACAACCCAACTCAAATGCATTAAGAAGGAAATAAATTCCACAAATTAACTTTTAACAAGGCACACATGTTAATTGAAATGCATTCCATGTGACTACCTCATGAAGCTGGTTGAGAGAATGCCAAGCGTGTGCAAAGCTGTCATCAATGCAATGGGTGGCTAAATATAAAATATATTTTGATTTGTTGCTTTAAAAAATTAAAATAATGAGGCTACTACATGATTCCATATGTGTTATTTCATATTTTTGATGTCTTCACTATTATTCTACAACGTAGAAAATGGTATAAATAAAGAAACCCTGGAATGAGTAGGTGTGTCAACTTTGGACTGGTACTGTGTGCTTGGGTTCCTGAGTGGCGCAGCAGTCTAAGGCACTGCATCTCAGTGCAAGAGGCATCACTACAGTCCCTGGTTTGACTCCAGACTGTATCACATCTGCCCGTGATTGGGAGTCCCATAGGGCAGTGCACAATTTGTCCAGCATTGTCCGGGTTTGGGCCATCATTGTAAATAAGAATTTCTTCTTAACTGACTTGCCTAGTTCAGTAAAGGTTAAATAAAACATGTACAAATTCTGTAAGTTATGCCTCATTGATATTTTAATATTTTGAGGTTTAAACTTATATAAGTTCTTCATTGTTTTGGTTTGTTTCTAGGGTCCTACTCTACCTGACCGATACTGAATGATTCATGTTAGAAAACATTTAGGGATGCCATAGTGACTGATTCATTAAGAGTGCCATGTTGGGTGAGGCCTTTCTGTTTAGATTTTTTGTTGTACATTTCCTTTAAAAACCACATGTTTAGTCTTGTAGGTTTTCATTGGGTGTGTGTGTAACCGGTGTGAAATGGCTAGCTAGTTAGCGGGGTGTGCACTAATGAGTGTTTCAATCGGTCACTCGCTCTGAGACCTTGAAGCAGTTGTTCCCCTTGCTCTGCACGGGCTGTGCCTTTTGTGGAGCAATAATAGGTAACGATGCTTCGAGGGTGTCAGTTGTTGATGTGTGCAGTGTCCCTGGTTTGAGCCCAGGCAGGGGCAAGGAGAGGGACGGAAGCAATACTGTCACATATGGTGGTTTAATAACCCATATGAATAAGATGAAAGTTGTGAATTCAAGATCATTTATATATTTCTATCAGCGAAAGGTAATTCTCAACTGTGTTTCAGTTAGGGATAGTCTTTTATTTGCAATGTAGCATTTTTGCAACATGGCTTCAAGTAGCATATAGTGTAAAGTTGTTTCATGTTTTAATTTTTTTAATGGATTGACTCATAAAGTAGCAGAATTTAAACCAAACTACCTGTTCTTTACCCACTTTGCTCTCCATATTTATTTGACCTTTATTTAACTAGGCAAGTCAGTTAAGAACAAATTCTTATTTTCAATGACGGCCTAGGAACAGAGGGTTAACTGCCTGTTCAGGGGCAGAACGGCAGATTTGTACTTTGTCAGCTCGGGGGTTTGAACTTGCAACCTTCCGGTTCTAACCACGCTCTAACCACTAGGCTACCCTGCCGCCCCATGTGATGGACACTATGCAATGTAAAACATTTGTATCTAGTATTCTGACTACAAGTTTGAAGGATGTGCTCTGAAAGGAACACTAGTTTCACCAGTACAGTCTTGTGGAGGGACTCAAAGAGGGGAAGGAGTGTGATGTCTGAGCCTTTGTATGGACAAAATGATGTCATCCCTTTTTCCTGTTGTGCAGAAAGAAAGCAGTTCAATGGAGGCCAGGATGGCCAGAGCACCATTGGAAACTTTAAGCTTTGAGCCCAGCAAACAAGATATCACACGATACCATAGGATGTAGGATTTGAAATGTAAGCCAACTTCACACTACAGCCGACATAAAGGGCTTAGAATAAGGATAACGCCACGGCAATACCTCCTACTTACATGTACTATTAGTCAGCTGTCCTTGGAAAAAATACCAATGAAGGCAATGGGATATGTCGAAACTGTTGACTCCCTGTGTGGGTTGTTAGATATGGCTCAGCAGGCCTGGTCACTTGACTGGAAACTTTCTTTTAAGCAAAAACAAATGCTCCATTAAATAACCCTTATGGCTAAAGACCTGGTGCTAAAGTAAGGGTCCTGACATGATCTCACCTGGAAAAGCTATGGGCCTGAGTTATAACTTACAACTACTATAACTGAAAACACCCTTATTTGACCCTACATGACAGTCATACAGTGCCTTCAGAAAGTATACAGACCCCTTGACTTTTTCCACATTTTGTTATGTTACAGCCTTGTTCCCCTTGTTCCCCTCATCAATCTCCCCTCATCACCCCTCATCAATCTACACACAATACCCCATAATGACAAAGCAAAAAAAGGTTAAGAAATGTTTGCTAATTTACTGCAAATAAACTGATGTCAGAGTTGCTTAAGTATTCAGACCCTTTAGTCAGTACTTTGTTGAAGCAACTTTGGCAGCAATTACAGCATCGACTCTTCTTGGTTATGATGCTACAAGCTTGGCACACCTGTATTTGGGGAGGTCCTCCCATTCTTCTCTGCAGATCATCTCAAGCTCTGTCAGGTTGGATGGGGAGCGTTGCTGCACAGCTATTTTCAGGTCTCCAGAGATGTTCAATCGGCTTCAAGTCAGGGCTCTAGCTGGGCCACTCAAGCACATTCAGAGACTTGTCCTGAAGCTACTCCTGCATTGTCTTGGCTGTGTGCTTAGGGTCATTGTCTTGTTAGAAGGTGAACCTTCACCCCACTCTGAGGTCCTAAACTGCTCCAGAGCGCTCTTCATCAAGGATCTCTCTGTACTTTTCTCTGTTCATCTTTGCCTCAATCCTGACTAGTCTCCCAGTCCCTGCCGCTGAAAAACACCCCCACAGCATGATGTTGCTATCACCATGCTTCACCGTAGGGATGGTGCCAGGTTTCCTCCAGATGTGACGCTTGGCATTCAATCTTGGTTTCTTTACACCACAGATTCTTGTTTTTCATGGTCTGAGAGTCTTTAGGTTCCTTTTGGCAAACTCCAAGCGGGCTGTCCTGTCCTTTACTGAGGAGTGGCTTCCGTCTGGCCACTACCATAAAGGCTTGATTGGTGGAGTGCTGCAGAGATGGTGTTCTTCTGGAAGGTTCTCCCATCTCCACAAAGGAACTCTAGAGCTTTGTCAGAGCTTTAACTTTGTCAGAGCTTTAACTTCCTGACTGATGTCTTGAGATGTTGCTTCAATATATCCACATACTTTTCCTTCTCATGATGCCATCTATTTTGTGAAGTGCACCAGTCCCTCCTGCAGCAAAGCACCCCCACAACATGATTCTGCCACCCCTGTGCTTCATGGTTGAGATGGTGTTCTTTGGCTTGCAAGCATCCCCCTTTTCCCGCCAAACATAACGATGGTCATTATGGCCAAACAGTTCTATTTTTGTTTCATCAGACCAGAGGACATTTCTCCAAAAAGTACGATCTTTGTCTCCATGTGCAGTTACAAACCGTAGTCTGGCTTTTTTTTTTCGATATAGGACTCGTTTTACTGTGGATATAGATACTTTTATACTTGTTTCCTCCATCTCAACAAGGTCCTTTGCTGCTGTTCTGGGATTGATTCGCACTTTTCGCAACAAAGTACGTCCATTTCTAGGCGACAGAACGCTTCTCCTTCCTGAGCGGTATGATGGCTGCGTGGTCCCATGGTGTTTATACTTGCATACTATTGTTTGTACAGGTGAACTTCAGGGATTTGGAAATTGCTCCCAAGGATGAACCAGACTTGTGGAGGTCTAGAATTTGTTTTCTGAGGTCTTGGCTGATTTATTTTGATTTCTCCATGATGTCGTGCAAAGAGGTACTGATTTTGAAGGCCGGCCTTGAAATACATCCACAGGTACACCTCCAATAGACTAATAGATTCCAATTGACATCATTTGAGTCAATCAGAGGTTTCAACAGCCATGACATCATTTTCTGGAATTTTCCAAGCTGTTTAAAGGCACAGTCAACTTAGTGTATGTTAACATCTGACCCACTGGAATTGTAATACAGTGAAATAATCTGTCTGTAAACAATTGTTGGAAAAATTACTTGTCATGCACAAAGTAGATGTCCTAACCGACTTTCCAAAACCATAGTTTGTTAACAGGAAATTTGTGGAGTGGTTGAAAAACTAGTTTTAATGATTCCAACCTGTGTTTGTAAACTTCCGACTTCAACTATATATATTTTTTGACTCATTGCGGTTTCTGTCTGAACATTCCTATGAGTGCCACTTTCTACTTCATAGCCATTGCTCAGTGATAATTGACACTTCCGCATTGTGCTGTTTATTTCTGATAGTTTTCAAAACCTATGAAGATGTCCAGTGATGTGCCATTTGTTAACACAACACGGTACAGACTTGGATAGACATTATGCTGAATTTTATTCAGTAAAAAACATCTGTTAAATTCACTGCTCTGTTTTGCTTGTTTACAGTGGGTCAAGTCATAGGGTATTGAAGGAGGATTTCTCGTTTTGTTACAACACCAAAATTGTATTTAAATTAAGGTGCTAATACGGCCTTACTCTATATACAGTGTGGCTCTGACACTACCTAAGAAACATCAATGGTATGTCAATAGGGTGGCAGGTAGCCTAGCCGTTAAGAGTGTTGGTCCAATAACCGAAAGGTTGCTGGTTTGAATCCCAGAGCTGGCTTGGTGAAAAATCTGTCTGTGCCCTTGAGCACGGCACTTAACCCTAATTGCTCCTGTAAGTTGCTCTGGATAAGAGTGTCTGCTAAATGACACATGTAATGTAAAATGAATTCATTTGGTAGTGTAGTCATTTCTTGTTTGAACAAGGAGGGCAAAAAGACTGAGCAGATCTACAGATTTCCAAGAAACAATTTAAATCAAACAAATGTATAACTGTAGCAGTTCATTAAAGTTATTGTTCATTCATGTCTGTTTTCAGACCTCAAATGGTCTAATGTTGAGTAGTTCACATCCTACACCATTAGTGTTATAGATCCAGCTTTATGCTTCAATGTTAAATGAAAACCCTGAATGTCAATCAACATACCCAGTAGCCTTGTACACTGCTCAAAAAAATAAAGGGAACACTTAAACAACACAATGTAACTCCAAGTCAATCACACTTCTGTGAAATCAAACTGTCCACTTAGGAAGCAACACTGATTGACAATACATTTCACATGCTGTTGTGCAAATGGAATAGACAACAGGTGGAAATTATAGGCAATTAGTAAGACACCCCCAATAAAGGAGTGGTTCTACAGGTGGTGACCACAGACCACTTCTCAGTTCCTATGCTTCCTGGCTGATGTTTTGGTCACTTTTGAATGCTGGAGGTGCTTTCACTCTAGTGGTAGCATGAGACGGAGTCTACAACCCACACAAGTGGCTCAGGTAGTGCAGCTCATCCAGGATGGGACATCAATGCGAGTTGTGGCAAGAAGGTTTGCTGTGTCTGTCAGCGTAGTGTCCAGAGCATGGAGGCGCTATCAGGAGACATGCCAGTACATCAGGAGACAAGGAGGGCAACAACCCAGCAGCAGGACCGCTACCTCCTCCTTTGTGCAAGGAAGAGCAGGAGTAGCACTGCCAGAGCCCTGCAAAATGACCTCCAGCAGGCCACAAATGTGCATGTGTCTGCTCAAACGGTCAGAAACTGACTCCATGAGGGTGGTATGAGCGCCCGACGTCCACAGGTGGGGGTTGTGCTTACAGCCCAACACCGTGCAGGACGTTTGGCATTTTCCAGAGAACACCAAGATTGGAAAATTCGCCACTGGCGCCCTGTGCTCTTCACAGATGAAAGCAGGTTCACACTGAGCACATGACAGAGTCTGGAGACGCCGTGGAGAACGTGCTGTTGCCTGCAACATCCTCCAGCATGACCGGTTTGGTGGTGGGTCAGTCATGGTGTGGGGTGGCATTTCTTTGGGGGGCCGCACAGCCCTCCAAGTGCTCGCCAGAGGTAGCCAGACTGCCATTCGGTACCGAGATGAGATCCTTAGACCCCTTGTGAGACCATATTCTGGTGCGGTTGGCCCTGGGTTCCTCCTAATGCAAGACAATGCTAGACCTCATGTGGCTGGAGTGTGTCAGCAGTTCCTGCAAGAGGAAGGCATTGATGCTATGGACTGGCCCGCCCGTTCCCCAGACCTGAATCCAATTGAGCACATCTGGGACATCATGTCTCGCTCCATCCACCAACGCCACGTTGCACCACAGACCGTCCAGGAGTTGGCGGATGCTTTCGTCCAGGTCTGGGAGGAGATCCCTCAGGAGACCATCCGCCAGGTGTTTTAGGGAGGTCAAACAGGCACGTGGAGGCCACACACACTACTGAGCCTCATTTTGACTTGTTTTAAGGACATTACATCAAAGTTGGATCAGCCTGTAGTGTGGTTTTCCACTTTAATTTTGAGTGTGACTCCAAATCCAGACCTCCATGTGTTGATAAATTTCATTTCCATTGATAATTTTTGTGTGATTTTGTTGTCAGCACATTCAACTATGTGAAGAAAAAAGTATTTAATAAGAATATTTCATTCATTCAGATCTAGGATGTGTTATTTTAGTGTTCCCTTTATTTTTTTGAGCAGTGTATTTAGGCCTACTTAATTGTATTAATGTTGTTTTTTAAAGCATTGGTTCATTCTTATCAGTTGAACATTTATTTCGATAGGAGGAAGCGTGCTTTAAACACGTGGTTGGAAAGCTTCAGTCTGCTGTAGAGGGAAAATGATGAAACGGCTAAGCAGTCAGTAACAAGAACCATGTGTCCTCCCCCCCTTTCCCCATCTGCGCCCTTCAAGCCCTCACCCCCCCCACTTCCCTCTTCCTTCTTAACTGTTTTTGTTTTCCAAACAAGGCTCTCTGTACAGGAAATTGTGTACTTTGGGAGCATTCAGGAAGGCAGAGAGCACATTTCCTGTTAGGACCATGGCAACAAAAAAAGTGTGGATAAAAGGGGTCAGTAATCTCTAAACCAGAGAAACAGCAGTCAGCTATTCCCCTCCCCTGACTTCACTTCCCTCCCCTTCTCACAGTCTTGAAATTTCTAACCTCCGTGCCACTCCAGTGCCACAACTACCATGACCTTCGAAACATGGATAAATTGAAAACTGGAAGCAAGAAGGATAAAGAAACAAACACAGAAACAATATTCCTGCGCCTCACTGGGTACATCTCCACAGATACAGGGGAGCCAAAGAAAAGGGAGAGTGTCTGGGCGGAAGGAAAAGAGGAGCGAGAAAAGACAGAGGCAGACTGAGTAAAAAAAACTACAACAGGAAACCAACTAATTCTGATGCTGTTTCTGCAAATCCTTCTGGAATAAATCTCTTCAGAAGACTGTCTTTCCCAATCCACATTTCCAGATATTTCACAATTATAACTGACTATGGTTTTTCCCTTCTATTTTTGCTAGATTGATTTGGAAATGTATAAAGCACTAAAAAGCTAAAAGGAAAAGTCACGTCAACTTTATTCTTCTGACAAGGACTTTTCAGTCTCCCAAACTGTTAGTGTCGTTGGTCAAGATGTGAGTGGATGAATCCTTTTTGGGCGGTTTGTATGGTTTTTACTTTTGGGCTACAATTTTTGCCTTTCCCAGGGTCTTGGATCAATGGTTGTATATTTGAGGATTTGTTTGTTCTGAACTCCTGGACTAATAACTGGATCCAGATGAAGAATAAAGGAGCCAAGCAGAGGTCCAAAAAGAAAGGATGTGACAATGCATTTGACTGTGACTTGACAGAACATCTACAGAATTCAGGAAAAGACGGTAAACTAGTTTCTTTCAATGTTTATTATGTTGCTTCCCTTTCCTGCTGCTTCTATTTTCTAGCAGATTTCAGCAGATTTCATCATGTCCCATAATAATGACCTCATGAATTCAGAATGCAAACAAACTGTTACAGCAACAGAGCCCAATTATTGGTCCATATATAGTCATTATTTAATGTGTACTGGATTTATTGAGGGCATTGTCATATTTCATGTTTTCAGATTTATTAGACATAGTAATAACCTGAATAAATAACAAATAATAATAGTTATGATAATGACACAATAATAATAATACAGGATGATTTAGAAAACACTCCCAAATCCACCCACATTGAGAAAAGGTGTTCTCAGACCAAACACTTAACAATTGAACAACTTGGTCTAGATTAGGTAGACATTTTTATTTTTTATTGAGCTATTACAATGTTGGTACTTTGGTCTGAGAACTGCTTTTCCTAAATTCACAGCGAATTCTCGATGACTGTTCGATACAGACTGAGTGACAGACACGCTATGTAATCGTGCAGTTTAATTATCAATACATGTTCTGTATGGAACACCTCTAAGGTTCTAGGAGAATTCTGAATTAGATTGAGCCTTATTCAACACCTATGTTTTCGGGCAGAGAATATGTTAAACCTCTGCTTTGGATGATTTGGTCAACTTAGTGTGAAAATGGTTAGGAATGATCCCTGCTGTTTACATGGTTAACAGTTAGACAGTACATTATTTTGTTTATTCAGGTGTGTGATGCAGATGTATGTTGCAATTTGGAAAATCAATGGACATATGTTTTACATTTCATTAAGTCCTTTACGCAATAACAGAGGGGATTTGTGACTTAGGGTGTGGCTCCTGGTGTTTTTATCAACTTCTCACCAAGAGGCCTGCGTCTTGCTCTCTTTCCTCTCTCTCTGTCTCTCTCCCTCTCCGTCTCTGTGTGAGGATTCTGGGTGGGCAACACTGTTCACGGGGCAGTAGCAGCCGACTGATCATAATTCAGACAACAATTTGAGGATGGGTGTGTTTACCCAGATAGTATTTGAATGGAGGTTTTAAAAAAAAGAGTTCAGTGAGGTCATGCGATGTGACTTGGAAACCTTTTACTTTGAACAGATTGAACCGATTTAACAGCTAAACAGATTTGATAAAGTAGATCCTTTTTACACAAGACACATGTTTCTGTTACAGGGGGAGAAGGGACTATAATTTACTGTATACGGCTAATATGATCATATTTAGTTTTTATTTGTTAATTACAAGTGGCTTGTGATGATATCTGCTTTTGTTGACTGTAACTAACTCTGTCTGACCCTAGACAGGGAAGAGAAAGAATATTTATAATGACTTCATTTACACCGACAATTTACCTACGAGGATGTTATCCAATTTAACAATCAACAGCATCTTATTCAATAAGCCGTATTCTTAGATTCCTTTTGAATCCACGAGAAGATTTCCAGGCAAGCAGGAGTTTCGTTCTGAGCAAATACTCAAAAGTAATGGTGAATCAAATCCCATTCGGACCAGGCAGCTACCATTTTGACCACAGGCATGTCAGTGCGAGTGTCTGTTCAGATGTGGGAGAACAGACTTTCATTCATACAGCCCATGGGAAACTCTGGGCAGATTGTTTCAAAGCTCCGAAGATGGAATGAATTGTTTTCGTTTTGCTTGGCTAATGTTCAGCTGCATATCAGCGACATCCTCATGTCTATGTGCTTACTGATTGTATTGTTCAGGTTGAGTTGTGTTGTTCAGGAGATATGTTAAGACTATGAAAGTAAGGGAAACAATGTTTAAGCTGACATTGATCTATGCCACTGAGCCACTATAAGGTATTGTATAGATGATATACAATAGCTCTTCATTCTCTGGGGACAAGTCATCCACGTTTGTCATTGTGTGGCTAAAATGTTAAACAATCCACTGCCACTGGGCCACGCCAATGGCCAGATGGTTCCTCATCTCATTGTAAAGAGTTCTGGGAAGGGCCTCATCATGGGGCGGCAGGTAGCCTAGTGGTTAGAGTGTTGGACTAGTAACCGAACGGTTGCAAGAACGAATCCCCGAGCTGACAAGGTAAAAAATCAGGCATTCTGCCCCTGAACATGACAGTTAACCCACTGTTCCTAGACCATCATTGAAAATAAGAATTTGTTCTTAACTGACTTGCCTAGTTAAATAAAGTATATACATATATGTTTTAAGGGCCTCATCTAGTGTATCTGTGAAGTGGGAATGCCTGGTAGCAAAGTGGGAAGTTGAGCTGTGTGTCTCATGCTTTCCTTGTGGAAAATAGGAGCTCACAGGAACATTGAGCACTGTACAGCTACATTTCTCTTCTAAGGTTGTTCAATATAATGGTTTGCCCGATTTCAGTCCAGAGTGGAGTCATTTTGGCAAAACGAAGTCAGCTATATCCGTTTGTTTTTCTTTCAGCATAGCAAGGAGGTAGACTAACATATTAACTGCTGTAGTCTATGCTATACTGTGCAAAAGAGGAGATATACATTTTTTATTTTCAGTTTAAATGTATTATAAAGGTGTTCCTTGATTTCCAATTATATATTAGTGTAGAAAGTGACCCTACGTTCCTCTTGAATACAGAATTGTAGATAACATATTTTAAGAAAATAGATACCCCACTAGGGAATAAAGTTTCGAAAGCAATAGAGAATTGGGTGGTAACATTTTGAAAGGCCGTTTTCTATTAGAGGAAGTGTCACAAGTAATACCAGCTGCAAGGATTGGGTGTGTCCAACTTCCTCTGAAACAAACAAACCATCTTTTACTTCCTGAGAAATTCCACCTTCTTCACAATCAACAACCTTATGGAATAAAAAGCAGAGCTACTGTCTAAAGTATGTTTAGAAGAAATAAGTACTGATACAGTTTATACTAATGGCATTCGGTTTCTCCCAAACTGCCCTTCTCTATCCTTCTCTGCCATGGAAAAAAAAGTGTTGACTCAAAGAATGAGCCAAAGATCCAGATTCTGTTTATAGCACACACAGTATTAAAGGCCCAGTGCTGTCAAAAAAATGTGATTTTGTGTGGTTTATTTGTATTTCCACAATACGAGGCTGGAATAATACTGTGAAATCCTGAAAATGATTGATTGTGCCCTTTTAGTGTAAGAGCTTTTTGAAAATACAGCTTGAAATGTTTGCCTGTTTTGGTGGGATGGCATTTTGGTCTCAACCGTCAGTAAATTAGTTAATAGACCAATAAGAGAGATCCAAACCTCTCTGCCAAAATCAGCAAGTTTTCTGTTTTCCCCTCCCCACTCAAATCACCCCCAGACAGTCCTAGCCAAAAAGCTATTTTTGTTTCTTGTTGACCATTTTAATTGAAAACAATCACAATAAGGTACTTACTCATGACCCAGAAATGATCTGATATCGAGATAAAATGGCTGCATTGGACCTTTAAACTGACCCTGTCTTGTTCAGAGAGGCACTCCTCTTTCTGCTTCATGTCCGCAGTTGAAATGGAATGCCAGAATTTTCCTAACTGCTAAACCCCAAGTTGCCACGTTTTCCATTCACCTCCCTTGACTGAAAAAGTTGCCTATTACAGAAAACCTATATTACGATTTCTCTCATAAATCATAGCGTATTCACATAACTTAGTAAACAAAATCATATTGACGACAGTGTTATATGTTGACCTTCACCGCTCAAAATCTGTATGTTGCCAGACTGGACCCTCCAATTCTTTTTATTTGGTTTGCTATGTATGTGTGTCTTTTGATGTTGAATGTATGGTTAAAACAATCTTTTTTTCAATCTTTTTTTTCAGTTCCTCAAGTTTTAAGGACATGTGCAGAGTTCATTGAGAAACATGGTGTTGTGGATGGAATATACAGGCTCTCGGGAGTCACCTCAAATATCCAGCGACTAAGGTAACTATTTTAGCCACATAAAGTGCCTTCCAAAAGTATTAGGACAAGGAAGTCACAGATGGTGTTTGGTGCTCTACACTTAGCATGTTTGAACAGTAAGTTTATAGATTTAGGACATTGTGATAGTTGTTGGACAACTTATAACCAATACAAACACACGTTTCTACATTTCAATCTTACAAAACATACATATACATTACTAGAGGAGTGTGGAAGCGTCATACGTCTCCAGATGTATTGATACCCATGTGTTTGTGTTATTACTTACAGACAGGAATTTTGCTCTGAGTTGTGCCCTGACCTCACAAAGGAGGTGTACCTCCAGGACATCCACTGTGTGGGCTCCTTGTGCAAGCTGTACTTCAGGGAGCTACCCAATCCCCTACTCACTTATGAGCTTTACAAGAAATTCACTGTGAGTACTGCTCAAAGAGGTAGGGTCTCTACCTGTCTGTAATGCGCCCACTTTGTTAACCAGAATGTCTCTTTGATTTATATTAGGACTGAGTCCTTTAATAGTGAGTCACATTCAAAGAAAGAATGACAAGCGACATTGATAATACTTGACTTTTACTGTGTAGGACGCCGTCTCAGTCCAGGAGGATCATGAAAGGCTACAACATATCCAGGAAGTCATTAAAGAGCTACCACTCCCCCACTTTAGGTAAAACTCACTTTAGCCCTTTTGCTGCCTCTGTGATGTACCTTTCCATTGTTTATATGTGGTTAAAAAGCTAAACATATTGTGTTTGTCCTCTCTCTTCAGGACTCTGGAATATCTTACCAAGCATCTGGCCCACCTGGCCACCTTAAGTCCCCAGACTAACATGCACACCCGCAACCTGGCCTTGGTATGGGCTCCAAACCTATTGCGGTGAGCTCTACACTAATTGTACACAAACCAATATCATCTTATCCAAGAACATACTAAAACACTTGTATGATAACTATATTTTGTTCTTCCATTTTGTTTGATTTATACTCCAGCTGATATTTAATGTAAAATACCTCCTTGGTTGTGACTGAAAGCATTTCTACTTTCTCGTTTGGCTATGTGTTTTGAAGCTCGAAAGATATTGAAATTGCATCCTGCAATGGGGACATGGCTTTCCAGGAGGTGCGGGTTCAGCAGACTGTGGTTGAGTTCATTTTAAATCACACTGAGCAGATCTTCAACCACGCAGCTGCACCAATAAAAACGAAAGAAGGTACACTGTTTGAAAGTGTTGATTGTGTGCATTTAGAGATTTCCTGAATGTTGCCCTCTTGCTTGTTGCCCTCGTATCCTAATTTTATGTTGCCATTGGAAAACACATTGTATTTACTGTCCTCCTTTCTACCTGATGCCAAAAGGAATTTTTTTAAAGACATTGTTTTGCTACAGGACCCAGTTTGATGTGTGGGGAGAAGTATGCCACTCTTCCTATCAGTGGCCAAGGTGGGCCAATGAAGCTGATGAGCCTAGAGGAGGCCCAGGCCCGCTCCCTGAGCCCGAACCACCCAGCACGGAAAGAACGAGAACGGGAGAACAGTCTACCTGACACCAGCGCGGCCACACTATACCATACCGTCATAGACATATCGGATACCAAGTGAGATGAATGAGAATTCAACTGACTGATTTATTTAGTATACTTAACAAACATGCTTAATACACATTCCTCTGGGCTGCCAGGCACCTGGATATATTTAGCAGTGAAAACATGAATCAAAAACACCTGGTCAAACATAGTATACAATCTAACAATAACCCCGAAACAGAGTACACAGTAAAATACCCTGAAAATAAGTCTAGGTTGATTGTACTGTTTTAGCAATATGTATGTTAATTTGTATTGTTTTGTTGTACATTTAGCTTCTGCTCTTCAATGCACACATCGAACTTCAACAAATAACATCCGAACAAGCCATGTTGTTAACGTACTTCATCATCTCCCTGTCTGTCAGAGAAAAGGTTTCTGGGAAATCGAAGAAGTGGAAATTCATCTTCAACCTGGGCAAGTCTGTGACGGACTCTAAGGGAAGACTGAGCCGGAATGGGAGCGTGTTCATGAAAGCACAGAACATCACAGGTAAAGCATGATGAATACGCTTATCAACCAATATAGTGAACCCCTTTTCACTGCTAAGGCTAAATGATATATCAAGGTTGCAAATGTGTACTATCTTACTATGTTTCCCATGATAAATTGAATGATCAAATGAAAATTAATATCACACAAATAAACATGCTACTTGAAATAATTGAGATTATGATACAGAATAAAGTAACATGACCATATTGTTCGTTCACAGAAAAGGCAGCTATCCGACCAGCGAGAAGCATGGACTCTTTGTGCTCTCTGCAGGCAGGTGGGGCTGAATGCACTACATTGTATACAAAACACTTGTGTCATCATTAAATCTACTCACAGCAGTTCTCTCTCCTATATACAAATCTTAATTTGCTTTGTAAATAAGGCTGAGATGATGTGTATCTAACAATTTGCTTCTCATTTGATTTCCAACACAGATGATGACAAGGCAGGAAATTTCAGCTCAGCAGGCGGGGCCAACGGTTTCTTTGCGCCCGGCATAAAATCCAGAACACTTGAATCTGGCACGCTCCATGATGTCAGTGAACAGGACCAGAGGCGGGAGTTTGAGATGAAGAGTTTGAGCGAGGCCACAGGTGGCAGCAGCCCTAATATGAAGAGAAGGGGCTCTCCAAGTGTCTCACCACCACAGCAGAAGGCTCTACCCGAACAACTGAAGGTTTTCAAAGGCGAGGATGACCTCAGCAGCTGCCAGCCCAGCTCCCCTAAGAACAGGAGGATGCTGTGTTCTGGCTCCACCCACAGCAGTGCATCCAGGCCCTCCTTCCCTGGAAGTCTCTTTCCAGAGTCCTCCCCCAGGCATCAGCGCAAGGCTCTCAACATATCAGAGCCCTTTGCTGTGTCTGTGCCCCTGAGGGTGTCTGCAGTCATCAGCTCCAACAGCACTCCCTGCAGGGCACAAGGGAAGGAGAGGCCTGCTGCAGCTGCTCTGAAACCAAGCAGAGAGACCTCCCAGTCAGAACAGAGTGACAGTAGTGGCAGCTCAAGTTACAGAGAGCACCCCCTTGGAGAGAGCAGTGTTGTGAGTGAGAGCAGTATCTACAGTAACAGCAGCTCAACCCCAGTGGAAAAGGAGGAGAGACCAGCAGAGAGGAGCAGAGAGGAGGCAGGTTTCAAAAGGGTGACAGAAGGTAGGTCATGTTCACCTGTTTACATAGAAAAAAGCCTGTGTGTGTGCGCTCAGATTAAAAACCTTCCTCATCATCCATGGTAATATTGTCTATTAATAAAATAATTACATATCTATTTATTTGATTAGTTTCAAGAAGTGAAGGAGAGGTGAACAATGTTCAAGGGAAGGTGGGAGTATCTGACCTGAGACAGTCTTCCACTCCCACCACAAGAGAGGAAGATCAAGAGAAACTGCAATTTCCTGGGGAACAACTGGACAACCCGCCAGCACCACAGTATGAGCCAAAAGAACTGACACAACTGGTATGTTTAATCTCCAGTTTAACACTGTGCTTCATCACAGATAATATACAAAGAATAACACAATGACAATGACTGCCGCTTTAATAAGCATTTGTAATTCATGTTTTGCAGGATTTGGGATCTTTACCTATCAAGGAAGAGCTGTGGTCTGACCTCCATCTTGAGCTGAAAATTACTGAGCCTGAGATTGACATAATGGACGAGGAGATAATGCCTGTTTTCTGTTCCAATAAGAAAACTTGTGAGGATGTTAAGGAAATGCCAGATGCACCAGCAAAAAGAAGAAGCAGCCTTCCAACTCACTCATTATTATATAAGGGACAGCCTTTGATGCCCACCAGGCCTGCGCTGACCTATCACGGTGCTGACACTGTAGCACATTCAGCAAGAAAGCACTCCTCAGACACACAATTTCCAAATGACAAAATGTTACATTTCACGGTTGGCACAGATATGAAAAATACACCTCTACACGCTGCTGATTCAACACATAAAACAAAAAACAAACTACACACTTCCTCAAAATCTAAGCTCCCAGAAACTGATAAACCCACTTTCGTCAAGCCACGGCCTGTGGTTACTCACCTCGCAGAGCCAAGTTTACATTCTACTCAACAAAGCCAGGTCACAAAAAGTTTGCAGCCAGGGGATGTCGTAACAGACATAGGCACGTCTGTAGCAGAGAAGGGAAAAGAGCCATCGGGGAAAAGTAAAAGTCAAGATGGGGTCAAAGGGGTTTTCCATGACAATGGAAAGAATGCTTTGTCAGTTGTCATGGGAGGCATTGAGAGGCTTTCAATATGTTTGGAAGAAAGACCCCACAACACCTTGGGGCGACCACACCAAGACGATGAGGATGGATGTGGAGGACACTCCGAGTTGGAGGACTTGGAGGAGGAACCTTGGGAGGAGGTCTTCAGCTCCACCAAACAGTGGGTGACCAGTCCTCTCCATTCACCCACACTTAAGGATTTGTTTGGAAAACTAGATGTGTCATCGTCTTGTTCTGCAGGAGAAGGTTTGAGCTCCAATGAACTAAACGTTCCTCCTCTATCTAGAGATGACAAATCAACAAATGGATCATGTCCTTTTACGAGCATAGAAGTGTTCCCAGGAAAGAGGTCCCAGGCATGCAGCAGCAAAACAGAGACCAAAGTCACACATCTACTTCCCTTACCCTCCAAAACCACCCTGGTTGGTGATGATGCAACTGGAACACAAAGAGGAAACAGCTGCACAGCCAAACAGAAAAACACCTCCTCCTCCCAGAGGTTTCAAAGACAGATGTCTTCTGAAGCATCTCATTCAGGAAAAATAGAGCAGAACAGCTTTTCCAAACACAGGCCCTACTCACTCAATTTGGATTTAGGACATCGACGCATCAGAGACATTTCCAATCAGCAAAACCTTGAATCAGCTGAGTTGTCCTCCATTCAGAGAGGGGCAGTGACACTGTCTGAGACCAAATCCAACGGCCTGTCCCAGGAACTGGAGCTGTTCCTGAGCCATCGACAGGCCCCTGTGCGCCGGAACTCGGCCCCCGTCAGTGTGTCGTCTGTCAGGACGGCCTTCATGGTAAAAACGTGTCAGGCCAAAGCCGTGCCTGTCATCCCCCCCAAGGTGCAGTACAGCCACATACCTCATCCTAGGCAAGACAAGGGCTCTGGTGCAGGAAAGGGACCAGAGAAAGAATTCACAAAAACCAGGGGAGATGAACTAGATCCTGTACCTCTTCTTCCCTCTATGAGGGATCTAAAGGAGGAGTTGGAGAATAAGGAGCCAGTGCCCAAATCCCAGATAAGGCAGCCTATTGCAGAGAAATGTACAGAGACTAATAAAACTACACCTACTTCAGACCCACCGGTGCTACGAAGAAAACGCTCCTCCAATGCAGAGGCCTTTTCTGATTTTCCAAGACCTGAACGTTCCACTGTTCTACAAAGGCCATCCTTTAGGAACCGCCAGAGACCACAGAGCCTCATCTTGTTCAGTCCACCCTTTCCCATCATGGATCACCCACCACTGGGGGATGATGCCAAGCTCATCCTCTCGCCCATCAGACGTCCAACTGAAATATCAGCACTTGACGTCTTTTCCAAAGAGATGGCAGAGAACCTCAGGACCCCAGAGGGGGTGACACTGCAGAACAAAATGACAATACCCAAGAGTGGACAGAGACTGGAGACCTCGACCAGCTGCTTTTATCAGCCACAGAGGAGGTCCATGATATTTGACAGCAGAAACCACAGGCAGATTGAATGAGACACCGGACAGTTTAACCTCAGACTATGTTTCTCAACACTACTCTGGTTATCCTCCTTTTCATCCACCCTGTTCTTGGACTTATGTACATGATTTGAACAATACTAGGTCTATAAATCTACCTTTTGATATGAAACTATTTGGGGAAATGAACAGTTTCTTTGTTTCCAAAGCTCCACCAATCACCTCTCTATCCTGCACTAAAAGAAGTAATCTGGACTCGTGGTATGTGAAAATGTTGTGTATTTCCTTCAGCCCAAATCACATGCAGTAATTATCAATATTTAAATGATATTTTTTTAAATCAAATGTTAGACATATTTTGTCATGTGCATATGAAGGATAGACAGCCCAAAAGAGGAAAATGTTACATCAACCCATATAGCCATTGGTATTTCAGAAAAGCCATGTACCGGTAGTTTATTTGTTTACATCTCGTCATTAGCAATCACAAGATTGCCTTTTGGCAAAGAGAGTTGTGCCTTCAGTACTAGCTAGCTACTTTGTAATTAGTTATACCTTATGTCTTAAATATGTTGCGAACTGAATAATGACTTCATATAGTATGAACCTGCTGACGTCCAGCTATTGTCACTGTGATCAGCTTTTATCCTAACAGTATCAGGGTAGTGTTTTTCAACATTCTATGTAATGAGAACTGCAGAAAACTGCTCTTTTAGTTTTAACTGTATTATGGACACTAATAGTATTTATTTATCCAATTATTAATCTATAGATGGTCATTAACACACTTGACCCATTTTAATTTGTTTTGTTGTTGTTACTTTTAAGATGGACAGTATGTTCTCTTTATAGGTTTGTAAAGTAATGTTTTGGTAAAGTCCGATGTTCTTTTAGAATGAGGAGGACAGATGACAGAAATACCTAAAGTAAAGTGTCTGATGTGATAACTTTATCTTAAAAGCAAAGCTTTGCTGAGAAATGTTTTGAGTTATAATCCAAAAGGAATTGAGGGAAATGGATGTGCTGGCACTTACAATGGTGTAGATTGTGAAAAAGAGGACTCAAACACTATGCATTAAATGTTGTGAAGATTTAAAAAGATATCAGAACAGGGATTCTGGTTGTTTGCAGCTGTGTTGACATAATACTACACTTGTAATCTGTACAATTTTGTATTGAGCAAAATTGAATGTATTAATGTATAGCAACAAAAAATGAACAGTACAGATTATTGTATGGGACAATTTCCTAACTTTTTTGAGAAAGGTCATTTGAAAAATAAAATTGTACTTAGTACATTTATTGGTTCTTTTCATTTGGATTAGAGACATTAAAATGTAATGAATTGTAAGGTTATTAGTTGATCATAACAAAAAAAGTGTTATATTTGCATTACTTCTTTACTCGTAGGTCTGAACTGAAGTTTATTTGAAGCTTTCTTTGTTGGTCACCCTCAGATATCCAACTGAGTGTAGTGGAAAATGACTCCCAGTATCACAAAGAACTGCAGGGGAAAACAAAGAAAACCGTTGATCCAATTCTCCATGTCGCTTTTTTCTTCTTTTTCCCCACCACATTTAAAGGGGCAATCAGCAGTTGCTAGATCAATTTTTGAGATGATAAATTCGCTAAATGTACCCACTGATTCTCATGACTCATGAGCTTAGTTTAACTGTTGTACTCCGTCAGAACCCAAAATATAAGCTTGTTTAACTCAAATCAGATTTTATTTATCACATGTGCCAAATACAACAGGTATTTACTGTGAAATGCTTACTTACATGCCCTTAACCAACAATTCAGTTCAAGAAAGAGTTAAGAAAATATTTACCAAATAAACTAAAGAGAAGATTATAATAAAGTAAGAATAAAATAACAATAATGAGGCTATATACAGGGGGCACCGGTACCGAGTCAATGTGCGGGGGTACAGGTTAGTTAAGCTAATTTCTACTTGTAGGTAGGGGTAAAGTGACTAGTGTTTGTAAATAAAGTAAATGTAAACAAACACTGTATAGCCTCAAAACATGGTTAGAACTTCAATTGTTATGTCATGGATGGTCAGGTCTTGCATCCATTGCTCTGTTTCTGAAATTGAGAGTGATTATATTTCTCCAGCCCTATCCAGTGATGGGGACGTTTTTTGATATTGTTTCTACTGCTGATTGGCCCTTTTAAGGAGAATTTTAAGTAATGCCATTTTACATTATTTAGGTCTACATGATGAAACAAAACTTATTTTGATTAATGCATACATTGTCTCAATGCTAGAGCAACTACATTTGTTTCTGTCGTGCAGATTTGTTTGAATACTATAATATTGCATACAAATGGATAAGGAAGTCTCTACTCACTGTCCAACACAATATGGCGAATCCAAACCATGAGACTCCAAAGCTGTGTCTAATCAAAGGACCAGCAATGTAATCATAACAACCCTAAAAGAAAGATAGATGACATTTTATATTAGAGCATTGTGCTGTTTAATGCAGCATAACCCCTCTAGGCACCTCCATAATTTTACCACACTTTATGTCGATGCAAAAAAAAAAAGGGTTATTAAATTATTCTTCATTGTCCGTTCATGGAAGAACTATTCACAATAAAAACTCGGTAAGTCACTTTATAAAAAATATTACTTATGATTTTTTTCAATTAACAATTACTTGTATTTTCATGGTAGCATGAAATTATCTATCACGCTGGCAATCCTAGCTAACGTTAGATAACGTTATTTACTGCTAGCCAGCTTGTTAGCTAGACCTTTGCTAAACCATTTTTGCTGCACTCCCTCAGTCTTTTGGGGTGTGTGGGGCACTCAATAATGAGGGGATGATGAACATTTCAGTGTGGTCACTGACAAAGTCAGCTTTGAGAATTACCTGTGCATGCAGGAAAGGGCTAACCCCAATTTTGCAGGCTTCTAAATGGCTGATGGCTCCCATAGCATCCTGCTGACAGCATTGTCTGGGCCAAGGATTATCAGCATCTGTGTTCTGCTGCCTGAAGTGGGACTCATACTTCACCCAATCCTCTGGCCCGTACACTCCACAGCATTTAGACTGCAAGAGGAGCACTCTGGTTACTAAAATGCGTTAGTTAATAGGGACAGTTCAAGACCATAAACGATTTTACATTACCAATCTGTGATAGCATAGAACAGTAAGTAAATAATAAATCATAATAAAGTAGTCAGTACCACTGAGTAAAAACTGGTTGAATCAACGTTGTCTCCACATCATTTCAACCCCAAAATTTGATGTTGAATCAATATGGAAAACTGATTGGATTTGCAAAAAGTCATCAATGTAAGGACATTTAATATTTTTCTCACCCATCTTTGAACTTAAATCCAATGACATGGTGACATTTGTTGTTGATTTCACATTGAATTTATGTTAGTTGTCAACTCAACCAAATGCAAATCAAAACTAAATGGTGAACTGATGTCTGTGACCAGTGAGGCAGGCCTCGCTACCTCAGTCATGAACCGGTTCCATGCTTCTGTTATCCCGTTGATTACATAGATCTGGTCCTGGGTGCTGGGCAGATTATCTGGTAGAGGTTTGTTGTAGTTCTGTAGCATTTGCTTCAGGAAGAGTTCAGGGACAAACTGAGGAGATGCATCAAAATGTTGAGAAGATAGCCAAACACTGGTTTTATTTACATTTTTTATTTAAACTTTATTTAACTAGGCAAATCAGTTAAGCCCTATGGGATTCCCGATCACGGCCGGTTATGATACAGACCGGGATCGAACCAGGGTCTGTAGTGCCTTAGACTGCTGCACCACTCGGAAGCCCTAATTCCATTTTTTTATCATAATATTGAGTGTAGCAAAATCTGAAATATAATATGCCAAGACCATTTTAACAATATATTAATCTTAATGATTTACCCAGTCTTTATGTGTTGCAGCAGTAATAGCTGATGCCACCTCAAATGCATATATGATCACCATCAGGAGGATGTACTGCAGGTAAGACCATTAAAACAAAAACATGTCTGAGTCATGGGTTTTCTGGCCAAATGTTCCAGCAGGCCAAACCAATGATGTTTTTCAGTCAAAAGGATAATATTAGAATGCCTTTAATAACATAAGTATAGAGGCATATACACATGCATAAGTATAGAGGCATAGAATGTGTTTAAATATATTATTATTATTATATATTATTTAAAATATTATTGTTGGAGATGTGACAGGGGTATAGCAGAACAACTCACAGCAAGTAGGATATTTCTTTTGGACACAACTATGGCGTGCATTCCAAAGATCGATGTGCAGAAAAGGGCAAACCCAGTGAAAAGGCCTATCCAGGCTCCCCTCCAGATGCTGTCATTTCCTGTAGCATAGACCAAAACATACAATCCGGCTCGATCCGATATGAAGAAGATACACATGGCCATCAAGGCAATCCCGCAGCACTGAAAACAGAGGGGGAAGGGGGATACCTAGTCAGTTGTTGAGACAAATGATATCAGAGGTATCTTTTTTTAAATTATTTTTTTAAACCTTTATTTAACCAAGCAAGTCAGTTAAGAACAAATTATTATTTACAATGATCGCCTACCGGGGAACAGTGGGTAAACTGCCTTGTTTAGGGGCAGAACGACAGACTTTTATCTTGTCAGCTCTGGGATTCAATCCAGCAACCTTTAGGTCACTGGCCCAACCACTAGGCTACCTACTGCCCCTCACTATTTCATATTTGTCAAACTTACTGCAATGACCAAATTGCCTTGGATAAGCAAGGCCCTAAAGCAGCGGTCCTTGGTGTCCAAATCAGGTGTCATGTTTCTTCTCTGTATCAAAAGTAAAGCATAAATGAGTAGAAGTGCTTAACATTTGTGCATAGACGGTTATAAACTAAACCAGTCAACATAGTCAAGGTAGTGGCATAAACATTTTTACATCTATAAATGTATTAATGAACAACAAGTAAATTAAAAAAAATTGCAAGACCAGATGAACTTAAAACCCAATGTGTTATGATGATTCAGGTGACACTGTGGCCTGTAAATACAGGTGTGGATCAAATGTACATGGTGTCAGATTGAGAGGTGTTGTTGTTCTCAGGGAGACAGGAATCTGTGTGACAGCAGAATCTCATGAAGAAAAACCGACCAGTAGGATTAATACCGGTCTACAACCTTCTTTCAGAAAGACTGAATACTAGATCTATCAGAGAGTCAGACTAAATCACTCATTTTCATACAAAACCCTATAATCCTGTAAATAACAGTGTTAGTAGGGAACTGATTCGTGCTCCGTGTCATTGCAAACCACAATACAAGTGGAGACCCTACTAAATTAAACTCAAGAATTGTCATGCAAGTTGCAAAAACTAGTATGTTTACAGTAAGATGTATTTGGCAACAACAGTAGCCCAGGCAAAACTGAGGTACAATCTAGATCAACTCACAGACCTCTTGACCTTCATGAGTATCCCATTATTATGGTACACTTAGAAAAAAGGTTCCAAATGGGTTATGCAGCTGTCCACATAAGAGAACCTCTATGGAAAAGGTTCTACATGGAACCCAAAAGGGTTCTACCTATGGGGACAGCCGAAGAACCCTTTTTGGTTCTAGATAGCACCTTTTGTTTTCCAAGAGTGTATTTTAAATATCACTGAAGTGTCATATGTGTAGTAAATGTGAAAACAAACACAGATAAAGGCTTACCTCGGTAAACGGAGTGACCTGTGAGACACATCCACAACCAAATAAAGAATGAACGCTCCCCACGACTGGTCTTTCGAAGTAACGTGAGATTGTGAAACCTGTTTGGTTAGTTTTCAGTGTTTATTGTAAAAGCAAGACAATCCTGAGTGACAAACAAAACAAAAGTGACCACCTTGGAACAGACAGTTGGTTCTCAACTTTAATGACTGTATTTCCACAAAACCAAAACTTAGTGGACAACCAAATTGGGAAACTGGTCCAAAAAGTGTTGTCATTGTTGCTAAATTTCATGTAGGCTGCTCACTTATAACAGTTCTGCCAAGTGCCAATTGAGTATGCCTAGGCCTATTCTGAAATGAATTGAGTATGCCTAGGCCTATTCTGAAATGAATTGAGTATGCCTAGGCCTATTCTGAAATGAATAGAGTATGCCTAGGCCTATTCTGAATTGAATTGAGTATGCATAGGCCTATTCTGAAATTAATTGAGTATGCCTAGGCCTATTCTGAAATGAATTGAGTATGCCTAGGCCTATTCTGAAATGAATTGAGTATGCCTAGGCCTATTCTGAAATGAATTGAGTATGCCTAGGCCTATTCTGAAATGAATTGAGTATGCCTAGGCCTATTCTGAAATGAATTGAGTATGCATAGGCCTATTCTGAAATGAATTGAGTATGCCTAGGCCTATTCTGAAATGAATAGAGTATGCCTAGGCCTATTCTGAATTGAATTGAGTATGCATAGGCCTATTCTGAAATTAATTGAGTATGCCTAGGCCTATTCTGAAATGAATTGAGTATGCCTAGGCCTATTCTGAAATGAATTGAGTATGCCTAGGCCTATTCTGAAATGAATTGAGTATGCCTAGGCCTATTCTGAAATGAATTGAGTATGCCTAGGCCTATTCTGAAATGAATTGAGTATGCATAGGCCTATTCTGAAATGAATTGAGTATGCCTAGGCCTATTCTGAAATGAATTGAGTATGCCTAGGCCTATTCTGAAATGAATTGAGTATGCCTAGGCCTATTCTGAAATGAATTGAGTATGCATAGGCCTATTCTGAAATTAATTTAGTATGCCTAGGCCTATTCTGAAATGAATTGAGTATGCCTAGGCCTATTCTGAAATGAATTCAGTATGCCTAGGCCTAGGCCTATTCTGAAATGAATTGAGTATGCCTAGGCCTATTCTGAAATGTGAAAGTATGACCAGGTTCTTGGTTTAAAGTTTATCCACAGCATACGTTATGTCATAACTGGATGATCACTCGTTATAACCACAGCATTATGTTCTTCTGTTTTCTCCATCCATCTGCCATGGCTTGCGGTCTTTACAATGATTGGAGAATCATCTTGAAACATGAAAAACATAGATCAGATAGCGTGCTTCGCTTGATCTATTACTATGTGAACTACACATGGTATAGGCCTGTCTCCATGGTGACATAACATGGCACTTTCTTCAGTCCTCTTGCTATGATGGCTAACAGACCTAGTTACCATGGTCCTATCTATTATCAGTGATGGGCTTAAAGAAGATAGAATTCAAATTCTGAAGAATTACTTTGAATTTAAATTCTGAAGAATGATTGTTTCCCCAGAGTCTCATTATTTACAACACTGTGGTGCCACAGGGGCTTACTCAAATTAAATGAAACGCATCAGGAGTTTCAAGGTCGATGTGTTGCTGTGGCAGACAGATAGCACAAGGGCCTGTAGTGGCCATTCCTTCACAGGCAGAGTACAGTACGTTTTTCTAAAATGAAAAAGTGGAGGAAGAAAGTGGGAAAAATTATAATATTAAGCATATAGGTTATTTTCTGAGATTAAATAGGCTAGAAAGGGAGGGAGGGAAAGGCTAGGTGCCCAGATGATAGCAATACATTATAGAGATAGAGAAAAAATAATAATTCTCAAAAGATTAAAAGAGAATCAATAATTTTGTTTTGATTCATGTTGTTAATGCTTTTTAATGAACTCTAACATACAATTTATGAAACTTTGACTTAATGTCTTGAAAACGTCTAAACACAGATTGCTTCATAATAGTGTCTCATCTGAATAGCCTATTTGGTGACTGGCTGAGCATTGAACAGTCTGCCTGGGATACTAAATCAAAAATAATATTTGTTTTGTATACTTCTGTTGCAATGAAGTTATTCTGCATTTGAGATAGCAAAATTGTATCACAAGGTTGTTTGTATGTCTGGTCTTGCTAAATTGTCATTTGGACTATAAGATAGCTAGCCTACTTCACAATCATTGCCATTTTACTAAGACTTGGTCTATAGATTGCTGAGGCAGTTTATAGTGTAACATAGCCAATGTGTATTCCTGTGAATGGCCTATGCTCGCTGGTGATTTGGAGTCCCCCCGGAGATATACAGACGACACTGTGAACAATGAATTACGTTTTACTCATGATTGAATGACGCAGGTGTCTTCTGCAGTGCATGGTAGAACAGGCTGCTAGCCTACTCTATTTTCTCTGGTTTGCAGTTGGATTCTTCTCTGTTTCGAATCTTCAATTGTACCTGAGCAGGAAAAAGGGTGCCTTTCCATTACTGAGCAGTTATATCCTTAAGCAATAAGGCACAGGGGGGTGATACATGGACAATATACCATGGCTAAGGGCTGTTCTTAGGAGAAGGAGTGCCTGGACACGGCTAAGGGCTGTGTATATTGGTCATATACCACAAACCCCCGAGGTGCCGTATTGCTATTATAAATTGGTTACCAACGTAATTACAGCAGTAAAAATAAATGTTTTGTCATTCCCGTGGCATATGGTCTGATATACCACGGCTGTCAGCCAATCAGCATTCAGGGCTCGAACCACCCAGTTTATAATGTAGGCTACATAGTGAGGGGGATTCATGGTGACATTACAGGGACCCAACAACAACCCACCACCTCTGTTAAACAACCCACCTCTCACCCTCTGTTTATATGTGGCAATACACACAGGGTAAAAAAAAAGAGAGCAATGAAAGGATTTAAAATAGTTCAGGTTGCCTGGGCAGTATTACTGCCTTGATGCCAAGATCCCAGGCAAACATGTAATAGGCCTTGTTATTATATCTGTATTGTCTCTAGGCCTTTATCTAAAAACATAAAGGAGTCATCTAACCTGTTCTAACATGAACTGAAGAGGATCGTCTGGCCTGTCAAAAACCAGGTTCTCAGCAATCTCCTGAAGAAAGATCACACAAAAAGATGATTAGATTGGAAACACTGTATGCCCATGTTTCATGATCACCAACTTTTGTTTCACTTCAGAAGTAAGGTGTTTTTCTGACCTGAAAGATCTGAAGAATTTGATGACTTTCCATGTATTTTACAGAGCGCTCATAGGGGTCAAAGTAGGATGGCACAGAACGTGAAGACAGTTCAGCCGTCTCTGTTATAAGCACTTTGTCTGTTGCTGGGTCTGCCATCTAAGCAGAGAAATTATTACATTGTCATTTTTCCATACTGCATGATATAACAATCCAAAAACCTGTATACAAGACTAGGAGGAGTTTCAATTATTAAATTGGCATGAACAATGACCTCTGAAAAATGAAAAAGTGAAATGGTCTGGCAAATGATCCATAACCTGTTTTTAAAAGTGACAGGTTATTAGCATCACTGTCAAGCATCACTAATTTGGACGGTTCTGACTTAGAATATGGGGACAACTACAAATATATAGGTGTCTGGCTAGACTATAAACTATCCTTCCAGACTCATATTAAACATCTCCAATCCAAAATGAAATCTAGAACCGGCTTTCTATTTCGCAACAAAGCCTCCTTCACTCACGCCATCAAACATACCCTCATAAAACTGACTATCCTACTCATCCTCGACTTCGGCGATGTAATTTACAAAATAGCCTCCAACACTCTACTCAACAAACTGGATGGAGTCTATCACAGTGCCATCTGTTTTGTCACCAAAGCCCCATATACCACCCATCACTGCGACCTGTATGCTCTCGTCGGTTGGCCCTCGCTACATATTCGTCACCAGACCCACTGGCTCCAGGTCATCTATAAGTCTTTGCAAGGCAAAGCCCCGCCTTATCTCAGCTCACTGGCCAAGATAACAACACCCACCCGAAGCACGCGCTCCAGCAGGTATATCTCACTGGTCATCCCCAAAGCCAACACCTCTTTTGGCCGCCTTTCCTTCCAGGTCTCTGCTGCCATTGACTGGAACTAATTGCAAAAATCGCTGAAGTTGGAGACTTATATCTCCCTCACTAACTTTAAATATCAGCTATCTGAGCAGCTAACTGATCGCTGCAGCTGTACAAAGCCCATCTGTAAATAGCCCAGGAAATCTACCTACCTCATCCCCATATTGTTTTTATTTACTTTTTGCTCATTTACACACCAGTATTTCTACTTCCACATCATCATCTGCACATCTATCACTCCAGTGTTAATTTGCTAAATTGTAATTACTTCACCACTATGGCCTATTTATTGCCTTACCTCCTCACGCCATTTGCACACACTGTATATAGACTTTTTTTATATTGTGTAATTAACTGTAAATGTGTTTATTCCATGTGTAACTATGTGTTGTTGTTTGTGTCGCACTGCTTTGCTTTATCTTGGCCAGGTCACAGTTGTAAATGAGAACTTGTTCTCAACTAGCCTACCTGGTTAAATAAAGGTGAAATAACAATTAAATAAATAAATAAAAGTGACAGGTTGTGAGAAATGAAGAAAATAGAACGTAGGTAATTGCGTTCTCTCGCATTACTCTATATCAGCACATAACTTCATGAACAGTAAAACGAAATGACTGAAATTCATTGACAAACACCCACCTTTTCGTATGACAAGTTATTGTTTTTCCTCAGTTACTACAAAATGTCAATGCCACTGATCTTTAGGCGCAGTGGTGGCTGTGAATGTGAACGGAACGGAACCTCCCCGGGGCGGGTATTTGACGTTTCCCCAGCAACTGTAAACAAGAGCTTTTGTGAAGTCATTTATACAGCTTTCAACGGTATAGAAAGGTGCCCAGTTGTGAATTTGAACTATTGCAGAGGACACCCGTCTGCCTAGTAGTAAAGAAGTGCTGGATACGGGATGCCTTAGCAATATTCTTCCAATCCCTTATTTTCAGTTGAACAATAGGCCTATATAAAATGTTTTATTATATCAATTATTCATGGAACAGCTCCAAATGCCACTTATAACTGAAATAATTTAGTTCATTGCATCAATAAATGGTGCTGTGTTTAACATAATAAATAACTGTAGAAACGATTTAGACCAGATGAATCCATAAAAACGATTTAGACCAGATGAATCCATAAATATGCCTGCAATGCCTAATTGATTTTAAAGTGTTAGGAAATGTTCAAAAGAATGGTTGTTATATTCAGTTGGTGTCATGTCTACAACCGAATACTGTTTTTATATGTAGGTTAATAGTCTAGCAGTTAACAGCCTCTGTGACACTGAGTGTCCTCCCCTGAACCCGAACCCGTAATAAAATCACATACAAATATCCGCCAGATGGCGCTCGTAATCAACTAAATGTACACGTCTCACAATATCCGGAAATCTACTAATCGGGATGAACATTTAGGCTACTGCCATAAGAAATGGCGTTTGTTTGACGCAACACCCAGCTAGCTATACTGTACATTGTTTGTAGTTATGAGATTTGTCTTGCTGTACTAAGCGAAAAAGGAAATACGCTTATTTCATTTTAATGGGCTACATTTGCTCAATGGTTCTCTTCCTGTTGTCTTTCATAATCTAATATAGTAGGCCGAAGCACGCGCATTATTATTATGCTATAACACACGTAGCCCAATTATCCTACAACATAGCTTTATTCATGAAACATAACCTCCTGATAAGCATCATTCCGTATGAGAACGTAGATGATACTTGGGGTTTTGCAGATACGTTCAACATCGTGGTGTTTGTTGCCTGCAACTAATACCCCACGTTTAGAATATACAATAAACATTAACTTCAGCTCAGTTTAAGGTTGATTATTCCAGTCTAGACATCAGACAAGCGCGCGCGCACACACCACACACACCTGTCACTGTCTAGACGAGGAGGGGGCACACGGAGGGGGTACGAGGAAAGGGGGGTCACTATTTCTTTATTTCTTGCCAGTCGGAACATACTGTAGGTCTGTCTATATGTGAACGCATTGGAGAACAACATTTTTTAATATTGCTTTACTCAATCTGATTGGCCAGCTAAACCGTCAGCATTTTTTCCCCACTTGGCTTGAGGTCAGCTAGGGACGTTGAAAAATAAATAAATGAGAAAATAGAAATGCGTAGAAAGTAAAAGACACGGCAGGCAATCTAGCTTGTTGGTACTAAAAATGATAGGCAGGTACGTCATCCAATATAAAGCTGCAAACCAATCGGTAGCGGTTACTGACAACGACATTGTCCAATGCAAAGTACAGACACATGATCGACATAATTCTCAATTGACTGCCCTTTTGATCGAGGATGGAATATTGAGACTTGAGACTGCTTCTGTTTAAATTATAGACCAAGTCATAATTCCAATATAGGCCTGCTTCATTATATTTTAGGATAAAAGCTTGTAAGACGAAATGAACACTTGATGACCACTGTAACAATGATTTCCGTAGAGAACATTCTGCGAACAAGACATACATTCTACATGGATGAGCATTTTAAGACCCAGAGAGCAGAATTTAATTAAGAAACTACAGCCTTCGGTTGTCCATATTGGATCAAACAATATCCCCGTCTGCGTAGGTGGAACATTTACTATTTCAGAGCCCCAATGGAGCCAGTTTCACCGTCCCACCGCGCTCCGTAGAGAGGGTATACGACTCAATGATTGGGGCAAAACCACGCTGACCGATATATCTTCCAACCTACACCGCTCAAGAGATGGCTCTCTGTTCCAATCGTAAATGAAAAGGCGTGCCTGTCCAAAATATTCAACGTATAGTTAAAAAATGGGTGGGTACATTTTAAACTCGTTTAGGTCCTCTATGAAGGTAGGCTGCAGCGTGTGTTTATTGATGAGATGAAAGAAGATGGAAGTGAGAAATGAAACAAAGTAAGGGAAAATATTAAAAAACTCGAAGCCTTGCCGGGGAAAAACCGGGGAAGCTGCAAAACGCTGTCGCCACTGGAGAACAAGCTTAGGACAGCAGGTAAGAAATAGGAAAAGTGAGGGAAGGGGCGGGTGTTAATAGTATCTATGTTAGGCTATTTATAAGAAGAGAAACGACAGTTATTCCCAATATATGAGATATACAAAACTTAATTGTAAGTGAAGCTTAGAACACAGCCTACGGAACATTTTCCGCTGAGTTCCATTGCCTCCATTTCTTGATTTCCCACCAAAATATACATCAGAATCAAAAAACTTTATTTCATTCTAGAGGCTCATTGAAGTACAATTTAAATTCAGAATGACATATGCTATTGTGGGGTTTATTGATTGCAGACAGTCTAGTTTTACAATAGCCTGGTCCGTTTACATTGCACCCGACAAAAAAGACGCGCTGCACACTGTCATGACGTCCCAGGTTGTCATCTGTCATTATTCTCAACATCAATGCTTATTTCCTTAGTTTTACTCCTTCCGATTTTTGACAGAGATATTAATTATGTTGACTCAGTTCTACTTCTGTCTGTTTGAAAACGTCATTATGAATGAGACACCATGGTTAAAAATGGATGAGACAAGTGAGACAAAATAAGGATAATTTGATCGAAACATCTGGAGTCCAGTGCAGGCGGTGTAGTAAGAAAAGCGAAATAAACACATTTATAATGGTCTTTAATTTGTGAATGAGAAGGAGCGGGCATGCAATTTACAACCACCATGTAACTCAGTCTGTTAGCTATTTTCCCGGACTATGCCCAAATTTGCCCAACCTTTATCAAGTCAACACTTGTTGGCACGAAATAGAAGTAAAATTGCAATAAAACCCTCAAACCAGTGTTTTGGCACATGCTGTACCAGAAGTTAAAATTGGGATGCATGGTGTCTGACATTTGTCAAATTAAATTATACATTAACATCTGCCCGACTCAGAAAGGTAGCCTACATTTTGAGCCAATATCCTCCGCTAAAAGTATAAAAGACAGTGCTGATTTAGTTCACCGATAAAAGAAAGATTGTCCATCTGCTCTGGATTTTGGTGCCATGTTTTACAAAATGAATGCCCTCTTTTATTGTCACGATCTGTGTTGCGCAATTCCAGCTAGGCTATATTAACGCACATGACCGTATAGGAAATTAGAAGAGGGACCATTTTAAAAAGATTTTAATCTAGAAATAACATATGAGTAGTTTATAATCTACTTCTCACCATTTCACCCATAAATGTGGCCTATGAGAGACCGTCCGATTTGTATAATAAATTACAGCACACGGGTGCTTGAGATAGTGCATTTGTTCATCAAGAGGTTGTCTTATCCACTGAGATGTGGGCCTACCCCCGAAAACACAAACAGTTTTATTAGTTTTAACAATTCTAGTTACGTTTGATTAGACAGTTGATCACTTGGGCAAAACATCCTGTCCATCTCTCAAAGTTGTTGAGACTGTTGCCTCTGCGCCGCATGTGGATTTCAGCACCGGACTTGGGCATCAAGGTTAGGAGTATAGCCTATAAGAATGAAACCGCAGAGAAACATCAATCTTCGAACCTTTTGAGGTGATTGCAAAAGATAGGACTCACACAGCACCAGTTAGGGAGCTGACAGCACATTTAAAACACTCAAAGAGATGACCTTGGAGGCACGATTGACTCAGTATGAGCCCCCTCGGTAGGCCTATGTGTTGACTTGCTCAATATTAGACCAAACTCGGACTACACTATATGTTCATATCTAACATCTACATTTTTTTCGCTGAAATATCAGATTTAGCGTAATGGTACAAATGTTGCACGTTGAAGGGGTTTTTGGGTGAATAATAGGCTACTGTAGGGCTATATCACGTCGTCCATTATGTCAAACTTTATTGAATCAGTTAGAGATTGTCCACAATGTCCTTTTCGGATAATTACATTTTTAAGTAGAACTTGTTTCGGTTCGGCTTGTATCCCATTCACCCCCTTACAACTCCCTACTAATGGTTATAGACTACTATTGAGTATTTTCTGTCCTATAGACTATATATAATAGGCCTACTTTATGTAGCTTGATATACCGGTAACTCCACAACAGAAACTTTGCTTGGCACTGTGAGTTGTGACGAATGACCGGCCACACGTTTTAACCGCGCATGTACACTGGCTGCTACTGACATATGTGTGTTGCGTGTCGCTTCTCCTCCCAAATACATGTAATTTGGTCGTACTTGTGACGTCATAGACCACACCCAATGAACGTTAAATTGCGATCAGATATTTTGTGGATATATAAAAACAATTGGGCTCAGAAGTAGCGTATCACTATGGATGTTCAATTATTATTATTATTATTATTATTATTATTATTATTATTATTATTATTATTCATATTATTGAGTGTGCCATAAATTGATGGTATGTAGTCTGTGCTTTCAGAGAGGTGTGAATTACTAAGCACTTATAACTCTGTGATTTTTATGAGGTTATATAGTTGACAGGTGTAACCTAAATCTCACACAGGTCTTTATGAAGTGAAAACATATTCAAAATTAATTCACAGCCTTTCTTTGGACTGATGCCAAAATGTCTCATTGTTGGGCCTATACTGCAAACTTTGGATAACAATCCCTTCACATAATCCTGAAATTGGTATAGCCCTACATATGGCTAATAGGTTTTCACTAAATGGTCCGTGAATCATAGGCTGTTTTCTATATACATCATGAAGAATAGTGTCATGTGTGCTGAACTGAAGTGTAGCAAACATACATTGAGGTATCCGTTGTTTGAAATGCCTGTTGACAAGGAGCCTCAAGATACACATCTCAAGATAAAACTCATAACTCAAATGTACATTATAAATAATAATTGTACCCTCTAATTTTTCTGTATCATGATCCATTTTCCCTTTAATGATGAGATGGAGAGAGGCTATTTTATGTTAACTATTTTGTTTTGATATGGCAAGTTTGGACTGAAAACATCCACTATTGTAGTGATTTGAGGATGTGTGCAGAGTATGCTATGATGGATGAAATTGTAATTGTTGTAATAAGTGCCAGTGTTGTGAAGTATTGCAATTTAAGCCTGTTTGCTGGCACATTTAGGCTTATTCTTTAGAGGGAGTTTGGCATCCAACATCCATCTATGCTGTTCCGTTTCTGTTCATTAATTGAACCACAACAGATAGTAAACAGGCCCAGTTGTCCGATTGTAATTGTAATAACAATAACAGTTTAACTACATGCACATCATTACATAGTACCTGCAACTATCACAACATATTTTCAGTTTGTGAAGGAAAAACCTTTTTATTCTGGCTTTAGAGAGGCTAGCAGTGTTGAAGGAGTTTGTTTGCAAACCAATGTCTTACAAGAACTCTTCATATGAGCAATCACAACAACAAAAAAACTGTTAAATTCAAGATGTCGAGCTTTGATTCATATAATAATTGATTCAGTATTTTGTCCATAGCGATAGTTCTGGATTGGCTCACGAAGGCACTGCCAGGACATCAAATGTGATCTGGGATGTCATTGCCAGGTGGGGAGGTTTCGGAGGCGTCCAGTTTAAATTGAAAGGTAAGCCATGTAGCCTATTTGTGCTAACAGAACAAAAGTATGATGAAAATGTAATGGTATACCCTTCAGCTCTCAAGGGTACCACGTGCTTGTTTGTGTGGTTAATTCCATAATCAAGCAATGGGTTGCAAATCTTGTTTAGAAATGTATTTGTTAATGGATTACAAAGCCAGAGGAAAAATGTATTTGCAGTTTAGTATGACTTTCTCTCCACTTTTGCTCAATCACATAGAAAGGATTCAGTCTCTCAGTTTTCATAGTTCCAACTTAGAACTGATGTTCAATCAAAGCTGCCTCCTTGCAGAGAGTGTTCTGCAGGGTTAGCAAGCCCAGCTGTCAGCTCTCTGGCAACTGGTCACTCAAATATTGACATATTGAGATATTTGTAAATGGAGGACCCACTCTTATAGTGCCTCCCCTCCGCAGAACGCTGGGGCCCTCCCCTTCTCTTCAGCACAGCAAGCCTTTAAACTGAAGACATAGAAAACCCTCAATTAGCTAAACAACAGCCGTGTTGTTCTCATTGGCTGAGTAAATCAGTAAATGTGAAACTGAGGCTCCCCGACATATTATGTAATGATATTTCAGCATTAGGCTATAATCAACTAAGAAACGTATAATCGTGTGTAATCTGGGGCACGGATGACAATATTGGTCATTTTTTTGAAAGCCCATTATAGGCCTTTCAGGAGCACGCTGTGAGATGTCATGCTGGAAATAGCTCATTTTAGTCCTGAAATATATCCTGACAATTTGAAGATGTGTAAAATTCAGTAACAAGTTTACATTACCATATTATGTCCTCTTAAAGATACTTCAAAAATATAATTGTATTTGTCACATGCGACGGAATACAACTGGTGAGGACTTTACAGTGAAATGCTTGATTACGAGCCCTTCCCAACAATGCAGAGTTTTAAAAAGAAAATACTAACACAAGAAGAATAAAATAAAATACACGGGAATGGAGCAAAATTCAGGGAGTACCAGATCAATATGGATCTATATACAGGGAGTACCAGATCAATGTAGAGCTATATACAGGGAGTACCAGATCAATGTGGAGCTATATACAGGGAGTACCAGATCAATATGGATCTATATACAGGGAGTACCAGATCAATGTAGAGCTATATACAGGGAGTACCAGATCAATGTGGAGCTATATACAGGGAGTACCAGATCAATGTGTAGCTATATACAGGGAGTACCAGATCAATATGGATCTATATACAGGGAGTACCAGATCAATGTAGAGCTATATACAGGGAGTACCAGATCAATGTAGAGCTATATACAGGGAGTACCAGATCAATATGGAGCTATATACAGGGAGTACCAGATCAATATGGATCTATATACAGGGAGTACCAGATCAATGTAGAGCTATATACAGGGAGTACCAGATCAATTTGTAGCTATATACAGGGAGTACCAGATCAATATGGATCTATATACAGGGAGTACCAGATCAATGTAGAGCTATATACAGGGAGTACCAGATCAATGTAGATCTATATACAGGGAGTACCAGATCAATGTGGAGCTATATACAGGGAGTACCAGATCAATGTGTAGCTATATACAGGGAGTACCAGATCAATATGGATCTATATACAGGGAGTACCAGATCAATGTAGAGCTATATACAGGGAGTACCAGATCAATGTAGAGCTATATACAGGGAGTACCAGATCAATATGGAGCTATATACAGGGAGTACCAGATCAATATGGATCTATATACAGGGAGTACCAGATCAATGTAGAGCTATATACAGGGAGTACCAGATCAATGTGGAGCTATATACAGGGAGTACCAGATCAATATGGAGCTATATACAGGGAGTACCAGATCAATATGGATCTATATACAGGGAGTACCAGATCAATGTAGAGCTATATACAGGGAGTACCAGATCAATGTAGAGCTATATACAGGGAGTACCAGATCAATATGGAGCTATATACAGGGAGTACCAGATCAATATGGATCTATATACAGGGAGTACCAGATCAATGTAGAGCTATATACAGGGAGTACCAGATCAATGTAGAGCTATATACAGGGAGTACCAGATCAATGTGGAGCTATATACAGGGAGTACCAGATCAATATGGAGCTATATACAGGGAGTACCAGATCAATATGGATCTATATACAGGGAGTACCAGATCAATGTGGAGCTATATACAGGGAGTACCAGATCAATATGGATCTATATACAGGGAGTACCAGATCAATGTAGAGCTATATACAGGGAGTACCAGATCAATGTGGAGCTATATACAGGGAGTACCAGATCAATATGGAGCTATATACAGGGAGTACCAGATCAATATGGATCTATATACAGGGAGTACCAGATCAATGTAGAGCTATATACAGGGAGTACCAGATCAATGTGGAGCTATATACAGGGAGTACCAGATCAATATGGATCTATATACATGGAGTACCAGATCAATGTAGAGCTATATACAGGGAGTACCAGATCAATATGGAGCTATATACAGGGAGTACCAGATCAATATGGATCTATATACAGGGAGTACCAGATCAATGTAGAGCTATATACAGGGAGTACCAGATCAATATGGATCTATATATAGGGAGTACCAGATCAATATGGATCTATATACAGGGAGTACCAGATCAATGTAGAGCTATATACAGGGAGTACCATATCAATGTGGAGCTATATACAGGGAGTACCAGATCAATATGGATCTATATACAGGGAGTACCAGATCAATGTAGAGCTATATACAGGGAGTACCAGATCAATATGGATCTATATACAGGGAGTACCAGATCAACGTAGAGCTATATACAGGGAGTACCAGATCAATATGGAGCTATATACAGGGAGTACCAGATCAATATGGATCTATATACAGGGAGTACCAGATCAATGTGGAGCTATATACAGGAGTACCAGACCAATATGGAGCTATATACAGGAGTACCAGATCAATATGGATCTTTATACAGGGAGTACCAGATCAATGTAGAGCTATATACAGGAGTACCAGATCAATATGGAGCTATATACAGGAGTACCAGATCAATATGGATCTATATACAGGAGTACCAGATCAATGTGGAGCTATATACAGGGAGTACCAGATCAATATGGATCTATATACAGGAGTACCAGATCAATGTAGAGCTATATACAGGGAGTACCAGATCAATGTGGAGCTATATACAGGGAGTACCAGATCAATATGGAGCTATATACAGGGAGTACCAGATCAATATGGATCTATATACAGGAGTACCAGATCAATGTGGAGCTATATACAGGAGTACCAGATCAATGTGGAGCTATGTACAGGGAGTACCAGATCAATATGGATCTATATACAGGAGTACCAGATCAATGTAGAGCTATATACAGGGAGTACCAGATCAATGTAGAGCTATATACAGGGAGTACCATATCAATATGGAGCTATATACAGGGAGTACCAGATCAATATGGATCTATATACAGGAGTACCAGATCAATGTAGAGCTATATACAGGGAGTACCAGATCAATATGGATCTATATACAGGAGTACCAGATCAACGTAGAGCTATATACAGGGAGTACCAGATCAATATGGAGCTATATACAGGGAGTACCAGATAAATATGGATCTATATACAGGGAGTACCAGATCATTGTAGAGCTATATACAGGAGTACCAGACCAATATGGAGCTATATACAGGGAGTACCAGATCAATATGGATCTTTATACAGGGAGTACCAGATCAATGTAGAGCTATATACAGGGAGTACCAGATCAATATGGATCTATATACAGGAGTACCAGATCAATATGGATCTATATACAGGGAGTACCAGATCAATGTAGAGCTATATACAGGGAGTACCAGATCAATATGGAGCTATATACAGGGAGTACCAGATCAATATGGTTCTATATACAGGGAGTACCAGATCAATGTGTAGCTATATACAGGGAGTACCAGATCAATATGGAGCTATATACAGGGAGTACCAGATCAATATGGAGCTATATACAGGAGTACCAGATCAATGTGTAGCTATATACAGGGAGTACCAGTACCAGATCAATATGGAGCTATATACAGGAGTACCAGATCAATGTGTAGCTATACACAGGGACTACCAGATCAATATGGAGCTATATACAGGAGTACCAGTACCAGATCAATATGGAGCTTTATACAGGGAGTACCAGATCAATGTGTAGCTTTATACAGGGAGTACCAGATCAATATGGAGCTATATACAGGGAGTACCAGTACCAGATCAATATGGAGCCTTATACAGGGAGTACCAGTACCAGATCAATATGGAGCTATATATAGGGAGTACCAGATCAATGTGGAGCTATATACAGGGAGTACCAGATCAATGTGGAGCTATATACAGGGAGTACCAGTACCAGATCAATATGGAGCTATAGACAAGGAGTACCAGATCAATATGTAGCTAAATACAGGGAGTACCAGATCAATGTGTAGCTTTATACAGGGAGTACCAGATCAATGTGTAGCTATATACAGGGACTACCAGATCAATATGGAGCTATATACAGGGAGTACCAGTACCAGATCAATATGGAGCTATATATAGGGAGTACCAGATCAATGTGGAGCTATATACAGGGAGTACCAGATCAATGTGGAGCTATATACAGGGAGTACCAGATCAATGTGGAGCTATATACAGGAGTACCAGTACCAGATCAATATGGAGCTATATATAGGGAGTACCAGATCAATGTGGAGCTATATACAGGAGTACCAGTACGAGATCAATATGGAGCTATATACAGGGAGTACCAGTACCAGATCAATGTGGAGCTATATACAGGGAGTACCAGATCAATGTGTAGCTATATACAGGGAGTACCAGTACCAGATCAATATGGAGATATAGACAAGGAGTACCAGATCAATATGTAGCTAAATACAGGAGTACCAGATCAATGTGTAGCTTTATACAGGGAGTACCAGATCAATGTGTAGCTATATACAGGGAGTACCAGATCAATATGGAGCTATATACAGGGAGTACCAGTACCAGATCAATATGGAGCTTTATACAGGGAGTACCAGTACCAGATCAATATGGAGCTATATATAGGAGTACCAGATCAATGTGGAGCTATATACAGGAGTACCAGATCAATGTGGAGCTATATACAGGGTGTACCAGATCAATATGGAGCTATATATAGGGAGTACCAGATCAATGTGGAGCTATATACAGGGAGTACCAGTACCAGATCAATATGGAACTATATACATGGAGTACCAGTACCAGATCAATGTAGAGCTATATACAGGGAGTACCAGATCAATATGGATCTTTATACAGGGAGTACCAGATCAATGTAGAGCTATATACAGGGAGTACCAGATCAATATGGATCTATATATAGGGAGTACCAGATCAATATGGATCTATATACAGGGAGTACCAGATCAATGTAGAGCTATATACAGGGAGTACCAGATCAATATGGAGCTATATACAGGGAGTACCAGATCAATATGGTTCTATATACAGGGAGTACCAGATCAATGTGTAGCTATATACAGGGAGTACCAGATCAATGTAGAGCTATATACAGGGAGTACCAGATCAATATGGAGCTATATACAGGGAGTACCAGATCAATATGGATCTATATACAGGGAGTACCAGATCAATGTAGAGCTATATACAGGGAGTACCAGATCAATATGGAGCTATATACAGGGAGTACCAGATCAATATGGATCTATATACAGGGAGTACCAGATCAATGTAGAGCTATATACAGGGAGTACCAGATCAATGTGGAGCTATGTACAGGGAGTACCAGATCAATATGGATCTATATACAGGGAGTACCAGATCAATGTAGAGCTATATACAGGGAGTACCAGATCAATGTAGAGCTATATACAGGGAGTACCAGATCAATGTAGAGCTATATACAGGGAGTACCAGATCAATGTAGAGCTATATACAGGGAGTACCAGATCAATGTGGAGTTATATACAGGTCAGTGTGCAGAGGTACGAGGTATTTGAGGTAGATATGTACATGCGTTCAGGGTAAAGTGACTAAGCATCAGGATAGATAATAATAAGAGTCAAATAAAGAACAGAGTAGCAGCCCTTTGGAATATGAACATGTAAAGAGTAGCCTTTACCTAAAGTTCAAGCAGAGGAGGAAAAGTGAGCTTAAAATATTTTATTCACTAGTAATTGTCTGAGCATATACTCTATGAAATGATTTAATCTTAATAGTGCTATTTTCCCTAAATTGTGTGACACAGATCTCTCACAGGCCTTGCCTACATGCAGAAACGTTGGGTGACACAGATTTCTCTCACAGGCCTTGCCTACATGCAGAAACGTTGGGTGACACAGATTTCTCTCACAGGCCTTGCCTACATGCAGAAACGTTGTGTGACACAGATCTCTCTCACAGGCCCAGCCTACATGCAGAAATGTTGGGTGACACAGATTTCTCTCACAGGCCTAGCCTACATGCAGAAATGTTGGGTGACACAGATTTCTCTCACAGGCCTAGCCTACATGCAGAAATGTTGGGTGACACAGATTTCTCTCACAGGCCTAGCCTACATGCAGAAACGTTGTGTGACACAGATTTCTCTCACAGGCCTAGCCTACATGCAGAAATGTTGTGTGACACAGATTTCTCTCACAGGCCTAGCCTACATGCAGAAATGTTGGGTGACACAGATTTCTCTCACAGGCCTAGCCTACATGCAGAAACGTTAGGTGACACAGATTTCTCTCACAGGCCTAGCCTACATGCAGAAATGTTGTGTGACACAGATTTCTCTCACAGGCCTTGTCTACATGCAGAAATGTTGTGTGACACAGATTTCTCTCACAGGCCTTGCCTACATGCAGAAACGTTGGGTGACACAGATTTCTCTCACAGGCCTAGCCTACATGCAGAAACGTTGGGTGACACAGATTTCTCTCACAGGCCTAGCCTACATGCAGAAACGTTGGGTGACACAGATTTCTCTCACAGGCCTTGCCTACATGCAGAAACGTTGGGTGACACAGATTTCTCTCACAGGCCTTGCCTACATGCAGAAATGTTGGGTGACACAGATTTCTCTCACAGGCCTAGCCTACATGCAGAAATGTTGTGTGACACAGATTTCTCTCACAGGCCTTGCCTACATGCAGAAATGTTGGGTGACACAGATTTCTCTCACAGGCCTAGCCTACATGCAGAAATGTTGTGTGACACAGATTTCTCTCACAGGCCTAGCCTACATGCAGAAACATTGTGTGACACAGATTTCTCTCACAGGCCTTGCCTACATGCAGAAATGTTGTGTGACACAGATTTCTCTCACAGGCCTAGCCTACATGCAGAAATGTTGTGTGACACAGATTTCTCTCACAGGCCTTGCCTACATGCAGAAATGTTGTGTGACACAGATTTCTCTCACAGGCCTAGCCTACATGCAGAAATGTTGGGTGACACAGATTTCTCTCACAGGCCTAGCCTACATGCAGAAACGTTGTGTGACACAGATTTCTCTCACAGGCCTAGCCTACATGCAGAAACGTTGTGTGACACAGATTTCTCTCACAGGCCTAGCCTACATGCAGAAACGTTGTGTGACACAGATTTCTCTCACAGGCCTAGCCTACATGCAGAAACGTTGTGTGACACAGATTTCTCTCACAGGCCTAGCCTACATGCAGAAACGTTGGGTGACACAGATTTCTCTCACAGGCCTAGCCTACATGCAGAAACGTTGTGTGACACAGATTTCTCTCACAGGCCTAGCCTACATGCAGAAACGTTGTGTGACACAGATTTCTCTCACAGGCCTAGCCTACATGCAGAAACGTTGGGTGACACAGATTTCTCTCACAGGCCTAGCCTACATGCAGAAACGTTTCTCTCACAGGCCTTGCCTACATGCAGAAACGTTGGTGACACAGATTTCTCTCACAGGCCTAGCCTACATGCAGAAACGTTGGGTGACACAGATTTCTCTCACAGGCCTAGCCTACATGCAGAAACGTTGTGTGACACAGATTTCTCTCACAGGCCTTGCCTACATGCAGAAACGTTGGGTGACACAGATTTCTCTCACAGGCCTAGCCTCACAGGCCTACATGCAGAAACGTTGTGTGACACAGATTTCTCTCACAGGCCTTGCGTTGGGTGACACAGATTTCTCTCACATGCCTAGAAACGTTGTGTGACACAGATTTCTCTCACAGGCCTTGCCTACATGCAGAAACGTTGGGTGACACAGATTTCTCTCACAGGCCTAGCCTACATGCAGAAACGTTGGGTGACACAGATTTCTCTCCTACAGGCCTAGCCTACATGCAGAAACGTTTCTCTCACAGGCCTAGGGTGACACAGATTTCTCTCACAGGCCTAGCCTACATGCAGAAACGTTGGGTGACACAGATTTCTCTCACAGGCCTAGCCTACATGCAGAAACGTTGGGTGACACAGATTTCTCTCACAGGCCTAGCCTACATGCAGAAACGTTGGGTGACACAGATTTCTCTCACAGGCCTAGCCTACATGCAGAAATATTGCCTCACTCCGCTACATAGAAGTTGGTAGACGTGTATTTTGGCTGTTGATATGATTTGTAATTATTTTAACATTTCTAGTTTTGTATTTGTGGTTTAAAACTTTTGTGCTTAGCATATTGTAGTGTCATTGCCATTAGCAACCATTATTTGACTACTGCCAAGGACATATGCCTAGTAGGCCAAGGAGGTAATAAGCGTGTGTCTACGTCATGTGAAAGTGTTGGAAAGAAAGTTGAGGGGTATGTGCCTTCCAGTGCTAAGTGTACTACAACCACTGCTATGGGAGTTCCTCTATTCTCACAGGAAGAAGAGTTGTTAACACATGTTACTGATGGAATATGTGGAATAGGGTAAAACCACAACACTATTTGATCACTAGGCTTGATCATTTATTTGACAAAACTATTAAACGTCACAATAGTGACAAGCTTGTAAACTACCAAACTCTGGTAATTGACTGGTTAGTTGGCGTTCAAGCTATCAGAGAAGATTGCCGGCTGCTGTTAACATTCTTACCCTGTGACAGTCACTTAGGAGTCTAATCCTGACTTGAGAAATGGTCATATAACTCAAATAATACTTGAGATAGCAAAACCCAACTGGTTTATCAAGTATAGGTGAGACTTTGTTGAAAGGATTTCAGTTAGGCAATATTCTAGTTTATTTATTTGCCAGTACTCTGTCAATCAGTTTTCTGTGCCAGATCTAAGGTGACTGCTTCTTAAAATGTACAGTGAATCGGCTTGATCTTTAGATAGATAGGGTGAATTCAACCAAACCCACACTGCAGCCAAGCCGCACTATGGAAAATAACATTTCCTTTTTTATGTCATGTGATTTTTTAGATAATATTTGAGTAAAAAAAAAAAATAATAAAAAAAACATTATTATTCAAACCATGCATTTTCTCAGCACTCCCCCCCACATACCACAGTGGGGGTGTTATAGGATTGGCAAACATAGCACTAACACTTGTTAAAATATTTAGTGAACTTTAAGGTTGATTGTCATTTCTCTCATGTGAAGATCTAAGGACTTTGTAACGTACAGCCGTTCATTGTTTCAGAATCTATTTTTAGCCTGTACGGTAGTGTCTCTGTACTTTCTTTGTGTGCTTGAATTCCTTAAACATGTATTTTATTTGGGCTAAAGACAGGGGCATGTAAATACTTCTCCGTCTTACTCTTTAAACATACACGAGGGCTCAGGCATTTCACCGATGCCAAAAATGTATCTTGGTTTCTAATAGGGAAATTGTATGTTTGCCAAAGTGCATGTGTGTCCTTAGCTAACCCTTCTACCCATATGGTTTTCTACAATTCATGGTTAGATCACTGTGCATTCAAAAGGGAAAGTATCTGGAGATGGTTTAAGAAAATAAATCAAATAGAGACTCTTCTGTATCTTTTTGTGGATAATGCCAGAGTAAGTTTATATTCTGTTTGTTTACACCTAGGCCGCCTGAAAAGGCTTTTAGGCCCCATGCTAGTGAAAAACACTCTTAGCATAGTGGCCAAAATTGTATGACGGACAAGCCTACAGCTCATTAAAAAAGGCACAGTGACACTGGTGTGCAGTGGAAAAACCTGAGACGTATTATCTACACAATGGCTTTTGTGTTATAAAGCCAGAGTTGACCCACAGAAGTCAAGGCTATTAGGACTTTCCACACCTCATCGTTACTTTATTATTAATAGGGTAGCAATTAGTTTTTGGGGAAATAGCCGACAGTCATATCTTTAGATGTTTTGTTTTACCCATGAAAACAGTTAAACCTGCTATTATTATGAAATCCTTTTTGTTTATGCACAAACAAATCTCTCTTTTCCTAATGAGTATCCACTGAAGAAACAGACGGTCTCTGATTTTTCCATTATTGTTCTTTACGAACACTTCCTGCATGAAATGGATCACGATTATCAAATTATACGGATCATAGACACTTTATAGAAGCTTGCTTCCCAGTATTATTTTTAGGAAGGTGTGCTGACTGATTCAGACAATTTAACATCTAGGTAGCTAACATTTTAGGGAGCTTTTGACAATTGTGCTTTCTTGTAAGGGTAAGGGAGAACAGGGAACAATGGGGATATGGCCTAACGATCCAGACACACTGTTATTTTTCTTTCAATTGAAACATGTTTGTTTCTAAGAATTTCAGGTCTCTACTTGCCTTTACATGTTGCATCAACTTGCATGTCAAGCACAGTAAAAGTAGCTTGTCTTACGTGTTTAATCTCTTATCGATTGTTATGCTGTGTGGGATAATACATGGCAGTATGTTCATGCAAGCTATGGTGGCCTGCTGTAGGACATTTTACACTGAAAGGGACAATTACATTTAGCCCAAGGAAATATTTGGCATAATGACATATACAGTTCCTTCAGAAAGTACTCACACCACTTGACTGTTTCCACATCTTGTTGTGTTACAGCCTGAATTTAAAATGTATTACATTTAGATGTTTTGTCTCTAGTCTACACACAATAGTACATAATGTCAAAGTGGAATGAAGTTTTTTGATTATTATTATTTTTTAAACAATTTAATAACAAATGAAAAGCTGAAATGTATTGAGTCAATAAGTATTCAACCCCTTTGTTATGGCAAGCCTTAATAAGTTCAGGAGTAAACATTTTGATTATTGTGATTTTGCTATCCATTGTAAATGTTTGTGGTCTTATGTAGCCAAATTGTATATATGATATCATATGTTATCCATTCGTGCTTTTTACATGTTCTATTTATATCTGTAAATTAACCAATGAAATCAAGCCACACACAGCCATGATTAAAGACACCTGTGTGTCCTTTGAAACGATATAAACAAGTGACCCACAGTGTTTGTCATTATACCCTGATGAAAACAGCTCGTCTGTTGAAACATTAGTTATTAGGTTATTACATTTTTGAATCTGAGCTCCTCGAGTGTGTGCCTCTCCTTTTCTTTTTCAGGTGTTCTACTCCGCTAGCCAGCACCTCGCCTAAACAGGTGTTCTACTCCGCTAGCCAGCACCTCGCCTAAACAGGTGTTCTACTCCGCTAGCCAGCACCTCGCCTAAACAGGTGTTCTACTCCGCTAGCCAGCACCTCGCCTAAACAGGTGTTCTACTCCGCTAGCCAGCACCTCGCCTAAACAGGTGTTCTACTCCGCTAGCCAGCACCTCGCCTAAACAGGTGTTCTACTCCGCTAGCCAGCACCTCACCTAAACAGGTGTTCTACTCCGCTAGCCAGCACCTCGCCTAAACAGGTGTTCTACTCCGCTAGCCAGCACCTCGCCTAAACAGGTGTTCTACTCCGCTAGCCAGCACCTCGCCTAAACAGGTGTTCTACTCCGCTAGCCAGCACCTCGCCTAAACAGGTGTTCTACTCCGCTAGCCAGCACCTTGCCTAAACAGGTGTTCTACTCCGCTAGCCAGCACCTCGCCTAAACAGGTGTTCTACTCCGCTAGCCAGCACCTCGCCTAAACAGGTGTGCGTTTCTTTTGCCTCCAGTAAAAATGTGCTTAACATGTCATGTAATAAGTTCAATCGACTCACTCTGTGCAATAATAGTTTTGAACATGATTTTTGAATGACTACCTCATCTCTGTATCCCACACATACAATTGTCTGTAAGGTCCCTCAGTCAAACAGTGAGGCATTTTCCAATGCCTCACAAAGAAGGGGGCCTATTGGTAGATGGGTAAAAATAAACAAAAGCTGACATTGAATATCACTTTGAGTATGGTGATTTTTTTTAGTATACTTTGGATGGTGTATCAATACACTCAGTCACTACAAAGATACAGGCGTCCTTCCTAACTCATTTGCCGGTGAGGAAGGAAACCGCTCAGGGATTTCACTATGAGGCCCATGGTGACTTTAAAACGGTTACATAGTTTTAATGGCTGTGATATGGTAAAACTGGGGATGGATCAACAACATTGTACTTACTCCACAATACTAACCTAAATGACAGAGTGAATAGATGTAAGGCTGTAACACAACAAAATGTGGAATAAGGTGAGGGGTATGAATACTTTCTGAAGGTGCAGGACATGTGGCTTGTCAAGGTTTTATTTGTTCACTGACTATTTGTGTCTGCAACAGCCTTACACATTATCCAGTGGTTGTGCAAATGATAGTTATTTGCCTACCTAGACTAAATCACACTCAAATGTATTGTCATTAAATGTATTGATTTAAGAAATACAGTACATTTTACATGTCGTCTTGTGAAGATGATAGCAGCTAGGCTTGAACTATTTTAGAATTTGGTTGTTGCGCTTTTCTTGACAGTTTCTGTTGATCAACGACAAAATATTTGTGTTCACAATTAGCCTATATAAAATAATTTCAACTTTATTTTACCAGGTTTGTCAAATTTGTCTTATTTAGGGACCTTTTAAGAGTCCCTCTGTCATTATAAATTGGTTTATGGTTTAATGGATTAGTAAACTTTTAGTACAACACTGTAGTCATCACAGATTATACAGTATGTTTGTCTCTTGATAGTTCACCCTTGCTATTAACCTAAATCACGTTGCTATTTTCTGAAACAAGCAATGAGCTTCTGGCTCGGGGCTTCATTGTTGTGAAATAGCTGGCTTTCTTAACAAGTTACCCTTACAACACAGTTATTAATCTATGGGTCATGTTTATAAAGACCGTATATTTTCAGATTGTCTGTATACATCTACCCATTCTGGACTAACAGAAAACAATACCTTTGTTTCCTGAATGACACATACTTTATAAGTGTATGTTTGTGTATGTGTGTGTTTTTACATTTTCTCTATCTCTGATGCAATGTGTAATTGGGACTAAACTTATGTAGATCGTTACAGAAGCTGCATGAGAAACTGGCCAGCAGGCCATTGGCACCAAAGTAAGGTGAGATTTCATCTGAAAGCATAACAATTATAGAGAGGTCAAAGGTTATGAGAGCTAACAAGATACAGTGACACTGTAGGGTAGATACAACATACCCGTCTTCAGAAGTCTATGTTGTGTATGGCTTTGGAGTGTGGTATGGTGTAAAGCAATGACATTGCTCTTTGAATGTAAAATCTATGATAGTTTTTTCAGATTCCTCATTACATCCTATAGTACAAGTGATTACTGTTCCTCTTGAATATATATGTCCCCCCCCCCTCCAAATGTAGCAGTTGCTATGGACACCTGACATGCCTAAATAATAAGACTCTATTTGTGCAACTATCTGCTTCTGACTTAAAGTATTTTAAAGACTGTCCATGAATGGCCAAATGCTTCCTCTTCTGAATGACTTTGTGAAACACCAAACCCAATAAAGTTAGCATATTGAAAGGCAACCAATCATGGGATTCAAACAACATCCTGATATTGACTGTTTTTTTACTAGTACTGTATGTAGTAAGACTACTGCAAGATTAACTTGGTCAATGGTTTGAGAATAATTCATGGTTGAGCCTCAACTTTGTTTTGAGTTCCGATCTTAATTATTGTTAAGAACATTTGAGTATCATGTAGTAGCCTAAACCTAACGATGTTACATTGAACAGGGGGAATGGAATAATAGAAATATGCTGCAATCGAAATAAGGCCAATCTCATGAACCAAAAAAAATGTCCTTCCTTATTTTGAAAGGCACGACTGCCACTGAGCTACCTCTATTTGAAGTATTTGAAAACATTTTCAAATAACTTTCTATAAATAGCCAAAATGGTTTTCAAATACTTATTTCCAAATACTTATTTCAAATACCCCTAGAAGCAAACCAACCAGGGTTCAAATGCATGTAGTATTTAAATATTTATATTTGAAAATACACTTGTCTGTGTATTTGAGTATTTTCAAATATGCCAATACTTTCCAAGTGTATCTACAAATACAATCCAATATTCAACTACTTGTATTTTCAAAGAAGAAACAACAAAATACTTATACCAAATTTGCAAATAAATTCATAAAAAATTCTACAATGCGATTTTCCGGATTTTTTCTCTCTCATTTTGTCTGTAATAGTTGAAGTGTACCTATGATGAAAATTACAGGCCTCTCTCATCTTTTTACGTGGGTGAACTTGCACAATTGGTGGCTGACTAAATACTTTTTTGCCCCACTGTAGATGCTCATTCTGGTCGAAATCCGACCTAATCTATGTGCTTTTAAAGTAATAGTTTACTAAAATAGCCTATCTGTGTCACGTAATCATTTGAGCATTTTCAATATTTTCGACAAGTTCTGTACCTTTATCTTGTTTTTCTTGCAAACAGCCAACATTTGCATTGGTCATTGTTGGAAAAAAACAGCAAAATCAGCTATTATGTACTAAATTTGAGCAAATGAACCATACAGTAATGGTGGATTGGAGACTGTAATTACGGAAAATAATTCAGCAATACAGACTTATCCACTTCAGGGTGTAATTTAAAGTTATTAAGTTATTCTTAAGACTTCATTGTGTTGAAGTACTTTTGAAGTTTGAATGCTTTTGGATCAATGAGATTGACAATAACAGCGAGTTAGCTAGCTAGCTGAGTTTGGTTAATGAATTAGCTATCTTATCATGAAACGTCACGACTTGTAAACTAGGGGCACAAAGATGATACCAGATTCTTCCACTTGTATTTCCGACTTGAAAGCTCACGTGAACAGTTTTTCAACGTTAGACTGATAACCCGAAAATTCCGATGCACATGAATGCAGCAATATATCCATCGCAAATAAGAGCATTCAAATGAAATGTACAGCAGGCCTGTTCACATACCTCATGTAGTAGCAGCTTGGTCTCGTAATCTTTGTGCTGGGAATTAGTCCAGAGGTGGAAAAAGTAACCAATTGTCCTACTTGAGTAAAAGTAAATCTACCTTAATAGAAAGTGAAAGTCACCCAGTAAAATACCACTTGAGTAAAACTCTAAACGTATTTGGTTTTAAATATACTTAAGTATCAAAAGTAAATGTAATTGCCAAAATATACTTGTGTCAAAAGTAAAAGTATAAATAATTTCAAATTCCTTGTATTAAACAAACCAGGCGGCATCCTTTTATTTTTAATTGACAGATAGCCGGGAGCGCGCTCCAACAATCAGACATCATTTACAGATAGCCGGGGGCGCGCTCCAACAATCAGACATAATTTACAGATAGCCGGGGGCGCGCTCCAACAATCAGACATAATTTACAGATAGCCGGGGGCGCGCTCCAACAATCAGACATCATTTACAGATAGCCGGGGCGCGCTCCAACAAATCAGACATCATTTACAGATAGCCGGGGCGCGCTCCAACAATCAGACATCATTTACAGATAGCCGGGGGCGCTCCAACAATCAGACATAATTTACAGATAGCCAGGGGCGCGCTCAACAATCAGACATCATTTACAGATAGCCAGGGGCGCGCTCCAACAATCAGACATAATTTACAGATAGCCAGGGGCGCGCTCCAACAATCAGACATCATTTACAGAATCAGACATCATTTACAGATAGCCGGGGGCGCGCTCCAACAATCAGACATCATTTACAGATAGCCGGGGGCGCGCTCCAACAATCAGACATCATTTACAGATAGCCGGGGGCGCGCTCCAACAATCAGACATCATTTACAGATAGCCAGGGGCGCGCTCCAACAATCAGACATCATTTACAGATAGCCAGGGGCGCGCTCCAACAATCAGACATCATTTACAGATAGCCGGGCCGCGCTCCAACAATCAGACATCATTTACAGATAGCCGGGGGCGCGCTCCAACAATCAGACATCATTTACAGATAGCCGGGGGCGCGCTCCAACAATCAGACATCATTTACAGATAGCCGGGGGCGCGCTCCAACAATCAGACATCATTTACAAACAAAGCTTGTGTTTAGTGAGTCCACCAGATCAGAGGCAGTAGGGATGACCAGGGATGTTCTCTTGATATGTGTGTGAATTAGACCATTTTCTTGTCCTTCTAACTATTCAAAATGTAACAAGTTCTTGTGAGTGTCAGGTAAAATTAGTGGAGTAAAAAGTACATATTTTTCTTTAGGAATGTGGTGAAGTAATAGTTGTCAAAAATATAAATAGTAAAGTACAGATACCCCCAAAAACTACTTAAGTATAACTTTCAAGTATTTTTACTTAAGTACTTTACACCACTGAATTAGTCCTATTCAATAGTGGTGTTGGCATGTGAAGGAACAAGTTGATCAAGAAGAACGCTTACGTCCACTTTGTGCTTGAGTAGCAAGTCACATTGGGCTCCCTAGTGGCACAGCGGTCTAACGCACTGCATCTCAGTGCTAGAGGCGTCACTACAGACCCTGGTTCAGTTCCAGGCTGTATCACAATTGGCTCAGCATCGTCCGGGTTAGGGTTTGGCGGGGGAGGATTTGTTCTTAACTGACTTGCCTAGTTAAATAAAAAACGTTGGCTACACTGCCCCCTGGTGGAACATTAAGTGTTGACATCACTACTGAAGTCTTTTAATATGGCCATTCAAAAAACTACTCTTTACCTTTGTTATCTCATGTGTTATCTCACTGTGTCCATGTGGTGATCAGGAGATAAGTTTCTCATTATCTCAAAAATATATTTTGTTTCAACGGCCTTTAAAGACTTACGTACGTTAAACATTTTGGGATGCACATTTATTAACACAAACATGCAACCAAGCGGGTTGGGCTCTTGTGTGGCTACGTCGAAAACACTCATTACTAAGACGCTGGATTGTTAGCATTTCCCATAGGAAAACATGTCACACTTAGCCGCTATGCTAATACTAGCCGGGCATGTACAATTCTACCGGATAGCTACGAAAGTGCCATAGACAAAGAAGAACAGCTTTAGCTAAGATCTGCATTATGTGCATGGGGGTTTTCCCCACTCTGAACATTGGTATCCATGCACCTGTCAGTATCTCGGTTGAATACTTATTCAATACTTATTGACTCATGACTTTCAGCTTTTAATTTGTAGAAATTTCGAGGAACATAATTCCACTTTGACATTATGGGGGTTTGTGTGTAGGCCAGTGACAACAAACACATCTAAACGTAATCCATTTTAAATTCAGATTGTAACACAATAAAATGTGGAAAAGAACGAGGGTTGTGAATAATTTCTGAAAGCACTGTATGTCACAACCAAATGGGACCTTTAATTTAAGGCAACATCTCTTCTAATGTATGTTATAGATTGATGCATAATGTAACTTCTCAGTAGTGCTTTTATTTCTGAGTTCCTAATCTAACATTTTGTTGTAATTTTAGTCAGTCATATCAACAGCCCCACCCTGCCTTCGTTTGGTAATCTGAGGGATGGACCAGGGACATGTAACCACTGTGGCATTCATAGATATGGATGCATGGATTGACAGTGCTAATGATGATTTTTAAACAATCTTTGAAGCTATACATTGTTTTCAAAGACTCAAATTACCAAAGAACATTAACAATGGAGTAAGATGACCTTAGATTAGAACATTACCTAACCCTCAGGGGTCGTGCGGGGGCAATCATTACCTAACCCTCTTTTTGTTGGGGGCGGGGGCGGCAATCATCTCATTTATCATTTATGAAATCATCCTCATGTTTTGAGTGGTGGTATTGCTTTGACTTAAATGGCCTGTAGTATTGGCACGTACTGTACCAATCACTATACCTTTATAAACATGCCAATTGTGTATGTTTCAACTTCGTTTTGGCCAACACGTTATTAAAATTAGAAACATTTGTAAGGAATGTTAGGCTACAGAGCACATCACGACAATGTGGCCTTATTTGGGGGGTATTTTTATATATTTGAAGCTGTGTGTAGGTGTTTTGTTAATGTTGTTTGATGGATTTTCTGACATCAGAGTTCATATGCAGACCAAAGGTTAATCAATTAAAACCTGAGACTGAGTTGTTGTTTTCCAGTATGGGTGCATTGAGTGTATTATCAGGTCATTTTCATGTTTATAGTTAATAACACAAGGGCTTGATTTTAAACCACTCAACTGTAATAAGAGATGTAGTACTGTATATTGCTCATTAATTTAATTACCCAACAGAATGTTGTTGGGAGAAAACTGAACATTCAATTGCCAATAATTTATTCAGATCAGAGTGGCATTTGCAGTATTGTTCAGATGTGGTATACAAATTGGTGCAATGATGTGCAATGTAGCTCCCTGCGGTGAATGAATAGATGTAGACCTATGTGTATTTTGTTATTCAAGTTATTCAAATCATTTTGGAATGTATGTGACATTATAGAGAGGCTGTGATGAAACAGTGAGCCTGCTGCTACTGGGTTTGACCTCTGTCAAACTGTACCTCAGCAACAATACTGGAACAGAAGAAAAAGAATAAATCTAAATCACACTTGCTACTCTTACGATATTTGTGACTATAATTGTTTCATCTGGTGTGAAAAAGTTTTTTGGGGCAATTTCGTCAGTGTTCAAATACTTACCCTACTATTCATAAGTGTTGAAAGCTGACCCATTTTTTAATGCTTCATTTTTGGCAGTAGAAATAACAATCGTGATGAAATGATGGTTGAAGCAGATTGTTTTGACAGATTTGATAGATGTCCTTTTACGTTACAGTTATTGATAGTATTCATGTGCCACAACAAAAAGTAGCAAAACACTGCATGCTGCGTTAATGTCTGTTTTCTGTTAACACTAAATAGAATCAGAATAGGCCAGAATATCCTTCTGAATGGTACAGTATGCACAAAACAATACACATCACAGATTATTCATCGCCCAAGGAAACAAATGGGTTGGTTCATTTCCATTAAAATCCCTCTGTAGGCTCACATGTATCAAGGAGAAAATATATGCTTGTGGTGTGTATTGTAAGTCACATTTGCATATTCAAGATGTATATTATTCACATGGCTAACATCGTCTCCTTTCACAAACCCGCCTCTCATCTCTGTCCTCAACCCCAACCCGCACCCCCACCTCCTTTTCATTTTCCCCCTAGATTAAACTGATTTCCAAATTTGGCGCAGTATTCTTCATGAGGTTGCCAACTAATTAAGGCAGGCTAGGCAGCTCTGATTAACCTGAAGTCAGACTGGTGATGCTGCTCTCTTCCCTTCTCTCCTCCTTTTTTTTCTCCTGTGGTCTTTGTTGTGGCAGCAGGGCATGGCACTGGCAGTCTGGAGCATTGTGTCTGATTTCTAGCAGACGAACTGACCTCTGGGGACTTATTGACAGCTAACTCTACAGAGAGGGACACAGTGCAGTGCAGGGAGAGAGAGAGCGAGCGAGATAAAGAGAAAGGGAGAGCTGTGGAAAGGCTTGGGGAAGATCAATATCAGACACATAAATGCATTATAATAGTATAGTTTGATTCCCTCTGAACAGGGATGAAAATACAAAATTATACAGATTTGGCAGAGGCATAAGTAGTGGAAGAAAATGGCTGCCTCCAAAAAGGATCTAATTAATTTTGAAGGATCATCATCAGCCCCTTTCGTCCAAGGCAGGGGAGGGAGGAGGGAGACCCCTGGACTGATTAGCATTCACTGCAGGTAGGAGCTGGCTGCTGCTCACCCACTGTGTCACAGCTAAAATGGAATCACTGTTGTGAGTGGCAGTCTGGGCAGCAGAAGTCTGCTTTCCTTAGTCTGCTCCTTTGTGCCCCTATTCACCTCACTTCAACGCTCAGGCAGGTGGATTTACATGTCTAGATTGCAACTGAGACCAGGGAGGAAGTAAATATGCTTGTGTTGTCTAAAACTGGCCCTGTAGAGGCCTTTGTCATCAGATCACCATAGAATGACACTAACCTGACGTTAACACACTATTAAACCTGCATTCACTGGCTTTTGTAAACTAGTGAAATTTCCCTCTTGATTTCAGCACTTTGTGACACTTAAAAAAAAAGAACTAGAAAAAGGCCCCTTAATGTTCTTTCTATTATTTTCCTCAAGTTAAAAGTGAGTGAGGGAGTGAGGGACTGCATACTGTGCGTGTATGTGTGTGCGTGATGAATGGTACAGCTCTATGATGTTCTTTATTATAGAATGTACAATTGTACTTGAATTCAAATTCTATAGGAATAGGTCTGACATTTAGTTGCTCAGTGTTGGGCAATGGGCATACTGTGTAGGCAGTGTATGCACATAGAGGTTAACCAGTGACTACGGTCCTGGCAAGTGTGCTGACACATTCAACTTTATCAGGGGTCCGCAAGGGTAGCTGCTGGGATCTTATTGTGATTATATGGATTATTAGGGGTCAGAAGACAATTTAGGGTGTTGCGTTGGTTTGTTCCAGCTGTTGCCACGCAACACTCAAAATCTTTTCAGTTGCATAGCAATTAGGGGTGTGAACGTTTAAACGTTTAAATGGAGTTGGGATCCTTAACGTTAAGAAAAAATCCCTAACCGAAAAACAATGTTTTTTCGCCCACATAATTCAAATCACAGTGCAGTTATCACAAAACATGATTTTCCATGCTATAGCCTAACTAGACTATATGTCTGTAAAGGCCTGGGGAAAGTTGTGTCATTTAAATAAAACCAGAGAGGAAAAGGAAAACTTTAAGCTACTTTGGTGAATTTGCCAGGCATGCAATACAATTAAGATATTGCGAGATGCAGATTACCAAGACATATGCACACGGTTCTGTCTGCCCCTCCTCTCTCTCCCTCATGCTGGCCAGCCTGCTCTTTCTTTTCGTGAATGACACTAGTGTGTGTTCAGTCTTCGGTCTGTTGCGTGTAGAAAATCCTAGCTTAGGCTATTCATGAACTGATACAGTATATTCGGACCAGTCTAGCGAGCACTGTGTAGGCTACTCTTCGTTGCAGAGTGGGTGGGGGTGTTTTTGTCTCATAATATGAAATTACAGTAGGCTACCGGTATACTGTAGCCTGTATCAATTACCCTTTTCAGATATAATGGTATGTGGCCCCTTGAAAGCACCCCGGCTACAGCATGTTTACTTGCCTGTTAGGGCAGGAAATACTACGGCTTCATAAACGCTGACACAAAACCTTCTCTGGAGACATGAACGGCCTTTTACTTGTCTGTAAAGTAACGCCGCTTCTGAAGCGGGACTAACTTTCATCACTAAGCAACCAGACCTGTCAATCCTAGCCTGCCTGCTGCCTGAGCACAGACCACTCTTTCCTAAAAAAGTATTTTAAAGTTACCATAATTTACCATTAAAAAAAAACATAAACAACACAGCTGAACATCAATCAGCAAAGTGTGTTGTTGTCAGGGAAACAATAGAACATTATATGCCAGGTCAGAATTCTACTGTCTGAAAAGATACAGATGCTTCTGATGCTGCACTTTTTGAAATTGTCTTAAAAGTGATCAATTATTGACATGCTACTGTAGCAGTGTTCTATGTCTGTAAAGGGTTGTGGTAGATATAACTTCATTGCCCGGCCCTAGTGGTCTTACATACGTAATAGGACCATTATTCTGCATTGTGAATTGACATGGAATTGTATGTTTTTTTCTTCTGGTTTAAAAAACAAAAACAATGCAAAAATTGCAGTTTAAACATTAAGAAAAATGGTCCACTTGTCACATCCCTAATAGCCATGGCTTCAGACGTATTTCTTAGCATCATTGGAAGGTGTTTTGCAAAGTCCCTATATATTAAAATAATTTGGCTGGTGGCGTAGTTGGTGAGGCTAACCAAGGCTTGTTTCTGTTGAGCTGTTTGACCTAAAACCACAGCAGTGGCTCGTTATGGAAACATGGTGCCATTTTGTCCAATATGGAAAACAAACAGCAACACATGCTTATAGCTATATTTACTGTGCCTCAAACTATAATTTGATAAAACAATAGAGAAACAAACATTATTCATGGCGGGGAACACAACTATTGGCATAGAGGGGACGCTGTATGTCAATCTTCTGTGGTGTAACCACAGGCATTTGGTTGTTAGGAAACAGGTTGAAGAGGTCCACATTTCTTTATTTTATCTTTATTTTAACAGGGAGTCCCATTGAAACTAAGAATCTCTTTCGCAATGGAGCACTGCATATATCCAGGTAGAACCCTTTTCGTTCCAGGTAGAACCCACATGGGTTCCATGTACTGTATAATCCTTTCCACAAAGGGTTCTACATGGAGCCTGAAAGGTTTATCATATGTGGACAGCAGAAGAAACGTTTTGGAACCCTGGTTGTACGTTACATTGTGTTTTCTTAGTTTATGATATTTTGTTTTTCCAAAGGTTGTATCTGACTGCTTCTGTGCATCTACAGATGTAGGATCTTAATTTGATCACCCTGTTGCAGGATAACTGTCCTATCAACCCCCCACAAAAATCTCCAATCATTATGATCCACATAATAATTCATATTTCCTGTTGCAGCTGTATTATTTTCCTGCTGTAGCCAACTGGCTCAAATTAAGATCCTACATCTATACAAAGCAGTGTTTAATTACATTAATCTGGCTGGTCTGCCAGAGGCATAGGCCTACTAATACAATGGAAAGTATGCAAGGATAAATAAAGCCCTTTTTAGAAAAATAAATATCTATGCTCAGAGCAGACTGGGAAAGATAACCAAAAGCAGAGAATACATCTGATGAATAGATAAAGGACATAAAGCATTAATGGAGACAGTTCAGTATTCATTAACGTCACATGCTATGTCTTGTTTGTCTGTTGCAGTCATTACCTTTTGATTAGTCGCTCTTAAAGTTAATACAAGTTGTTTTACTTGATGCCAGTACATTTTCCCAGAGTCAAATATTTGAAAGGTTCCTTGGAATGATTAAAATGGTTGTTGGTTACCCCCTCTACTAATGTTTACAGTTTAATCAAGCTTAGTGCTTTAACCAAGGAATAGTCGCTTCAGTAACAGCTAATGGGGATCAGAATAAAATACCAAATACATGATATTCCTACAGTATAGTGTATGATCATATTCATGAAGATCATCCAGTAAATAGATTGCAATATATGAAAGACACATGGCAAGAAAAGGGAAGACAAAAAAAAATAGGAACGGTTCAAAGCAAATATGGGTATTTATCCTTTAGGAAACTTCATGATATAATCAGGTTTATTTGAATTTGATATATGGAAATTTCCTCCATTTTGTGAACAGTTGTGAGGACCTACAGTACAAACCTGAGGATGCTCACATCATCTACAGTTGGCCTTTTACAGTTTATGGCCATGCACACATATGTATGGCTTAGAGTCTGTAAACCTGAAAATCACACCCTGGGTGTCGTTAAATGCCTTTTTGTGTTTCTTCAAGAATGCCTTGTGTTACAGTATTTCTCAGTTGACTGTTACTGATCGTAATGTCTTACTATGGTGCTCCATACTAACCCCATGTTGTCTATTTTAGTTTCGATATACAGTACCAGTCAAAAGTTTGGACACACCTACTCATTCCAGGGTTTTTCTTTATTTTTACTATTTTCTACATATTTTCTACATTTTAGAATAATAGTGAAGACATCAAAACTATGAAATAACACATATGGAATCATGTAGTAACCAAAATTGTGTTAAACAAATCAAAATATATTTTATAATACATTAGACTACAGACCCGGGTTCGATCCCAGGCTGTGTCGCAGCCTTCCGCGACCGGAAGACCCATGGGGTGGCACACAATTGGCCCAGTTGGCCCAGAGGGTTTGGCCGGCATGTCCTTGTCCCATCATGCTCTAGCGACTCCTTGTGGCGGGCCGGGCGAATGCATGCTGACTTCGGACGCCAGTAGTGCGGTGTTTCCTCCGACACATTGATGCGACTTGCTTCCGGGTTAAGCGAGCAGTGTGTCAAGAAGCAGTGCGGCTTGGCAGCGTCGTGTTTCGGAGGACACATGGCTCTCGACCTTCGCCTCTCCTGAGTCCGTACGGGAGTTGCAGCGATGGGACCAAACTGTAACTACCAATTGGATATTGCGAAATTGGGTAGAAAAAGGAGTAAAAATAAATAAATAAATAAACATTTGAAATCACATTCAGTACTGCTTTGGCACACACATATATACACACACATATATACACACACACACACACACACACACACACACACACACACACACACACACACACACACACACACACACACACACACACACACACACACACACACACACACTGTTGCAGTCCTTTGTATTGGAGAACAATCCTTTCGCCCTTGTTGCAACCTTTTATTCAAATAAATCAAGCTCCTGAGTCCTCTCTAGGCCCTCTCTAGGCCCTCTCTAGGCCCTCTCTAGGTCCTCTCTAGGCCCTCTCTAGGCCCTCTAGGCCCTCTCAAGGCATGTTGTAGAATTTTCTGGTCTCTCACAATGCTTTTCTGATAAATCTATGAGATCTTGAACAAATGTATATAGCCTTTGACCTTTGTACTTTTATTCAGAATGGGAAAATATGATACAGTATAAGGAGTATAATATCTTTGTGGGTAAATCAGACTGGAATGTGGAAGGATCTCCTTTGTAGGGTGTGGTTCACTGACCAGTAGTTTAGATAACGACTGAAAAGAGATTTGGCCCTGTGACCATATGATTTCTAACCTTGACATATAATTGGCGGTCAAGTGTCCACTAGAGTAAACTGCCTTAAATTGGTCTAGAAGGTTCACTCACTCTTTACCTTGGAAAGTATAACACATCCAGATTGCATTGCTCACTTCATTATCTATGTATGAAGGTTAGACACCTACACATTTCTTTCTCAGTATGAACATGTTGATTTATGAATTTTCTCTTTTTCCCCCAGGGTGGTATTGAAGAGACCACTGTGGCCCTGTGGCAGAGCGACCTATGATAGTGGCAGCAGAGAGGACTGAAGGGACAGCCTAGGACTGGTCTTTCCATAACCACCTTCACCAGCAACCTGTAGCAGTGTGCCCTGTGCCTCATCACCAGCCTCACACACATCTTCCCAACAAAGAGTCATCTGACTGTGAGTATATTTCTGTGGTTGGTCAGTTGGTCAGTCTGTCGGTAGTTAGGCTACTCTGGCCACTGTATCTCTAGCTACATGGGTGTGTTTGTAATTTATTTATAAATATATACCCAAGCTGTCCTGCTGTCACAGCATGTTGCAGTCATCCCATTTGTTCTCTTTCTGATTGTATTAAGCCTAATGGCTGTGATTAGAGGATGTTTGTTTTAATAGGTTTTTTCCCAGTTTTATATATTATAATGCTTTCGATCAATTGTTTTCCCAAGAGTAAATAAAACTAAATGGTGTTCATTAGTTCTTCCCTTGGTTTTGATAGCAAGTCTTATATAAAACATGAAACTAAATAGACATACTGTAGATTCAAGGCTTTTATTTTCTCTGGCAGATGGTCAAAGGTAATCACTTGACCTAAAAGCAAGGCATGGCCATGAATATACATTATACATTATCTAGGAAGATCTTGATGATTGTGTTTAACATTAAAGGGAAGATTGCAGAATTAGGTTGCTGTTAAACATTCGGATTGAATTTCATCCTTCCAACTAAAATTCCCAATACGACATATCACTTTACATTTGTATTTTGAGAGAAATGTATATTTTATCCGAATTTGACAGAGGTCATGTCAGAAAAGCGTTCGGATAAGTGACTTTAAGAGAAGGACACAAGTGAATACACAGCAGGAGTGAGGCCACTGTCCACATAAGACGGTAAGGACCCCCATCATAGCATGTACAGCATTTCTCATACAGTTACACAAAATCAAGATAAACCTTATACCATCATAGTAGACATTGAAAGTCTATAACCAAAATGGCTAAACTATTGGCCAATGGTAGCTATAGCTAGCTGCTAACCTGAGTGCTAATGTTACTAACGTTATTAGCAGCAGTAATAGTAAATCCAGGTATAGTGGCTAACACAAACATTGGCTACCATGATATCCTGCAAGTTTTATCGGCCAAGAAAGATCAGGCAGTACAGCTAAAATAAAGGCCTACCTTGAAATAAATAATGACATTAATCCGATTGGTATTTGACCATTCATTTCTAAAAAAACGTACAGTGTTGATGGGTTGTTGTAGCTTGCTTGATAGTGAGTTAGCTTATTCCATCCCCAAACACCATGTTAGATCTGAGTGGGCCAGTTAGTTTTGCATGGCCCAGTGCACTTAGATAGCTGGCTATCTTCATTTTTTAGAATCTACTAACAAGATAACATGACAAAACTCTTTGGGCACTTTAGTACCTACTTACTCGATTAGCCTCCATCACCAAAACCACCAGCCGGCTGTTCCTTTCTTGACGTCAAAGCTGCATTGTATTGTTGGTATAGGAGTTTTTGATGAATGTAATTCAAATTGCAAAAATATTTTATCCACTTTTGCATAAAGACCGTTTAAATGGAATATATTCAATCTACGTTGTTAGATTTTTGGAATATATTGTATATCATGCCACTTTTCATTTACGATTGCATAGGAGAGAAGTCTGATTTAATTGTAGTTTTACTGCTATTGCATATGATAATTACAAGGGTGATAGTAGTGAAAGGGGGTCAGGTGCTGTAAGAATAAACGTGTGTGTGTGTGTGTGTGTGTGTAAGTGAGTGAGTGAGTGAGTGAGTGTGTGTGTAGGTGTGTGTGTGTAGGTGTGTGTGTGTGTGTGTGTGTGTGTGTGTGTGTGTGTGTGTGTGTGTGTGTGTGTGTGTGTGTGTGTGTGTGTACAGTATGTACCCAGAGGGTAAAGGGGGAGGTACTGTATAATAGCCGTGGTTTCAAGAACCCTTGTGCTCTGGGTGTGGGTTATGTGGATGAATGAAATTATGTAAAACATATACGATTGTATGAACAGGTGTTCAGTCTTACAGAAAAGCCATTCATGTTTTTATAAGGACAGTATAATGTAGAGGCTGTTTGCTTGAGGGCTAATGCTAAATAATATTTAGTGATTTGATACTTGTTCTGCTATCAAAGTGGTTAATAAAATATGTTATTATGGTGAAATGGTAGAAAACCAATTTAATTCATCTAGATTCCATGTGTGGAATGACAAAGCTATTGGATGCCATTGTCTTTCATTGTCATATCCAGTCTTTTCAACTGATCTTCAAATGTCAGCTAGAAAAGTCAAGCATTATTCAACAAGTCAGTTATATATTGTCTTTGTAGCATTTTGTTCATACTACATTTACATGTCTAAGAGGAGCTTTAACATTGCATGAATTGAGAGCAATACTGTTACGCTTGGAATATAATGGAGCTATCTTTGAAGATTTGTTTAGTTGCTGAGACAATTTGTAGATATGAGTTTCAGGTACAGTTTGTGTTCAGGGCCACAAATCCATTCATGAGGATGGCGTAAACATTGTCAGAACAAATTTTAGCAAAGGACTCTGGCACAAATACCAGCTTAATTTGTGTAATGTCCCAAAACTGGGAGAGCAGAGGTAAGATAGTTAGGGAGCACCATCACTGAGCACGCAGGTGGACAGCTGATAAACTAAGCCTAATAGTTTAAACCCAGAGCACCACCTACTGGGGGTTTAGAGTCTCAGAGAAAATCTACCACCAGACTTGTAAGATGGGAACAAAACTAATGAGATGGGGATCCATCTTGATTGTCTCTTTCGCTCTATCGCGCTACAGATCCTTTGTTGTGCAGTTTTGTGCAGACATTCATCCAACTACTAACCAGCTAGCTAGTTTACCTTGACTAATTTGATTGTTTCAATAACAAATGCCAACATGTTATGAAAATAAGATGACCACTGAAATGTGAGGAAAGCACATGGGGTGGATGGAGAAGGTCATTTGTTGAAATTGATTCAACTTGGCATTTCTGTGCTAAATAACCTGATTATGTCCCTGCAGTGCAGCTATGTTCCATCTTAAAATGTATTTGATAATCATTAGCATTTTTTTTGTATTAGATAGTACTCATCATGTGGCCCACATTTTTACTTTCTAAAGGTTTATTAATTATTTTTAAAAATGAAGCCTTTTTTTCTTCTGTGTCCAGGTGACATCTGTTGCAAGGGGATGACCGAGCGCATTCATAACATCAATCTCCACAACTTCAGCAATTCTGTACTTGAGACCCTCAATGAGCAGCGCAACCGCGGGCACTTCTGTGACGTGACTGTTCGGATCCATGGAAGCATGCTGCGAGCCCACCGCTGCGTGCTGGCCGCTGGGAGCCCCTTCTTTCAGGACAAGCTTCTCCTGGGCTACAGTGACATTGAGATCCCCTCGGTGGTCTCGGTGCAGTCCATCCAGAAGCTGATAGACTTCATGTACAGCGGGGTCCTGCGGGTGTCCCAATCAGAGGCTCTCCAGATCCTCACTGCTGCCAGCATCCTGCAGATCAAGACGGTCATCGATGAGTGCACCCGCATCGTATCCCAGAATGTGGGCCTGGCCGGTCCAGGGGGGTTCCCTGTCAACCCAGGGGACTCTGGGCAGGAGACGCCCCGGGGCACACCTGAGTCAGGCACCTCTGGGCCCAGCAGCGATGCAGAGTCAGGGTACATGCAGGCCACATCCCAGCAGAGCCTTGAGCGTGCGTACACATCGCTGTACTCCTACTCGGGCCTCTCACTGCAGAATGGAACCCGTGAGCGCTCCCACTACGTAACCAGTATGACAACAAGCTACGACCCAGCCCTGAGCATGCAGAAGGACCAGCACGACCAGGACCCGCCGTGGATCACCCGCATCCATGAAAGGTCACAGCAGATGGAACGCTTCCTCTCCACCCCTGAGACCACCCACTGCCGCAAGCAGCCCCGACCGGTACGCATACAGACAGGAGGCATTCACATAAAGCAGGAGGCAGAGGATGAGTACAGCTGCTATGGTATGGATGAGTGCACAGAGGACACTGACCACGTTGAGGGTGTGGAGACTGAACCGAAGGGTGAAAGCTTTGACTCAGGGGTAAGCTCCTCCATTGGTACTGAGCCAGACTCCGTGGACCAGCACCAGTACCCCGTGGGCTTTGGGAGGGAAGGAGGTGGAGAGGGGACCCCAGTGCAGATTGAAGTCGATGACTCCTCCCCAGAGCAGATTCATGAGACGGAGGAAGGGGGCACATCCCACAGCACTAGCGACAGTAACATGTTGCAGCCCCTGCCCAACCCAATCATGGCCCAGTCTCTGCCAAGTGCCCTACTCTATATGCGTCAGGTAGAATCTCACACCAGCAATCTGAGGATGCCGCTCACCATGACCAGCAACACCCAGGTAATGGGCATGGCTGGCAACTCCTACCTGCCCACTCTGTTTCCCACACAGTCGGCCAGCAACAACAAGCCCTTCCTCTTCAGCCTGCAGCAGCCCATGGGAGGCCAACAGCCCCAGTTTGTGTCCGGGCCTACCCCTAGTATGCCCCCATTCCCTCAGCAATTGACGGTACAGCAACAGGCAGCGCGGGAACAGCAACAGGCGGCCTCGATGGGACAGGGGGAAAAGAAGCCCTATGAGTGCACTCTCTGCACTAAAACCTTTACTGCTAAACAGAACTACGTCAAACACATGTTTGTGCACACTGGTGAGTACACTGGCTCCGTTTCAAATCATTTCCCTATATATTTGCAAACATAAAAGACAAACACAATGAATCATTATTTTAGTTTAGATGTAGCAATGGAATTTTTCAAAACTAGGCTGAGACAAGGTCTCTTTCACAGATAAGCCCTATATACACATCAATACACATTAAACACATCACTATACACATCAATATACACTATACACATATTATACACTATACACATCAATATATACATCACTATAAACTATACACATCAATATACACATCAATATATACATCACTATAAACTATACACATCAATACACATTAAACACATCACTATACACATCAATATATACATCAATATACACTATACACATCACTATAAACTATACACATCAATATATACATCACTATAAACTATACACATCACTATAAACTATACACATCAATATACACTATACACATATACACTATACACATCAATATATACATCACTATAAACTATACACATCACTATAAACTATACACATCAATATACACATCAATATATACATCACTATAAACTATACACATCAATATACACATCAATACACATTAAGCACATCACTATACATACACATCAATATACACTATACACATCAATATATACATCAATATACACTATACACATATTATACACTATACACATCAATATATACATCACTATAAACTATACACATCACTATAAACTATACACATCAATATACACATCAATATACACTATACACATATTATACACTATACACATCAATATACACTATACACATCAATATACACTATACACATAAATATACACATCAATATACACTATACACATCGATATAGACATCAATATACACAATACACATCAATATACACTATACAAATCAATGTACACATCAATATACATTATACACATCAATATGCACTATACAAATCAATATACATATCACAATAGAATATACACATCAATATACACTATACAGATCAATATATAAACCAATATACACATCAATACACATATCAATATACACTATACACATCAATATTCACATCAATGTACACTATAGACATCAATACACACTATACACATCACTATGCACATCAATATACCCTATACACATAAATATACACATCACTATACACATCAATATACACGTCAATGTACAAACCAATATACACTATACACAGATATGTAAACACTATACACATCACTCTGCACAGCAATATACACTAAACACATCAAAATGAACATCAACGTGCACTATAAGCAACAATATACACTATATACATCACTATACACTATACACATCAATATACATATTAATATACACTATACACATTAATATACAAACCAATATACACAATACACTACACTATACAAATCAATAAACACTATACACATCACTAGACACTAAACACATTACATCAATATACACTATACACATCACTATACACCAATATTCACATCAATATACACTATACACATCACTAGACACTAAACACATCAATATTCACATCAATTTATACTATACACTATACACATCAAAATATACATCACTATACACATCAATATATACATTAATATACACTATACACATCAATATACACAATACACTACACTATACACATCAATATACACATTAATATACACATCAATATACACTATACACATCACTATACACCAATATTCACATCAATATACACTATACACATCAATATGCACATCAATATACACATCGCTGAACACTACACATCAATATACACATCAGCATACACATCAATATACACTATACACATCAATGTACACATGAATATACACACCAATATACACATCAGCATACACATCAATATACACTATACACATCAATGTACACATGAATATACACACCAATATACACATCACTATACATTAATTTACACATCAATATATAAACCAATATAAACTACACTATACACATCAATTCACACATCAATATAAACATCACTATACACTAAACACATTCATATATACATGAATATACACTATACACATCAATATACACGTCAATATACACAGAAATGTACTCTATACAAATCAATATACACTATACACATCCCTAAACACATCAAAATACACTCAAAATATCAATATACACATCAGCATATGCTGGGGAGGCAGGTAGCCTAGTGGTTAGAGCGCTGGGCCAGTAACCAAAAGGCTGCTGGATCAAATCCCTGAGCTGACAAGGTAGAAATCTGTTGTTCTGCCCCTGAGCAAGGCAGTTTGTTCCCTGGGGGCAGAAGACGTGGATGGCAGCCCCCTGCTGATTCAGAGAGTTTAATGCGGAAGACACATTTCAGTTGAAGGCATTCAGATGTACAAGTGACTAGGTATCCCCCTGTTCCTTATACACATCAATATACACAACTCTACACTATACACATCAATATACACTATACATATCAATATACACTATACACATCTATATACACTATACACATCAATATACAAACCAATATAGACTATACACATCAATATACACTATTTACATCAATATACAGATCAATATACAGTACCAGTCAAAACTCTTGGCATTCTCTCAACCAGCTTCACCTGGAATGCTTTTCCAACAGTTTTGAAGGAGTTCCTTCACTCGGCGGTCCAACTCATTCCAAAACATCTCAATTGGGTTGAGGTCGGGTGATTGTGGCGGCCAGGTCATCTGATGCAGCACTCCAACTTGCGCAATTACTACAAAATATCTCAAAAGTTACCTGTAAACTTTGCCAAAACATTTCAAACTACTTTTGTCATACAACTTTAGGTATTTTAAAACGTTAATAATCGATCAAATTGAATACTGGACAATCTGTGTTCAATACAGGAAGACAACAAACTCACGCTACTTTTCAAGTCATGCTCTTCTCTCAAAACGTTGACTTCAAATGACACTCATTCAAGATGGCCGTACTTCTTCATTTCACAAAGGAATAACCTTTGTGTCACCAGTCTAAAGACTGGTGACATCCAGTGGAAGCGGTAGGAACTGCAAACAAGTCCCTTAGAAGTCTAGTTTCCCAATGAAAACACATTGAATAGACAGTGACCTCAAACAAAAATAATCTGAATGATTTGTCCTCTGGGTTTTGCCTGCTACATAAGTTCTGTTATACTCACAGACATGATTCAAACAGTTTTAGAAACTTCAGAGTGTTTTCTATCCAAATATACTAATAATATGCATATCTTATATACTGGGGATGAGAAGCAGGAAGTTGAAATTGGGCAAGCTATTTATCCAAAAGTGAAAATGCTGCCCCCTATCCCGAAGAAGTGAACACTTTTTTGGTTACTACATGATTCCATATGTGTTATTTCATAGTTTTGATGTCCAAACTATTATTCTACAATGGAGAAAATAGTAAAGAATAAAGAAAAACCCTTGAATGAGTAGGTGTGACCAAACGCTTGACTGGTACTGTACATAAGGGATAATCAACAAGGGGCTATGTGTTCTATAGGAAATAATGAAGGAGGTGGAATGTGTGTTCCAAGACGTGGAGTGGAACTGACCATCCATGGAGTTGCATTAGCTCCTCGTTGATTATCCCTTATGTACAGTACGAGTTTGGTCACACCTATTCATTCAAAACTATGAAATAACACATATGGAATCATGTAGTAACCAAAAGTCCTGAGTTGATTATCCCTTTCATACCATGGCTATAATTTCATACATTTGCCACTAGAAATGAGGTTAATTTGCCAGTAGACATGTGTTCAACATCCACTGAAGTAGCTAGAAAGTTGACTAGATAACTACAGTAGTTGCTGTGGTAACCAAACAAACAGACTTGCTAGCTTGATATTATGAAAACCAGTGGTGTAAAGTAATTAAGTACTACTTAAGTTGTTTTTTGTGGTATCTGTACTTTACTATTTATATTTTTGACCATTTTTACTTCACTACATTTTCCCTGACACCCAAAAGTATTCGTTACATTTTGAATGCTTAGCAGGACAGGAAAATTGTCTAATTCACACACTTATCAAGAGAACATCCCTGGTCATTCCTACTGCCTCTGAGCTGGTGGACTCACTAAACACACATGCTTCATTTGTAAATGATGTCTGAGTGTTGGAGCGCCGCGCCCCTGGTCCTAAAAAAATGTCTGGTTTGCTTAATATAAGGGATTTGAAATGATTTATACTTTTGATACTTAGTTATATTTTAGCAATTCCATTTACTTTTGATACTTAAGTATATTTAAAACCAAATACTTTTAGACTTTTACTCAAGTATAATTTTACTGGGTGACTTTTACTTGAGTCATTTTCTGTTAATTAAGGTATCTTTACTTTTACTCAAGTATGACAATTGGTTACTTTTTCCACCACTAATGAAAATCGAATTCAACAATACCAATACTGTTTTCAATTTGACTTTTGCTTTCAAAAGCAGCTTAAACAAAACATGTAAAAATGAACTAAGGCACATATACCAGGTTTCTGGTATATGGCCAAAAGGCTGTACTTTCAATGCTTTCACTGCAAAAGGCTGTACTTTCAATGCTTTCACTGCAAAAGGCTGTACTTTCACTGCTTTAACTGCAAAAGGATGTACTTTGGCACGACGCATCTCGGTGTATATTGGCCATATACCACACACCCCTCAAGCCTTATTGCTTAAATATACACTATACACATCAATATACACTATACACATCACTGTACACATCAATATACACTATACACATCACTATACACATCAATATACACTGTACACATCAATATACACATCAATATACACAACAATATTCACACAACAAGCATCAACACAATCATAGAGAACAAACATCTTCAGTACAAAGGTGCTCAATCACCCTTTATTAATTCCATCCTAATAAATGTGTATTTTGTTTAGTTGCTTGATGTATATGGGTTATTTCTTGATGGGTGGATGGCTGACTCTGATTCAGAGGGGTTGGGTTAAATGCGGAAGAAACGTTTCAGTTTATTGAATGCATTCAGTTGTACGACTGACTAGGTATCCCCCTTTCCCTTTATACAGTATATTTGTTTTCTGTGCATGAAAGAAGTAGTGATTTTCAGGGATTGACATTAAAGGTTGTGCTACTGGCCAGGCAAGTGAACTTTCTGGTTTCTTCCCTTATGGAAGGAATGGCAGTTGGGCAAGTTGAGCCTTCTCTGTGGTTTCCCCATTGGTCAAGTTGAGCCTTCTCTGTGGTTTCCCCATTGGTCAAGTTGAGCCTTCTCTGTGGTTTCCCCATTGGTCAAGTTGAGCCTTCTCTGTGGTTTCCCCATTGGTCAAGTTGAGCCTTCTCTGTGGTTTCCCCATTGGTCAAGTTGAGCCTTCTCTGTGGTTTCCCCATTGGTCAAGTTGAGCCTTCTCTGTGGTTTCCCCATTGGTCAAGTTGAGCCTTCTCTGTGGTTTCCCCATTGGTCAAGTTGAGCCTTCTCTGTGGTTTCCCCATTGGTCAAGTTGAGCCTTCTCTGTGGTTTCCCCATTGGTCAGGTTGAGCCTTCTCTGTGGTTTCCCCATTGGTCAAGTTGAGCCTTCTCTGTGGTTTCCCCATTGGTCAAGTTGAGCCTTCTCTGTGGTTTCCCCATTGGTCAGGTGAAAACAACCAAACTTTCCAGTAGCCTAAAATGTGTATTTTTGGTTCCACCCAATTGTTTATTAAGTGAAAGAGAGACAATTTATGGCACTTTATGGCTCTAGCTGTTTGCACACAGAAGTGTCATAAATTGTCATTCCATGGAGGGCCAAGTGTCTGTAGGTTTTTGCTCCTCCCTTGTACTTAGTCACTAATTAGTAAAGAACTCCCCTCACCTGGCTGTCTAGGTCTTCATTGAAAGGAAAATGCAAAAACCCACAGACACCCCTGACTTCAAAAATGGGGAGGAACCATACATATCTGTTGTAGGTTACCTTAATGTCAATCCCTGATTTAGATTCAACTGATCTATACAAATGAGTTATAAGGCTCTGTCACATTGAAAAGTGAACTGTGGCTACCTGCATCATGTAGCTGATTTTTGATTACATTATAGTGGGTGATATATAATGCCCTGTATGGTTGCCCATTAAGCTTGTTCTGTATATCACACATTGATTAGGTACTATTTGTCATTTTAAAGTATCAGTGGGTGGTTGGTGCATAAATATTAAAAGTAAAGAATAGGGAAGACAACACCGAGCAGGATGTTGGAAGGGGTTCAAATTTGACCTGAATTCATAATTGGGCCATTTAAGAGCAGAATGAAAGAGCAGTGAATATTAAAAATTATATTGTTTTTGATTAGTTTACAAAATATATTCAAACTGAGATACTCGTTCATACACTGATAACATGTTAATGAGTAAGAGGGAAATATCGGTGCCTATTCAAATGTAACGAATCAGACACTGGAGGATGAGCGTGTCCATAAACAATGGCTGCTTGACAGTGAGTTCATGGACTGAGGTGTTGGGTTTACTGTTGTTTTGTGATGAGCACCGTCCTCGTTAATTAGCAAAAATCATGCAACATTCTCAAGGCTACATTCGAAGAATGGAGCTTCACTGTCAGTCAGTGTTCTTTGTTGTTTAGCAGGGTTTTGTGTTTTTCTGTCTCCTTTTTCCTCCTAATGACTGTGACTTCTTTGTACATCCAGGTGAGAAACCACATCAGTGCAGCATCTGCTGGCGCTCGTTCTCCCTGAAGGATTACCTAATCAAACACATGGTCACTCACACAGGGGTGCGTGCCTACCAGTGCAGCATCTGCAACAAACGCTTCACCCAAAAGAGCTCCCTCAACGTCCACATGCGGCTGCACCGTGGAGAGAAGTCCTATGAGTGCTACATCTGCAAGAAGAAGTTCTCTCACAAGACCCTGCTGGAGAGACACATGGCTCTGCACAGCACAGGGGGCGCTGTCACAGGTCTGTCGGGGGCAGCAGGCGCCGGTGGTCCCGTCTCCATCCCCATGGCCGTGCCCGAACCTGGTGCCGGCGTGGTGGCCCTCGCCATGCCCGTCGGCGGTGGCGCAGGTGTAGGGGGTGGGGTCGGACCAGGAGTGGGTGTGGCTGCGGAGGCAAGCTGCCAAGAAGGGACCACCTACGTGTGCTCCGTCTGCCCTGCCAAGTTCGACCAAATTGAGCACTTCAATGACCACATGCGAATGCATGTCTCCGATGGATAAGTACAAATAGATACACTTCTTTAAAAAATATTAAATGAAAAGAAAAATGGCACTAGATTTTTTTTATTTTGAGGCATGAAGAATAATCAGTATAGACACTGGCACATTAAGTTTCCCAGAAATGAGTTTTTTTTGTTATTCTAAAAGAAAAACAAGATGGTGGCCTTAAGGCTTTGTAGTTTGATATTGATCCACTGGATGGATCCTTACTACAGGCCTCTAAATGTATGCTTTCCTAAAATACTGATTTATGTGTTGAACACTACCGAAAGGCCTATGAAAGAAACACACACACATACACAAATTCAAACTCACACACCTATATACAGTATAAATATATCTTTGTATGAGTGTATGTGTTAATCTGTGTATGTGTGTACTTGTGCGTGTGTATTTGTATGTGTGCGTGTGTGTGCGTGTGCAAACATTGCCATGGAATTTGGAACATGGTAAATGTAATCCCATATTGACCGTTTTGGACACTATTAGGAGTCCAAGCTTACTGTGGTATAATTTTCACAAAAAAATATAAAAAATCTGGCTTGGGCTAAAGATTCCCTCTGAAAAATATTGTTGGTCACAAGTTTGCCTTCTTATGTAGGGTAAGAAAAGGAGAGTAATTAATTTGACACTGGGTTTTTATTTATTGTCATTAAGGTATTGAGGGATTACAATACAGCTGTTGTGAAGGTACAAATTGATATTAATAATTGTACTGAAATGTAACTTCCTGTGAGTGGGTATAGAAATGGGTATTTAGTATATGTGTTATTGTCCATGCATTTTGATGGTTCAGGTTAAGTTTACAAAATTAGGGTTGTTGATAAGACAGTATTTGAGCAAAAATGTAATATTATTAGGAGTTTATTTCATTTGCATACACTGCCACTAATATCTTAGAAGACTGTTAAGGCTATTAGACCTCTTCCATTTACAACATGTGACATAGCAAAAGACTAAAGGTTCTTCTTGACATAATGAGGTTATAAATGATTGTTTAGTTCTACAAATAGGATTTGACATGTGCAGTTGTAGCAGGCTTGATTGAGTATGCTACCAGACTCATCTTGACTGCTGCTTCGCAATCTGCACCAGACTGTTATCAGCTGTAGATTACAACATGATTGGTCAATATTACTATTAACGTTTAAATTAAGAAACTAAAATATATTATTTGATAATGGAATGGTTTACCAGGATAGTATAAGACAGCTGTCAGATAGATTACCGGTAAATTGAGTGATTCTGTGAACTTGCATTGGACAAAAATATAATTGTATGACCTAAATCTCTGTATATCCTGTTCCTATGGACATGACACAGCTGTTTGAGCAGGTGGAGAAACTAAAATGCACTACTCCTGAAATGTTAGCTCCACCTGGTGGCCCAAATGGCATGTCACGTTCGGACATTTAATACAGACACCGAGACAGACGAGGCAAAAGAAACCACAATAACATATAATCCCGGTCAATAATTACTTCATAATATAACACAACTTGCAGATGGACTTCCAAGACAATAAGATACATTCCTGATTTCACAGATACCTAGACACAGTGTGTACAGAATAGATTTGGGAGTAAAGCAAGTGTCACGTCACTCAAAGGCTCTGCTCTGATATTTGGCTTCCTGTTCATGCATTTTATCCAAAATAAGACACACACGTCTGCCTGCAACTGCAATCTGAAGATTTTGCTCATTTCTTTGAGTAGACACCTTTTTAGTTACCATGACGAGATAGTAACTTACCAGAATTACAGTACAGTCTGAAAACAATATGTTGTAGATAAAAACAAAGTGCTGCTTTGCACATTTTCTTCAAATGCCTGTGCTTAATATTTTATTGTTTTACTTAATAAATGAAATTCTATTATTTTCATTTGTTCATTTTTTAAAGGAAAACATCTTTCTTAAAAGCTTGATAAGAGGACTGCATTATTTTCTTGCATAGCCTATATGTTGCACTGCTTGAGCCGATAAGTGCACTACTGTTACCAGAGATATTATAGTTTTAGAGAAAAATAATCATTTTTTATCTAATACTTTGTTGTAGAATTAACGAGTTAGAATAGCTTTGTTCCATTTTACGATAAGGTCATTTTATGTTTCTTAGCTTTTGTTATCTCTTGTTATTATATGTATTTACTTGTGCTGTGTTTGTGCAAAGCGTTTAGTTCTATTTAAATGTGATCCATCGTGTTTTCAACATTTTAATGTATTCTTTTCAAGAGGTAATCCCCTTCAACAGCAGTTATCCCATTGCATACATTAGAACAGATGCTGAATTTTCATACAAAAGCATTCATGCCAAACTAAATTCCCCCAAAAAAAGAAAAAAATATTTTATAGTGTCCTTGGACATAAATTATGTGGTTTTTTTTAGAACAAGTTTCTTTAGGAATTACAGGGTGGGTGGGAGATTGTACGCAGCTATTATTTGCTATTTGTAAATTGTACACAAGTCTGCATCTCTTGTGTTTGTCTGTGTGAGTGTTTGTGTGTGTTGTATAATCAAACTGTTGGTGTCCCAAGTGGAGGTGTAAAACCTGAACTGTAGGGCTTCCTTTGCAATATGCAGTGCAGGTACTGTGAGACGCAGCTTTAGCTAACCCTCTTGGGCTAATAAACACATTTGTTGTGCACATTTACAAAGACATCTATTGATCAAATATTGATAGTGGTAAATACATTGCCCCGAGTGGAAGAAGTGCATGGCATCTTGTGCCTAGTGCTTTAGTTAGCTTCAGCTGGTTGATATTTGGATAAGGCCTACCTAATACTCTTCTATCATCTTCACCGTATTCTATCTTTGTCTCTTTCAAATTGAAAACAAGGAAGTGATGAGGGCTATTAGTTAGTAATCAATCCCAGAGTTTCCTCATATCATCAGAGCGAGGGCCTTGCATTATGTTTCATAGAGTTTCATCTGGTCACTGAAATAGCATGTGGTTGTCAAGTAAAGGGAACAATATATGTGACTTGTGATTGGGCCGCAGTTTGTTATCCTCAGCTGCAGAGGTCTCTATCGGGAACACAAGCCTATAAATGCTTCTACTCTGTTGCTCCCATTGCTACTCTGTAGGACCAGGAACTGCATGTCTGCATACAAGGTTAATTGTGTCTAGTTTTAGAGGACTCTGTAGTCTCATGTTTGATGAGACAAAGTCCTTAACAGATGGTTACAGTATGTAAGGAACTGCTGAGATCTATTTTGATCACATGTTATTGCTCTGGCATACAGTTGTTGTTGGTGGTGATAGTGGTGGTGGTAGGGGTGGTGGTGGTGGTGGTGGTGGTAGAGGGAGTAGTGGTGGAGGTGGTGGTGTTGTCTGCTCTATGGAACAATATAGAAATGGTCAACCAGCTAGACAGAGCAGTACATTCACCAAGTTAGTCCCAGTAAACACAGTAAGAACCATGCACTGTGAACTAAGTCCAACCTTCAGTTTCAGAAACAGAATAATGAATGCTAAACAATTTAACCATCACTTATTTCTTATGAAACCAAGACCAGACTATAGTTGCTTCCAAATGTATTATCAGTGAGATAAACTAGCATTATTTTGACCACTTTGCAGTCTCTTACAGTCAGCCTAAATGATATTTATGTAATAAATTAATCAAATGCACTATTGACTGTAGATGTTTTTCTAAAGTACATTTTCTCGTTGTCATAGGTTGTGAAAAAAGATAATAGCAAAGGAATAGTTTAATGTTGGTTTTGAGATATTTCGAGAGTGGATTTGGGCTATATAAATCACCCATATTATCACACAGCTCACGAGACAGGTTCATTTGAAACATAACATAATCTTTGACAATACTGAGGTATAGACCTGTTGGCTCTCCCCTGCCCATAGATGGTTGACCTCACTTATACCTATGTGTGACTTACAAGCAGACGTTTAGCATTAGTATCATCTTATGATACTATACATTGACATGACATAAGAACTTTCCAGGATTTGTTTTCCAACAACGCCATGTTTTGTCGGCAGTCCCTCCATGGCCTTTCTTGTCATTCTCTCTTTTGTTTGATTAACTTATTGTACCAGTGGCTCATGTCATTGTGTTCAATTAATAGTTAGTTAAAAAGTTGGGAAAACATGCAATGCAACCCTGAAATTACGCCCCTGTCGCTGTTGTCCTTGGTTTATATACTATAGTCAAGAAAGAGTTTAGAATTTATGTTTGTAAGATTACTATAACATAATGTATTTTTCAGCTATACAATATATTCACAAGTATAGAATTAGTTAGAATTAAGCCTACAGCTTTTCGTTTGGTGTTTTAACTATCATGTTCTTATATTTCACGTTTTTACTTAATTGTAGAGACACAGGATCAGTTTTGCAGTGTGTTTGAATCATCTATGTGCTTGTGTGTTCCAGGGCTTTAATTTGCCTGTTTTTCTTGCAACCATTATGTACCGGTGCATTTGTAAATAGTTTTTAGTTAGTGGGCAAAGGATAGACAGCCATTGAGTAAGACATCGTAGCTTGTCAGAAGCGCCTATCTTCTCGTTGGACATGAACCCTCTTTTCAAATGGGAGATACTGTACTTTCAGTTGAAGACAAAAAATAGGAAAATATAACAAATGTAGTGCGAAGACTAATGTGATGTGATCAGTTACTAGTATAGCTCTTGTGACTAAGCAGGCTTTTAGAGAAAAACCCATGCTGTTTATCTTACAGTTCCTGATTTACTTTCCTTCAGTGTCCTCACATTCATTTTATTCACTCACCTAGAGTAGTAATACGTAGTAACTCAGAAACTAACAATTACCATGACAGTAATCCTGCTGGCATACATTATACAGATACAGTCCAACTACGTAATATCAGTTGAATCTAAAGTATATATACACAGTTTTTTTAATCAATATGTTCTTCATCAACAACTTTAACACATATAATGGAAAGCGTTTGAGATACAGACAGAAATGTAACTATAGGAATATGCTTTGAGGGATATAAGGAGTATGCCTAGCTATCAAGTGCCTATTTATACATTACTATACTAAATCTTCATAAAGTAGTTTTGCTCTCCTACCGTACATTTTTCAAATATATACAGTCGCTATATACACATGATAATCTATACACAAATTATAACAATATTTATACTACTACAACAATGTTGGTCACAGTCATAGCACAGTGCATCCTAAGAAAGCCCTTTAAAATATCTTTATCCGCCTCAAATCTTCTATTTATATAAGATAGATTTGTTATTATTTCCTGCTGACATACTTAGTTTTATAACTAGTACATAGGAGAAAACAGCTAAGATAAACAACTGGAGTTCATGAACTGTAGTAAAGATTCGCTATAAGGGGCTTGGCCATGAGGCATTCAACTAACTCTTCTTCATTAAAACAATGAGTAAGCATGTGTAGTAATATGATATAGTAGCTAGTCCCTATCTTAATGTTTGCCATTACAAAAACACAACATTGTTTTGTTCGTCTAAAACTACAGGTATGTGTTCCGAAAGATTTTGAACATTTTTGCGTAGTTTGCCCAGGTTTGTAAGCACACCTAAATTGTCATGACTTCTGGCTTATCAGCACCAGCCATCCTTCTTCTGCCACACTGAATGTCTATAATTACATTTGGGGGGGTTTTGCTGTTAAAAATAATATAAATAGTAGTCACTAAACCACTTCTTTTCTTACCTTTCGATTTTTGTTTTGATGCAAAATACCTACCACAATCAAATGTTGTCCTTAGACATAGCCTAGCTGTTCTCTCAGAATACAGTGATTATGATCTCACATAAGACATGCCAGTCAGTTGAGCACATTCCTTGTGTTTGTTCTCTGGTTGTAGCTCATAATGATGGATAAAGTGTATACTATTGTCTTTGTGCTGGTCGGAATGTTTCAGACCTAGCAATCAATGATACTACTCGGTCCCTGCAGCTAGCTACACGTGCGCGCCTACGTTACTGTACTTGATCAGTGACATCAGTGCAGTGCTATATTTGCTTCAGCTACTACAGCCTACAACAACACAGCAATATCAGTTAGAAGTGCAATCAAGTTTTACATGAAGAGTACCAAGCATTTGTCTGAGTGCTAGCTGTAATTGAAAGTGTCCTTGTAAGCAAGAATCAGACCGCTAGCAGTCTTGTCATAATCTATCATTTTATGAGAGTGTTACTCTACAATATGATTTGAAATCAATATTCACCAATTCTGTGTCTCTCTACCTTGAATTGATAAGGAAAGTTAGTGTCATAAATGATTAGGACCCAATACCCGCAGCATATCTGAAATATGCACATTCCTGTAATGTCCAGAACATTCCTGTCCCTAGTCTGGCCTCACTCTACGAGATTATGTTGTCGATTATTTCAGACTCTGTAACAAATGATGTGACCCCAACAGCCTTACTAGGACAATAGATCAATGACTTTCTTTTCATTACTTGCTGGTCTGCTCTGCTGGTTATTTTGTCATGTGACATTTTCCCCTCTACGTTGGTTTACGTTTAGTTGAATCTCCACAATAATCATCCTCACATTTATTATAGTATCACTGACTTGCTAAACTGTATATGATTGCAGATCCGTCTCAGAAAAGCACTGCTTAGCATCTCTGGAATTGATGGTCCCATCATTGGATTTTTTAAAGCTTCTAACCATAGTGCAGAGTATGCCCCTGCATAAAGGAAAATGGCCTGCTTGCTACCATGGTGTGTTCTTCTGGAACATGGTGTGTCCTTCTGGAACATGGTGTGTTCTTCTGGAACATGGTGTGTTCTTCTGGAACATGGTGTGTTCTTCTGGAACATGGTGTGTCCTTCTACCTATCGGATTGTGTTCCATATGCAATATATCTCAAACTCTCCCTTAAATGTCTCTTAGTTACGGAGAATACTGAGTCATCTAGAAGATGTGGAGTTTGAAAGGTGCTGAATAAAAGAGCCTCAACAGTAGCTTGCTTAGCACCTTGAATAATTGTCTTGGGGCTTTCAGCAGGTCTCTTGCACTTCTCACATGTCCAAAATATAATTGATGTCTATGGTGAGACTAAGCAACATGCACTGCACTGTGTTACCCATATGTTTCTCTACGTTTGTCTCTCTTTTACCTAATAGGTTTGGTGAACATATTTCTGACCACTTTCTGCCGTGTACCAGACATACTTGTGGTCTCAATCAGCATGCAATCATATATAATTAGTTTGGACATGCAGAGCTTCCATTACAATACGTTGCTTGGTGTTGTTAAAGGTGCCGGTGGTAGTAATGATTTGTTGTGATATGAAACCAAACCATCAGGGGGCTATTGAACATGTTGGATGACATATGCTTGTTTCCGTAAACACCAAAGAATGTTGAGAATATCACAGTGTCTGAATTTCAAGCAGAAAGAACATTATCTGTTGTGTAAGCGATAACAAAGACTACCAAGATGTACGTTCCTATAAATTTGTATGTGTTCAAATCTGGAAAGATGGCTCAAATTATATTTTCTTTGATACTCAAGACAGGGTGCTTGTGAAAATGCTTTTCTGCGTTTTGTCCTCTGATCGCTATTGGTAGACTGTAGTTTAATTGTTGTGTTAATGTGCCTACTGTAGACCAAAATAGCTTTTCTAAAGAAATTCAGCAAAATATAAAAAGAAACCTGACACGTAGTTGTTGTTGTAGAACTATAGCATGTTATAACATGAATAAGATTGTAAATGTTGCATTGTTCCTCTGCTTAAAATTAATACTCAATATCCATTCGTTATTTTTTCTACACACACTTAGCAAATTGATTTAGGCTTTTCCAATACACATTTGATTTTGTTTGATTGATCCGTTTATCTTTGTTTAATCCATTTGTCTGTTATTCCAGTTTTCAGTAATTCATTTCTTCCTGCCATATTGTTGATTTCAAAGCTTTTATTCTCTGATAAACTAAATGCACTCGATTAGCGGAGAACTGATACTAAATTGACATGCCATGCACAATTTATCTGTTTGTCTGACTAATATTCTAAAGACATCTGTCTCAAAATGTTAATCAAACATATAGTGGAAGATCCATACCGAATTTAGACGGTTTTTTCAAACTTTGAGGTGGACCAAAATATGAGTTGCTTTTGCACATACTTGTTTTGCAATGTGTTTTAGCCATTGAGTAAAAGAGTAGGAAGATTAAACTTGCCGCCTCCCATAACAACCGAACCAAGCAACACAAAGAGGCCTAAATCTGATTCAAGGGCAAATGATTTATCCCACAATACGATATTATAACATTTTGATGGCTTACCTAGAGCCTGCTACAGATACATTTCCCCCAGAGAGCTTTAAACTCAAAAGCCAGCTGACATTTGATGAATAATTAAGGCAAAAACAACAAAACGGTGTAAAGATATTACTATTAATTGAGTTGTATTAACATCTTGATGAGTTGGACCAAATTTCTTATCAGTTGGTAGCATACAGTACATGATGTTGATTACTACATTATATATTTGTTGTAATATGAATTGTTCATATCAAAGAAAAATGTAAACTGTTGGAAAATATGTATTAGTAAAATGTCACTTATTGTGGAGGTATGACACCATTGAAAGTTTTTTTCAAGCTGGATGTTTGAAATATGATTAGTGATTTGGGTCATGCTTCTTTAGTGTGGTAGTTGCATGAAAACAGTGTCTACATTGGACATTGTAAGATCCACTCAGTGATGAATCAGAAAGTCAGTATGCTCCCACAGTACATGTGTAGATTTATGTTACAGAAAGCTTCAGTTTTTAATCAGATATTCAAGCTTTTTTTTCTGCCATCTTAAAGCTGTTTATTTAACAAATGTACCTGCAGTGAAAAATAAGTTGCACTTACACATATATATATATATTATATATATGTGTGTGTGTGTCTGTGTATGAACATGTATTTAATTAAGAATCTTTTGTTAGGTTTTGTTGCCTGCTTTGGCTTCTGATTTCTTTATCTTCCTGATCAAATACTCCTTATATATTAGAATAATAAACTTGGCAGAAGTGGAGCTGTTGTAGTAAAGGTATTTAACATCACAAATAAGCAACCCTGACTTATATGCTGCAGTAATGTTGTGTTTTCAGTTTGTTTTCTTTTATGTGTGCTCTAAGTTGGTTGGTATTTTTATTACTCTTATGAAACAACCTTGTTTGAATTGTAAGACTGCTGTTTTGAAATAGGTGATGAGTTTTTTTTATGTATGTATGTAGGTAGGTAGGTATGTAGGTAGGCTACAAGGAAGTTTCATACTTTGACTTGTCAAACACTGGACTGGAGTGAGTTTTCCAACATTTCCAAGTTGAGAGCTACTATATGAGACATGAACCGACTGCACAGAATACAGCCTTATCGCACCCATTACCTGACAGACAGAGAGGCTCCAACCTGCTACAGAAGGAATAGTGACTTCTCTGATTGGAAATTATATTTCCACCATTTAATAGATAAGGTGCTGAAATATATCTGCCAAAATGTTGCATTTGTCAGGCTTATAAAATCTGGCCACCATAATTATACAATGATTTCAAAATTCCCTGTTCTAACAAAATAAGTAAATGCTAAAATATCAAAAGGGATACCACTTAATAGCAATTCATTAATCAAAAGAAACCACTTGGTATATGTTGTCTTACTATGTCAATCAAACATATAGATTGAACCCTGTAGTGATCTTAATGTCAGAGTCTTTTTTAGAGCCAACTACCACTTATCAAACCAGAAAAGAGATTTGCACTAAACATATTTTGGTCTTCGTTGATGGAAAGCAATATGACACAGAACAATTGACACATTCTTCAAGCCACAGTATCTCAAAGAAGAGAGCTGTCTGTGCACAGGGGTAATGCTGTGTAAAAGGTGATATTTCAAAGGTTTGTTGGGGGAAAAAATTGTGTAAAGGTACAGAATGGAAACTTGTTGTCTTTGAGACGCACATTATAAACTTGGACACGCACACATTGTTGTTCAGAGTTGACATATTTGACCAATCAGAAGTGTCCGAGTCTGAGGTGCATAGTTTCCTCTTGTGATTGTTTTGGAGAAAATGAAACGGCTCTTACTAGCCCTAAATGAGGGACGGGAAGGAGAGGAGAGTTACAACATATCCCATAAACATGCAATCATTGTAAAATGTCCTCATCAAAAAGATAACGGAACAAAAGGTAAAAAAGGTAAAAATGTTACGTAGACACATTTTTTTCCCAAATGATTCCAACATAGACATTAAACTTCCTCCATGTTAAAACATACAGTTTTCTTCACTGATTTACTCATTTTTGTTTTAAAACACTCATATGATCTGTAAAGATTCAAGGTCAGTTCAAGGTAATTTTTCTGGGAAATGATTGATTAAAAATATTTATGAATAAAAGACTACAACATTTGTGTAGTAAAACACTGATGGGTGGGAAATGCAACTTTCCTTGTCAATTGTAACATCAGTTTCGCCATCCAAAGAATCAAAGCCCACCCACATATATTGTAATTCATAATTATCCATAAGAAAATAGACAAGAGTTAGTGAGGTGAAATATTGTTGACGCCTAAATGTTCTTTATTGAGAATTTTAAATCATCAATCATTTATGATAGCAATCATGACAACTATGATTTTTGGTATCTGGAAATATTAGCTTTCCTGTTATTAGGACTACCGTTTTGTGGTGCTGCAGTTTGTCTAAATATGTTGCGTGTTAGAGGAAGCATAAGTATGTGCCTTCTTGTAATCTCCTTGGTGAGCTTGTTATTATTGAGAAGCTTAAGCCAGCCAATTGTGTTTGCACTAAAACCAAATTGCTTTTGTGATGTAGGCTATTTAAAGCAAGCTTGTTGCGTCACTTTAACCGTACAGTATGCATGAGGGTGAAATTGGTAAGTGATAGGGCTAGAGCTCCCATCTGTTGAACTAGTGCAGCTTAGGGAATCCCCTGAACATATCAGCTTTGTACTGCGTTCAGTTTTTGATTCCATCTCATTCATTACTCTTCTAAATTATCACAGACACATGTTCCACAGTAAATAGTCTCTGTGGAATATCCACACTCTAAAAGATAAGTAAATAACATAAGAAATCAAATACAGCTCTCCTTTTATATTTGTTTCATATGCCACAGCTGAACAGCTGCATTACTGTAGTAAGAGATATTCAACCATTCTCTCAGCCCATGGAGGTGCATGATTACAAGAGGTCGCCTCGAGACTTGCTCAACGTTATTTTTATGTTTTGTGAAAGTTTCTGTTTCTAAGTTATTTGTGTTTGATTAAATCTAAGAGAAAGACCTACAGTACATGCTTTGAGTCTTACAAATGCACCTTATTCATGTCAGTCTGAGTGGAAAAGACTGGCTATGTAATATCTCTGGTTTAACACCTTACTACACAGCATGTTTTCACTTTATGACAGTTTTGCTATTCTTCCGTGCATATGATTTCCAAAATAAACCTTATATATTTTGTGAAAATGTTTAAAGGGATGTGCCAAAGTTTGGAGGCGATCTCCCAAGTTTTTATGCTAATTATTTGTTCTTTCTTCCTCCTTCAGTTATCACAGTGGTATGTCAAACCTTTCCTATCAATGTGTGAAAGCAAATTATTTCAGCAAACAGTATCATTACCTGCCATTTTACAGCCCTGTATTTCACATATATTTACCAGTGATGTGTATTTGTTATTATAAAGAAAAATAGCCGTAAAGCTTCATTATGTTACATAATATTGTGACTTTTTTCGAAAAACTGTGAAGACTTATCTTGCATATACTTTATACAGAAGTATTAAGCCTTAATACAAAAGACTAAAAAAAGTGAGGAAGAATAAACTGATTGTTGCTAAGTAAGGATGATTTTTTGTAAATGTTACCAGCACTTTTTTTGTAATTTTCACTCTGAGGTATTGTACAAGTTCACGCTGTTTGTGAAGTTTGATTATGAAGGAATAAAAACTAGTACTTTCCTGTACTTCACAGAAAGTAATGTTGTGTTTTTATTTCATTAAAGGATTTGCTTAGTGGACCAGCCATATGTTGCTACTTGATGCTTCAATAATTCAAAGGTCCATACTACATTAAAGCCACTGATTTCCAAATAATTTAAACTACTGAAATGTACTCTTTGATGGTCAGCCTATGCAGAGTGTGGTTTTGATCATGTTAAAAAAATTCATCCCCAGACCATAAAGTTCAAATCTTTAGTTCAAGAAAAAATAAACATTTTATGATTCAAGACATTAGTTATTGTTGATTGCACCTTCTAGTTGGCTATATATAGCTGTTCAGGAAACTACATACCTCTCCAGAATTAAATTATGGAATTAATTTAATGCCATCAGATGGCTGTATACATTGTTTTACAACACAAACTATGTACAAAAAGACATGAAAACAACCCAACTATTATAGTCATCCTCACTATATGAGCCACATTACAACTGGGTATGTTTATTTTATTTTTTTTCTCCACAATTTTGTGGTATCCAATTGGTAGTTAGTCTCATCGCTGCAACTCCCGTACGGACTCGGGGAGGTGAAGAAACGACCCAACCAAGCCACAATGCTTCTTGACACAATGCCCACATAAACCTGAAGCCAGCCACACCAATGTGTCGGAGGAAACACAGTCCAACTGGCGACCGTGTCATTGTGCATGCGCCCGGCCCGCCTCAGGAGTCACTAGAGAGTGATGGGACAAGGACATCCCTGCCGGCCAAACCCTCCACTAACCTGGATGACTTTGGGTCAATTGTGTGCCGCCCCATGGGTCTCCCAGTCGCGGCTGGCTGCGACACAGCCCAGGATCAAACCCAGATCTGTAGTGGCGCCTCTAGCACTGCTACGCAGTGCTTTAGATCAATGCACCACTTGGGAGGAAATGACATTATATGTACCTTAGCTTTGATTGGACTGATCATGTCAACATCATACTTTCAAAATCTTAGCTAGCAAGCTAAACAAGCAGTCATCATCATAAATCACGTTGACAATCTACTGGCAAATCGTTTTCAATCGTTGTCATATAAAGCGGAATTATAGATAAAACGTATCTGTGCGCATCGGCCATTGGACACAAACGTTACACAACAAGTTGGAAATCGCTAATTCAACAATGAGTGGTTTGGAAGGAAACAGTGGCTAACTCTGAGTGTTGCAAAGCAATCACTAGCCTACTATTCAGTGTTGTGGGTGTGTGGTTCAAGTCTGGGTTTATTGGTCTCTTTTCCAAGCTTAAAAGGATAAACTTTCAACACCGAGGGCAAGAAAAGTTTGAATACATTGGCCATGCTGTCAATCCAGCATGACTTTAGTGAGTTCAAGACAACCGGGAACTCTGAAAAAAACTAGTTCCGACTGGGAAAATACGTTTTGAACAGTCATCCAACTCAGGAATTCCAAGTCTGGAACTTGGAATTCCAAGTCTGGAACTCGGGCCTCTTTCTAGAGCTCCGACCTGAAGATCAATGACGTCATGATTCGACCTTGTGTTTTTCCGAGTTCCCACTTGTCTTGAAAGCACCATAAATTCAGATAATGCCAGACTTTGATGACAAAATTTGCCCACAAGGACCTCCGTGCCACCTTTCTGTTCAAGTGAGTACAGCACAACAAGGTGAGTCCAAAAATGTATTTTATGCTACTGCATAAATTATGTAATATGCCAGGGAAATATATATACTTTAACTAAGAAATTAATACTGTGTGTGTTCTGTAGTAAACTGTTTGTAGCCCATATGTCTCACCCTAATAATTTGTTCCCTTTCCCCCTCATAACTTAGCCTACTGTTCTGGCTTGGTGGTGCACTGTAGCCTATAGCCAGTTTTAGAGAAATGTAATCATCAAATATTGTAAGAGCTTTCATTGTCTGCTTATTTGCCCCATTTATTTATACTGCAGTTCTGACTTGGTGTACAGGGAGAATACTGTAAGAACGGCCCATGTTCTGAATTCTGTCACTGTATATTTCTAAAGTTCTGAACAAATGGTTATGACTACGGCCGTCCCAGATCGTTCATTAATGTCTTAATCAAAATTATGAATTGCCTCTTATGCGCTCGTCGTCCCCTTATGCCATAGTTTGTACATCTCAATTGTCAGTAGAAACCACATTTGTTTAGGCAAGTCAGCCATATCGGCTATGTTTTTTAAAAAGGCAGTAAATGAGGCTATATGAACTGTTTTGCTGCCAGACAAGGCTCCGCTGATAGCCAGGTGTAGCAGTTGTAAGGATTCACTCCATTGTGCTGAAAAGAAAGCTCTGCTGTTGGGATAGCTTTATGTAGTCCCTAACAGTTTGTGGAGGGAATTCGTGTTCCAGAAGAAGATAAGTCATTAATTATGAACTACTACTACCGAGTGGAGCAGCGGTCAAAGGCACTGTATCTCAGTGCTAGAGGTGTCACTACAGACCCTGGTTCAATCCCGAGCTGTATCACAACTGGCCGTGATCGGTAGTCCCATAGGGCACACAATTGGCCCAGTGTCGTCTGGGTTAAGGGAGGGTTTGGCCAGGGTAGGCCGTCATTGTAAAATAAGAATTTGTTCTTTACTGACTTGCCTCGTTAAATTATTAAAAAAAAAAAAATTTATAAACTGGATGGTCATGATTTGAGCCTAGCATTATTTTTCGGGTAATGGGTAACTGCATAAATGGAGTGTGTCTGTAAGTGGCCGTGTCAACAGAAGTGGGAGGATCAAGAGAAGTGGGTGTATGGAAAGTGAATCAGCTAATTGGGCAGATTTGTTGTCACTCAAGACCGTTTTGCGTGACTGATTGCTACTGTTAACCTACAAAGCATTACATAGGCTTGCTCCTACCTATCTCTCTGATTTGGTCCTGCCGTACATACCTACACGTACGCTACGGTCACAAGACGCAGGCCTCCTAATTGTCCCTAGAATTTCTAAGCAAACAGCTGGAGGCAGGACTTTCTCCTATAGAGCTAAATTCTTATGGAATTGAGTGTAGTCTGGCCCAGCAGTGTGAAGGTGAACGGAAAGGCTCTGGAGCAACGAACCGCCCTTGCTGTCTGCCTGGCTGGTTCCCCTCTTTCCACTGGGATTCTCTGCCTCTAACCCTATTATAGGGACTGAGTCACTGGCTTACTGGTGCTCTTTCATGCCGTCCCTAGGAGGGGTGCGTCCCTTGAGTGGGTTGAGTCACTGATGTGATCTTCCTGTCTGGGTTGGCGTCCCCCCTTGGGTTGTGCCGTGGCGGAGATCTTTGTGGGCTATACTCGGCCTTGTCTCAGGATGGTAAGTTGGTGGTTGAAGATATCCCTCTAGTGGTGTGGGGGCTGTGCTTTGGCAAAGTGAGTGGGGTTATATCCTTTCTGTTTGGCCCTCATCGGATGGGGCCACAGTGTCTCCTGTCTCAGCCTCCAGTATTTATGCTGCAATAGTTTATGTGTCGGGGGGCTAGGGTCAGTTTGTTATATCTGGAGGACTTCTCCTGTCTTATCCGGTGTCCTGTGTGAATTTAAGTATGCACTCTAATTTTCTCTTTCTCTCTCGGGAGACCTGAGCCCTAGGACCATGCCTCAGGTCTACCTGGCCGTGCTGCTGCTCCAGTTTCAACTGTTCTGCCTGCGGCTATGGAATCCTGACCTGTTCACCGGACATGCTTCCTGGCCCAGCCTTATTGTTTGACCATGCTGGTCATTTATGAACATTTGAACATCTTGGCCATGTTCTGTTATAATCTCCACCTGGCACAGCCAGAAGAGGACTGGCCACCCCTCATAGCCTGGCTCCTCTCTAGGTTTCTTCCTAGGTTTTGGCCTTTCTAGGGAGTTTTTCCTAGCCAACGTGCTTCAACACCTGCATTGCTTGCTGTTTGGTGTTTTAGGCTGGGTTTCTGTACAGTACTTTGAGATATCAGCTGATGTACGAAGGGCTATATAAATACATCTGATTGGTCCGCATGACTAGTCGATTGTTGAAAACTGTCGCATTTTTAGCTAAACCTAACATTCTGCTAACCTACCACCTTAATGATCCTAACCTGCTACGTTAGATCTCTTAGCCTGATATGTAAACATTAAGCTACTCATCACTGTTGATCCAGCCACTGATGTTTTTTGTTGTTGTGTTACACCCATCGCTGTTGATCCACCAACTTCTTTTGCAACGCCAACTTTCAGACACTCCAAGCAAATATTTTTTTCTAACTAACCTCATTGTTCTACCTGTGCTGCAAATATCCAGTTACCCACACTTGTCAATTTCAGCAGATCTGGGCCACGAGTTCCAACTGCGTAGTACGCAGCATTTGATGTCCTCGAACATGCCAGCTGTGGAACACGCGCTTTTACGACAGCGTACGACAGATTTGACTCCCATACGGCATTTACGTTACACGTGTGTTTCTTGCGAGTTTCTAGTCAAAATGGCCAAGTCAAAAGCTGCACGAAAGAGTGGAGAAACTATGAAGATTACAAGGTTTGTGCACTGAACTCACATTTTCAATAACTCGGACCTCTACTGATATTCTTTACAGTGCGACTAATTACTTGAAAGGAAAGGTCGAGAGCCACTGATGGTACCAAATACATCAAATTACGTTAAGTAGCTAACATTTGTGTTTTAGCTAGCTACCTGGCTCACCAAAGGAAAACGCTTAATGCATAGTACCAACTGTAAAGTTTGGTGGATTAAGAATAATGGTCTGGGCTGTTTTCGTGGTTGGGGCTATGCCCCTTAGTTCCAGTGAAGGAAAACCTTAACGCTACAGCATACCATGACAGCATACAATGATATTAGCCAAATCGCTAACTAACGTGATTTGGTGTATTTGGCACCATCAGTGGCTCTCGACCTTTCATTTCAAGTAATTAGTCGCACTTATTTATTACACTACATGACCAAAAGTATGTGGACACCTACTCTTCGAACATCTCATTCCAAAATCATGGGCATTACTATGGAGTTAAAATCCAATTGTATTGGTCACATACACGTGATTAGCAATGGTATAGCGGGTGTAGCGAAATGTTTGTGCTTCTAGCTCCAACAGTGCAGTAGTATCTAACAAGTAATATCTTAACAAATTGCACAACATACCCAAAAATCTAAGTAGGAATGAATTAAGGCTATATGTCTATGGACGAGCGATGTCAGAGCAGAACGGACTAAGATACAGTAGAATAGTATAGAATACAGTATATACATATGTGATGAGTAATGCAAGATATGTAAACAAAGGGTCCCCCCTTTGCTGCTATAACAGCCTCCACTCTTTTCCTGGCATCCACCAAACTCAGATTAGTCTGTTGGACTGCCAGATGGTGAAGTGTGATTATCACTCCAGAGAACATATTTCCACTTGCTCCAGAGTCCAATGGCGGCGAGCTTTACACCACTCTTTACACCACTTGCGCATGGTGATCGCTTGGCCATAGAAACTCATTTCACGCAGCCCCGGATGAACAGTTATTGTGCAGATGTTGCTTCCAGAGGCAGTTTGGAAGTCCATAGTGAGTGTTGCAACCGAGGACTAACCATTTTTACTCACTACACACTTCAGCACTCGGCGGTCCCGTTCTGTGAGCTTGTGACACTTCTGCACTCGGCGGTCCCGTTCTGTGAGCTTGTGACACTTCTGCACTCGGCGGTCCTGTTCTGTGAGCTTGTGACAATTCTGCGGTCCCGTTCTGTGAGCTTGTGACAATTCTGCACTCGGCGGTCCCGTTCTGTGAGCTTGTGACAATTCTGCACTCGGCGGTCCCGTTTTGTGAGCTTGTGTGGCCTCCCACTTCGCGCCTGAGCTGCTGTTGCTCCTAGACATTTCCACTTCATAATAACAGTACTTACAGTTGACCGGGGCAGCTCTCGCTGAGCAGAAATTTGACAAACTGAGTTGCTCCATCATATGACGGTGCCACGTTGAAAGTCACTGAGCTCTTCAGTAAGGCCATTCTACTGCCAATGTTTGTCTATGGAGATTTCCTGTGCTTGATTATTATACACCTGTAAGCAACAGGTGTGGCTGAAATAGCCAGATCCACTAATTTGAAGGGGTGTTCACATGTGTGTGTGTGCTAGCTAACTACACGTTGCACAGAACTCCGGGGCTAATGAGGATGGTCTTTTGTAGATTAGTCAAATATTGATGGAATAAAAAGATAACTAAGTGCGAAGTAACAGGTAGCTCTTTTGTCCCCCACTCCAGTTCCTGTGAGACGGTGGTCCAGGGGACGGATGACGAAGATGACGAGGAGCTTCAACGTGCACTGGCAGATGACATCATTAGTGCTAGTGAGGATGAGGTAGGATACACACACACCTACAGTAATTATCTTGAGCAATAATAAGACGGTAGCTTATCTGTATATTTGGAATTTGAAACATGCAGGAGGAACATGCAAGAGGTCACTATATTGAGAATCAGTATGCGCTGACTTTTCAAAGCACATGAATTCTGGATTGGTCGGTTCATTTAGGGTACAGTGTAGTGCTCTACGCTGACCTTTTTTACAAGGCACATGTTTGCTCCTAAGTTGAAAATGTATGCATACAGAAATACATTTAGGAGCATGGGAAAAAATGTCTCCGGGTAATAAAGCTAGAATCCTTCATTTTCTCAGTCGCTGGTGCTCCTAAATGAAAATTCCAGATCGCACTGCAAAATATTTACGTGCATGTGCGAGTAAAATGGACGAATGTAGAGCACTGCTGTGTGTTTTGTCTGATACAGGGAGGCAGCGATGATGAGAGGAAACACTGCAAGCTGCTGGAGGCCATCAGCTCGCTTGGGGGGAAAAAGAGGTGAGAGATGTCAGAACATTGTGCTCCTGTAGTACCTTCCTAGATGAGTTAGGCTTCTGGAGTTATACAGGAGAAATGAGGACTGGTGAACTTGGCCCACCAATTCATTATATTATTCACCAGTATGTAATGTTACATTTTTACTTGTATTGCTTTTGTAGCCATGTTTGATCTGTTTTTTTTTGTCTGATGTGCATTGTTCTCACGATCAGGAAGGGGTAGTGTTGGGGTAGTGTTGGGGCAGTGTTGGGGCAGTGTTGGGGTAGTGCTGGGGCAGTGCTGGGTTAGTGTTGGGGTAGTGTTGGGGTAGTGTTTTTGTCTGATGTGCATTGTTCTCACAATCAGGAAGAAGCTTACTGAACGGTCTGAAGCAAGCATTCAGGTGTCAGAATTCACAGTCAATGCTGAAGGTAAAATATGCTGAATGTACCTGATTTACTTATTTGAAAATACCTTGTGCTTTGTTAGTTTGTGAAAGTTAAATGTCTGTAATGTCAGGTTCCAGGAACCGTGATGGAAATCAAAATGTGTTTGAACAATAAGCTGAGTCTAAACTGTATGTCTGTCTGCGTGTCATGACTGACAGGTGAAGGAGACAAAATAAATTTGTCTGACCTCATTGGAACCTTGGATAAGACCCCCAGTGCCTTAATCAAGACGAAGAAGCAGCTGAAGAACCTTCAACACAACCAGAGCACCCTGGAGACGCCCCTGACCAGGAAGGAGACTGAGAAAGTAAGACCACCGACAGAGGCAGGATGTCTAGTCTTGAATGCAGGCCACTGTGCACAACTCAGACGATTGAACAAATATTCTTGTACAGATCCAAAGAGAAGTGGCTTTTGAGAAAACGTCGAAAGAGGTGTCTCGCTGGCAGAGTGTGGTCCTACAGAACCAGAAGGCAGAGCAGCTGGTCTTCCCACTGAACCAGGAACCCTCTGGCCCCAAACGCATAGAGCAGGTGGTGGCTGGATGGAAGGTGGGTGTAAAAAGATCCTTTTGATTTTGTTGGTTATGTAACATGATTATAAACTAATTTCAGATTCATATGTTATGTTCAAGGCCCAAACTCCCCTAGAACAGGAGATATTCAGCCTCCTACGCATGAACAAGCAGCCTCTCCATGACCCTGTCTTGACACCCACTGAGGAGGCTTCTCTCAGGGCCATGAGTCTGGAGGAGGTGAGTCCCCGCCTCAAGCATGACATCCAGTATGTGGTCAGATGCGTAAAATAAGCTGAATATGGTGTGTTAGTGCTGGGCAGGGACAGAGGCCTGCACGCACTACTGATATTGACTTCATTCTGTATGTAGACAAAACGGACAATGTACTGAAAAACAACAATGTACAAATTAGGGAGTTTTTCTAAATGGTTCTTGGTTGTCACATATCTACAACCAATATATAATACATTGTTACATTTTTTTTGCAGGCCAAGATCCGTCGTGCAGAACTCCAAAAAACCAGAGTACTACAGTCTTATTATGAAGCGAAAGCCAAAAGGGGGAAAAAAATCAAAAGCAAAAAGTGAGGGTTTGATATAACTGAACCATGTAGTTCCCTGTATTAATGAGGGTTTGATATAACTGAACCATGTATTACGTACCCTGTATTAATGAGGGTTTGATATAACTGAACCATGTATTACGTACCCTGTATTAATGAGGGTTTGATATAACTGAACCATGTATTACGTACCCTGTATTAATGAGGGTTTGATATAACTGAACCATGTATTACGTACCCTGTATTAATGAGGGTTTGATAGAACTGAACCATGTATTACGTACCCTGTATTAATGAGGGCTTGACGCTTTATTTATTTTGCACTACAAAAGTGAACTGTTGTATTGATTTTCCTAAATTGTGCGGTGAGAAGAAATTCCTAGCTTCTGTAGCTGTAAATTCTGCTGGAGGATGAGCAATGCGAAGTAAAAGGAAATTAGCTGATCCAGGGGGAGGTTTATTAACTGAGATGGTGGAAGGAAGGTGGCTTGTGAATGGTGTAAGGGAACATCGGAGGCACAACATGATGAATAACATTCCCATTTCTTCCCCAGATACCACAGGGTACAGAAGAAAGTGATGCGTAAGGAGTATCTAAAACAGTTTGATGAAATGGTTAAGACAGACCCTGCTGCTGCCTTGGAGGAGCTGAAGAAGATGGAACTGTCAAGAATGAAGGTAGTAGGCTTTGTGAGACCTTTACATGAAAGGAGAGAGTGATGGAAACAACTTGAAAGAAACTAAGAATAAACTGATTATTAGCATTAAACCTGCTTATTTTCTCTGTTTCATCTCTATTCCCACAGGAACGAATGTCTCTGAAGCACCAGAACAGTGGCAAATGGGCCAAGTCCAAGGCCATCATGGCAAAATATGATGATGGGGTAATGTGCTTTTAAGACGTTTTTAGATGTTTTTTTAAAAGATATTACACTACCAGTCGCAATATTTTATTAGCAAAAATATTTTAAATGTATTGGCGGGCAGTTTGAGAGAACCAGTGTTTTCAGAAAAGAGCTGTATCATGTGGAGATAGAAATTTATCAAAATGTTTAAAATATAAGTAGTGAGTCACAAAGATACCAATATTTTTTTCAAGACTAAAATCAATATAATCTGCAAATGACAATGAGAAAATGCAAAGATGGTGTGCATGTAAACATGCTGACTGGTCAAACGGTAATATTGTTTATACAACTCTTTATCAATCTTACACAATGTAATCAGTCACCAAAGTTGATGGTAATTTCATTTCTAGTTTAAATTCTGTAGTTTTTTTTAAATTAAAAAGTGTGTGTGAGGGCTGACCTCTGACCTGTCAAATATGGAACCCCGCTGCCTCAAGGGTCTTCCGGTCGCGGCTGGCTGCGACACAGCCTGGACTCGAACCCAGAATCTCTGGTGGCACAGATTCACTGTGATGCAGAATCTCTAGTGGCACAGCTTCACTGTGATAGAATCTCTAGTGGCACAGATTCACTGTGATGCAGAATCTCTGGTGGCACAGATTCACTGTGATGCAGAATCTCTAGTGGCACAGCTTCACTGTGATACAGTGCCTTAGACTACGGCACCAGTCAGGAGGCAACAATTGCATTTTATCGATGGCAATTTGAATGTACAGCAATCCTGATCCTGAGGCCCATTGTTGTGCCTTTCATCCACCGCCATCACCTCATGTTTCAGCATGATAAAGCACAGCCCCATATTGCAGGGATCTGTACACAATTCCTGGGAACTGAAAATGTCCCAGTTCTTCCATGGCCTACATACTCACCAGACATGTCACCAATCTGGAACGACGTGTACGACAACGTGGTCCAGTTCCCGCCAATATCCAGCAACTTCTCACTCTTCCAATGACAGTGAGACGACATTCCACAGGCCACAATCAACAGCCTGATCAACTGTATGCAAAAGACATGTCGTACTGCATGAAGCAAATGGTGGTCACACCAGATACTGACTGGTTTTCTGATTCACGCCCCTACTTCTTTTAAAGGTATCTGTGACCAACAGATGCATGTCTGTATTAGGGCCTAATGAATTTATATCAATTGACTGATATTCCTTTTTATGAACTCTTTGAAATTGTTGCATGGTGCGTTTTATATTTTTGTTCAATGTGTATATACGGGCTAATTTACAGACAGGTTTTTATTTAAAAGTTGCATTCTATATTTGCACAACACTTGTTTGACTCACTACTTTAATTTCTATCAAAATGTTTAAAATATATCGCCATAGGTATGTGTCGTGAGACTGAAATAAATTGGAGACTCATTTGGTTTCTCTTGGTCCCCAGGCTCGCAAAGCCATGCAGAAACAGCTGGAAGTGAACAAAGATCTGACGCAGAAGTTGGTAATACCTGCTGACGAAGATGAGGAGGATGAAGAGGAGTCAGCAGAGACCTTGCCAGACTTTGTGAATGACGTAGAGCCCATACTGGACCAGGTGAATCCATGGATGAGAGGCAAGCTTTCTACAGAGCCTATGATGGAGGAAAGCAACCGTTTAGATCCTCCTGTTTGGCCCAGAGAAGTGGGAAAACCAGGGGAAGGACGGGACGACCAAGAGGAGGATGAGGAGCAGATGGAGGAAACTGAAGAAGAATCACTTTTAAGAGGGTTTGAAGAGAGGCGGAAATTGCGTCAAACTGAAGATGTTAAGGTTGCACCTATGCCTATGGAGGAGAATGACGGTAAGGTGATTGATATAGTGTGTCACAATGTAGCATCAGGTCTTTGCAGATTAGTTTCACTCTATCATGATCCAGAGTGAAATGTCAGTGGGACAAGTTCCCAGTTTTGTGTTTGTGTTGTCTCTCACAAAGTACAACTCCTTTTCCATTCAAACTCCAGAAGGGAAGAAAGCTGAGATTTTAGAGATCTCTGATGATGATGAAGAGGCTGTAGAGATTTCAGATGATGAAGAGGCTTTAGAGGTCTCTGATGATGAGGAGGCTGGGCTCTCAACTTTCACCAGCCTGTTCCATGGGCTAGTGAACCACATGGAGCTTCCAGCTGACCAGCCCAAGGCAGGCCCAGGTCTAGGCCAGGGGGAGAGCCCTGCCCTGCTGGAGGAGGGCCTGGTACGGGTTAGGACCCTGGAGGATGTGGAGCTGCTCAGTCAGGACATCTCTGCCAGTGACACAGCACTTCTGACCACCCAGATTCTGGGCACAGAGGAAACAGACACTCAGTCTGCAACTCGACAGGCAGACAAAAAGAGAAAGAAAATGATTGATCCCAATGAGGTTCTGACCAAGGAAGCAAAGGTCATCGAAATGCCGTTTGCTCCAACAGCTGTTGAGGATGTTGAGGTAAGGGACACAGTTCAAAGACCAATACATGTATTTTTCATCTGAAATGAGCGCCCTTCGGTTTGCAGAAGGCTTCAATGCACCAATCAGCTCACCTTCCTGCAAAAAGATCTTTACGTATCCTATGCTGTTACCTGGGAAATTAAACTCTGCCTTTACCTGTCATGTATTACCATCTCAGGACAAGGAGGAACAGAGGGTCATCATTAAAGAGGCCTTTGCAGGAGATGATGTCATCTCCGACTTCCTGAAGGACAAAAGGAAACAGGAGGAGGCAGGAAGGCCGAAGGTTATTGACCTGACGTTGCCTGGGTGGGGAGAGTGGGGGGGCCTCGGTCTCCAACCTTCTCGTAGCAAACGCAAGAGGTAAGTAGATGGCAAAGGCATTGAATTGTGGTCTTTTGACAAACTGCTCCAAGTGGTATCATGCAGGCTTAGTGAAGGTATTTTTGAGTTTGTCCCCCTAACATTGTTTGCTTTTTCGTCCACTTAAGATTCCGGGTAAAAGTTGCTCCACCTCCACCAAGACAAGACCAAAAGCTCCCTAACATCATAATCGCAGAGAAGCGGGATTCCTCCATTGCTGCACACCAGGTGACCTAGCTCGCGTACTATTTACTACGAAGATATGACATTGTCAGATGAGGATGGTCCCCCCAAAAAAAAAAAAAACAAGTATGACAATGAGTTCTGGTTTAACTTCTTCTTTCTTCTTCTCTTGCAGGTGTGTCAGTTACCGTTCCCATTTGAGAACCCCATACAGTTCGAGCGCACCATCCGTTCTCCTGTTGGCCGCACCTGGAACACCCAAAACGCAGTGCAGAAGATCACAGCGCCAAAGGTCGTCACCCAGTTAGGTGCCATCATTGAGCCAATTGCTCGGGAGGACTTAATAAAGGACAACAGACAGGCAGTCACAGGGCCCAGTATTAACCTGGAGTCAGACCAAGGACCTCAGAAGAAAAGACGCTCGCAGCAAAAGAAGAAGCACAAACGCAAAAAAAACTGATGGTCCTAACTAGTTGTCATCACTGAAATGTCTGAGACTGTTGATAAGAACTCATTCTGTTCATTATTTTAGGGGCTTGATTCAATCCGTATCGCTGAAGTTCAGCGCTATAGTGCAATTTGAAATGTCAAGGTGTCAATTGAGCTCACATACAGCATTTATCGTATATGCCGTCTCTGCGAACGCAGACACGTTGCCTTTTAAATGTCAATCACGCTACAGATTGAATCGAGCCGTCCGGTTGAATTTGACTGCAGAGGGTTCTGTGTCTACTGGTTATGTCTATTTTAGTGGTTGACTCTAATGAGGGGAAACCAAGCTGTGCGCTTTCTGGGCAGTTCTGACTAATTACCATACCTGCCTCTGTAAGGAAAGCCAGTTGACCTGATGGTTCTTGGGGAGTTGTTCACTCCAGATATTGTTTGTTATAAATAAAACCTTGAAATGAGACCATGTCATGAAATTATATTGTAAACCTGAATCTGGGATATATCAACAAAAACCAGGTGTTGAAATGGAGGATATAAAAGTACACTTCCATAAGAAAACATCTGTTTATATGAAATTGTTTTGTTGGTGTAAAGTGCTTAATAAAACAAAGCTCACTGTCTGGACCTTTCAGGACTATTCTGTATGAGGTGCTGTTTTCTTTTACCATTATGTTTAGAACATTTTGCTACATGGAGTGCGTTTGCTGGAAAAAGTTGATTCTTGAGAGATATTCCATCAGCAAAATAATTTTTTGACTCATCCAGAGCCATGGTCAGTAATCCATAGATTAGAGCTACTCATGGTGTAAAAGCTTGCTGTTGATGACATGACTTGGTGATTAAACACAGTTTACTTGGTCACATTGTACAATAACTTTCCATTGCAGTTCAGAGAATTTGACATCAAGCCACGAGTCCAGTGAGCATAATTGATATTTTTCATGGCTGTATGTGGAGAAAGAGTTGCTTTGTTTTGCCATGCATAGAAAAACATGTTTTTGGGGGAAATAGAATGGGGAACTGTTGCTCTTGCGCGTGGTCAAGGGTTCACCTGACACCCCTGTTGGTGCACGGGCATGTGCACGAGTGGTGAGTAAAATTGTCATTTTTCACAGCAGTGTGTGAAGAAGAAAGAGTTACTTTGTCTTGCCATGAAAAGAGGATAAAGCTTTTTGGGGGTGGGGGGATAGAATATGGGGACTGTTGCTCTTGCGCATGTCAAGGGTTCAGCCCTGTTAGTGCACAGGCATGTGCATGAGTGACTCAGCAGTAATTTGCTTCAAAAGAGCATCTCTTGATTCAAGGCTCCCATTTCACTCTTCCCCCACCTGCCCTCTGTACGTAGTGCTGCTGTGCTGGATTACTTTGACTTGACCTGATGGAGCTGTTGATGTTTAGTCTGGTCCTTCTACAAGGGATCTCTCCCTGCTTTAGCTTTCCCAATGGTGCACCCACCTCCGCCTGTGATGACATGGTTCCTCGTCACACTGGGGTGCAGCCACAGCCCACCCCAGCACCCTACACCATCCTCACCAGCACCAAGACCCTTCAGACTGGCCAGCCCATTACAGGTAAGATGTTGGACATCCTACCTACACCTTACAGCTTTGGACATGCCCAAGGAACTAGATGTGATTTCTAATTTGATCGGACCAGTAACACTTGTCTACTGACATTATGAAATAACCCTAAAAAATAGTTCACAAATTAGAAAAATGTGTTGTCTTAAATATTACAGTTCTTAGTTCATAGTGGAAGGGATAAGGCAGGCCAATGATAGTGGTCACATCTAGGCACTTTTCGATGGGTAAGACAGTGTGTCAGAGGCTTCTTACATTTTCTGTTATCATGCCTGAACATTGATTCAAGATACCACATTTCTGCAGATGAAGGGGAACGCAATGGCCTGTTTGTATCACTCTGTACTGTTTGTTGGTATATTTCCCCATAAGTGACCATAACTGGAACAAACTACAGAGGCGTGCTTCTGGAGGCCAGATCGGCAGCCAGCACTAGCACTAATGCTTTAGGAAGTTGGCAACTTCCTCCTCCAGATACCAAATTCCTGCAGGTAAGTTAATAGCTTCCCATGTTGTAACCTAATTGGGGTGAAAATTCCACGAGTAAATTAAACATTCTAGAAAGAGATTGACAAGTCTGATTGTGTCTCCAAGTGCTCAGGAAATAAAGAAGGTGCCATCACCCATGCCAATACTAATGTGAAAGACGACACTACTGTGTTTACCTGGTTACCACCCAACAATACCAACACGATCTACTTCATGTAAGAACATAACACCAAGGGCTCTATTCAATCTGTATAGTTCAGTGTTACATTATTAAGTTTAGAGCCTCATCACCCTTACTACACTTTTCTAAAAAATACCATTGGCTACACTTATTACTCAAATGTAAACTTGCATATTTGCTCAATCTCGACCACTACCTCCAGAGGCCATGTTAAAAGCAATGTTCAGGCATTCACGGTAAAGACTGCATATGTCTGCTCAATCGGGAATAATCTTTACATTTCCAGTACGCAATCCTTAAGCTTCAGCGATCCAGATTGAATATAGAGCCCTGAATCTAATCTTGAACCCTTTGTGAGTCTATAAAACTAGATGATCCGTTTTGCTCCGCACGTTATACACAAATGATATGACAATGTTAATGAATTCTTATAATACATGACATTAGAAGAATAAGGGTACATTTACCATTAAATTATATGCCAATTTAAATCAAAAGTCAGATTTTAAAAAATCTGTTTCTCTCACACACAGCATTTTGACAGGCAAACTTTCATTAATCTGCATTGCACTTTTTTTTCAGGGCCACTATAGCCCAACAGCGCACTGTCTACTGGTTGAATATCAGGTCAGGAACTTTGATCAAAGGTGGGTGTGAATGTACTACAGTAAATTAGATTATGATCCATCTCACTTTCTCTTCCAGGGGTCTGTGCTGACCTCTTTCTACTGTATCTTGTGTCTCAGGATCAGAGGGCATTGGTCTGGCTACAGGTGGAAATCCAGGGATGGCCAGTAAAGGGTTTCTGCTGCTCCTTGCCCCATGTATGCTGGTGTCACAGATGCTCCCAAGATAGTTTCATTCCATTTTGATTCTACCGAAGCAGCTTCCATCATCTGCTTTTATTGGAAAAAATATTGATTGCATGATATATTGTATTAGAAAAAAAGTACTTTCCATACAAAAGTTTTAGATTAAAGGTAGTATCATGCAGCAGTTTGTGATACATTTGCTTTGTCTTCATTCAATTGGGGACTAAAATCCATCCTAATTATTTTACTTCACTATAACCTCATTTATACTTGTTAACATGTCCTGATGTTGTCCATATTCTGATTGTCAGAAATATGTCTACACACGGTATTACAATGTCATCTGTCCACTGTGTCCGCATTGTGACCAGATGTCATGGTTCTACCTTGTCTTAAAATAAAAAGCATACAAGTCAATGGTGGCACTTGTCAATTTGTTTGAAGGCAGATTATTATTTAAATACCTTACTGTCCAGATCCATCAACACATGAGTGCCTGACTAGCTCTGGAGTTCATCAGGAAGATCTTCCCAATGTCTTTAATTCTACACCCATGTAAAAATGTGAGCATAGAACCAGGTTTAAATGGGGGGAGGCTGGGCAATGAGTTTTGTTTACTCTAGAGGGCACTTTGCCTACCACATGTAAGGCAACTATGCCAATTTCCCACCAGACTCCTAATGTAAAGCATACCATAATACCATAACATGTGGACAGGAGTTGAACTACATTCCAACTGTAGAAATGAGAACTGTGCGGTCACAAGCCAAAAGGGAGTGTTCTGGGATCATGTAACACGCCTATGGCAAGACTAGCCAACAAGGCACCGGACACCATTGGCACAAACTAAATATTATTTTTAGTCTGTTCAAACTTGTCAGCGACTATATTTCACTTCTTGGATCATTATGCCATAACTCAACCAAATCCAAGTATGTATGACTGCGTAGGGCAACAGGCCAGTTAAACCAGGTAGTGCAAATTCATGCAATGGGTTCAGTTTACATTGCAGTCTCCAGATGTTTCAAAATCTTCATATTCCATCTGCTGAAAACATCCTGGAAGTTTATTACATGCTGAAACACTGGTACAGTAATTTCATTTAAATTGTAATAGACTATAACCATAGCTTTAAGTCAGAGGCTAAGTAGTTGATAAGCACAGAACTATAGCTGTAAGTGGTGTAATCGGCTTCATGCACTTGATTAGCCAATCAGTGCACATTTCCCATAATCTCTGAAGCCCACAGTCAACAAAACTGCATACCAATAGAACAGTTCACTTTGCAGCCCCCCCCCCCCCATAAAAAAACACCACTGACATCATCCAGTGTAGGTTTGTCCATTATAATGAATTTATTCAAGTGGTGGTTAGAAACATACCCACTGGTGGACAGGAGTAGTATTTGAGGTTTCTTATACAGGAATGACATTGGTAAATGAGATCGGAACGTTTGAAAGATAATCAACTTACAGCCGCCACCCTCAACTAGTAGCAGACCACTAGCTGGTTCACATAAATAAGGCAGAATGCAGGATCCATAGGAGTGGAAAGTTGTTACATTTAGCCATTTAATGTAAATTCAACAGTGATGTTAAAAAAACAATAATTTAAAGGACTTTCTTTAGCTCATCGTACAAGACCAGCACAAAGGCACCACCCATGCCTCTGAGAACATTGGACCAGGCTCCCTTGAAGAAGGCCTTGCCACCCTCATCACGAGCAATCTTCTTCCAGCAGTCAATGGTACCAGAGTACATGATATCAGCTGGAGGAAAAAGTTGACCCAAGTTAGGACATAATGTCAATTTAGTTGTATTTGGAATTGCATGTTTCTACTAGTCTTCCAATGTACAATTTCTCCCTAAACACTGGACAGTGTAGGTGAGGAGGAAAACTCACCTCCTTTACGGCCAGACTGCATCATCATACGACGACGGACAGTGTCGAAGGGGTAGGAGGTCAGGCCGGCCACAGCAGTTACAGACTGAGCGATTGCCCAGCTCACTAAGATGGAAGCGTTCTTGGAGTCTGGCAGCATACCTGTTACATACCACACATAATATTACATATGCATATCGCACAAACGGACAGCTTTCTGTGAAAAGCTGTTTATGGTGTTAAAAAGTCTATACCTTTAGCTGTGTCATAAATTCCGAAGTATGAAGCTCTGTAGATGATGATGCCCTGGACAGACACTGCGAAGCCCTGGTACAGACCCCTCATACCGTCAGACCTGAACGTCTTCGCCAAGCAGTCTGCCAGACCGTTGTACTCCCTCGCACCAGCTTTTCCGACATCAGCTCCCAGACGGGTTCTAGCGAAATCAAGAGGGTAGACAAAGCAAAGGGAGGTGGCTCCTGCAGCACCACCAGAGGCCAGGTTGCCAGCGAAGTACCTCCAGAACTGCTTTCGCTTGTCTACGCCGTCAAGGAAGACACTCTTGTACTTGTCTTTGAAAGCAAAGTTGAGGGCCTGGGTGGGGAAGTATCTGATGACATTAGCCAGGTTACCTCTCCAGAAGGCAAGGAAGCCCTGCTCCTTTGGAATGCGGGTAACACAATCTATGATACCCTTGTACTGCATTTCTTTGCTGATCTGCTTGCTGGCATGTTGGACCTGTTAAGAATATGAGAACACTTATATGATAAAATATATAAACCCTTAGATGCATGCTGGTAATGCTGACGTTTCCTGCCCTGCAGTAATCTCCGAGCGCTGCTCGTCTCGACCTTGCCACCTGCTTAAATCCGGTCTTTCTGGTTGCTAACGATTTGCATCAACTATTTAATTGAACAAGATAGACTAAGAACACTAGATTACTGTTTGCCGGTCAAATTACCCTGCAGACTTTCAACGCCAGCCAGGTATTTAGTTTAACCTCAGTTCTACCACTGTGGCTGCAGTAACTACACAACTACTCGATTGTTCAATTCGTGATAATGTATATTTTACTGGTATGATTTACTACGAAACCAAGCTAGTTAGTCGAGTAAAGTAACTAAATTGTTACATGTAAATTAGTTGTGTAGTTAGCGATATCAGGTGCCATCCAGAAAGAGGAATAGCCCAATGTCATAGACTGGCCCTGGCTTTGTTAGCTAGCTAACGTTAGCATTGTGTGGCTGAGCTAGCCAACCTGTACTAGTGACGGACTGCGTTAGCCAGCCGGCTAACGTGTAGGTCATTTGAAACATCTCATGACCTCGAATTATGGCAACCAGCAGAAGATGCTAGATAACCATCCTGCGTTTATTGAACATATCAAATCAATATAACAGCCTCAAGACATTGAAAAGACATACCTAGCTAAATGTAAAGTTGCCGCAAGGGTGATAAGCAGCGTGCATTTCTCTAGCTAGTGATAACGGCTAAGTTAGCTAGCTGATGCTTGCCATGCAGCAGAGGCGGCATAACTTTAGCTAGTCATGGACCAATAGCTACCTGAAGGAGAAGCTTGACTCTCTCGATGGGCGCAACCGCCGTTTTGGAGATGGCAGCGGAGATGCCACCAGCCAAGAAATCCTTGGCAAATGAAACTGCGGTCTCGTTCATTGTGCGATGTTATAAATTGACTTGCAGACAGAAGAACACTTGCCCTGCAACAGCGGATGGCCTACCACGAAATGGCCGATTTTATAGACGCGTAGGAATTTTATGAATTCAGCAGATCGCGAGACACAGCGGGAACTCATATCACATTGTCATCTGACGATAGTCGCAGGGGAGAAGTTATCCGCAATCACAGATTTAGCGTCGTCACTAGTTACCACAAGAACAAAATCATAATTACGTCTACAATTTATCTTCTTAAAATCTGATTTAAACCTAACCACACAGCTAACCTTATGCCTAACCCTGACCTTAACTGAAGAGAAAAAATGAACATTTTGTTTTCATTCATCTTTACGAATTTGTGGCTGTGGTAATTTGTGACAACCCAGATCTAGGATTATATCGTCATACCCATCCTTAATCTCAACAATCAATGGGACCTAAAATATATCTGACCCTGTATCAGTGGAAGGTGCAACTTCTACCTCCCACGAATGCCTTTGTAATAAGGGGTTTATTCAGAAGGGGCACAATCATTTTAAACATTGCAGATAAAATGCAACATGATTTCCTATTATAATCTAAACCCCATGAAATCAATTTGAATATGCCTCATCAACATTGTCATAGCACCCTTCAAAATGTAACAAATGTCAAATGAGAAGTCTACAGTACCATGACCTGATGGTTCATCACCACTACTTTACATGCAATTGTTGGACATAGACAAAATTAGAATTTGCTGTATTTTTATTGGGTGAATTCTCAAACCCTGCTGTGATTACAAACTAAGCTACAGTGGTCGATGGTCACAGATTACAAAAAAATAGTAAAACCCAGGTCAGGATTTAGTTTAATGTAAAGAGAGGCGACAGTATACAGTATTATATTATACCATGCTACTCAGTGCCAGAATGTCAGAAGATAGGACACATTTTTATAGTTTGAATCTAATCTACATGATGACATATCTGTATCAACTAATATTTTTTTTAGAAAAAGTGGTATCAACACAGTGTTTGAAATGGCTTCTGGCAAATAAATTACATTCTATATATTTACAATATGACAAAGCAAGATGGGGCCTGTCCTAACAGTGACAATTGTGAATCTGGACAATGTAATGATGCAGTTGATCAACATTCTCGTATGATTACATTTGTATTTTAGGCTACACACCATTGAAACAACTTAAGAAGCCATTCTCAAGAAAGAGATTCCAATCACTTCACTTGAAATGGACATTTCATATTAAATTTTTCCTTACAAGAAATCAAAATTGTCTAGCCATGGTCATTTTCTTTTTACAAAGATTAAAGAACTAGCCATGGAGCCGCAATGTTCTGCCTTTTTCAGTCCTTGTGCTCTTCCCCACGCCCCAACATATCCTCTGGGACATCCTTGTCCTCTTTGCTGCGTTTGCTTTTCTTGTGCTTGTGTCTACGATGCCCCTCCCCCTCATCATCATGCTGCTTGCTGTAAGGAAATGAATAATATAATATAATTCTGTTAACATTTTTGTAAGCGTTTATCTTAAGGCTTAAAGTGAGTAACCACACATTGCTAGTGAAAAAGAACCACAAGCTTATCAATGTAGCTTATGTTCATCAATCTCATAAATGTAGGCCAGTAAAGTAAAACCTAACCAAGTGTGTATAATATATTTGCAATAAACCACAAATTCTGTCCTACTGCATTTTCCTTTTTCTCAATCTGACAATACTAACTTTCCCTCACCGTTTGGAAGACTTGTGTTTACCACTCTCCTCTTTGTCACGATGGCGTCTGTCTCGCTGATGCTCCTCCCTCTCCCTGCTACGCCCACCGCTGCTGTCGTGAACATGAAGGTAACTGTGCTCAAATTCTCGCTCACTCTCTCGATCATGGCTGTAGTAGTGGTAACGGTCATCCTCACTAGGACAGATATCAGGACAGATGAGAGAAATTTAAGGCATGCGAAGGTTCAATTTCACCACAAAACATAAGCAAATGTATCTACACTGTTTAACTTTCTTTTTCTTTGTTGACGCACTTATATTCGCTGGTGGTTGGAGTATGACCTCTCTCTTGATCTCTGTCTCTTTCACTATGACTTCCTTGGTACTCCCAATGCCCTCGTCCTCTGTCTTCCCCCCCCTTCTCCAGCACAGAGCCCCAAGGCATGTGTGATGATGAGACTGGAGGGTAGCTAATGAAGCTTGACTCTGAAAGAAAATACACTGCATTAACTGCAATACAAGGGGAAGTTATTTGATGTGTGGAGTATAAGGCATGACAATTGTATTTTGAACCTGCCAGGTAAACACGATACATACCTCCACTGTTGTATCCAAAAGGAAGAGGGGCTCTACTGCTGTAATTCAGGGAAGGACACATTGTCAGGATTAAGACCATCACTTAAACATTCACACAAATGTGGCAGAGTAAAGAGAGGCTCTGACTGGTACTCTGCTTATGAAACAGAAGTTGTCTGAGTCTGATGCCTCACTGCAGTCCATAGTAGAGCTGCAGGAAGATGTTTTGGGGTGGGGGTGCTAATTGTTTCAGAAAGAATTTTTAGCATGGCTTACAGACTGCTCTATTGGTCTGCTAATACAGGACTATTAAATGCCTAGTGCACTACTTTTGTGAGAGAGAAAAAATTTCAGGGGGTACTGCAGCACCCTCAGCACCCCTACTTCCTGTGGCTATGGTTGATAGCACAGCAGAGGTACCTGTCCTATCATCAAAAGAGTGGCCCGGCAAACCGGTTTGCAGACATTTTGGAGTTGGGCATGGCTTTAGAGCAGCGTCTGAACGTATTACCTTATTAATGCATTAGTACATTTTAATTAGTCTATTGACTCTCACATACCTATCCACAGGTGGCATCATCAAGGTAGGGGGAGGAGCAAGGGGAGGTAGAAACAGGCCTAGGGGAAAAGCCGTATGTAATCATCACCAAACAACAAATATTTGATCTTGAGTATAACTATGTAGCATAGACATTCAGATTACATTTCTAGATGAATGTTTATGCATGTTTACAGCCATTTCAAAGCATGTTGTATAATATTATCATACTACAATAAAAATGCAGTTCTCTTGAATCCTCTAGGAAACTAAGGACTACACAGAGTTTTGTGGTCTAGCTTTAAAAACTTACCTGTAATGGAAGGTGGGGGCATACCTGAGAATGAGACCAAACATGTAAAGGTATTATAACATTATGTTATAATTTGTCATGGCTCTCCTTATCATATCACAATACTATGCATTTGGTATGCTTTCATTCATGTTCTGGATAAAGAATGATACCTTACCTGGGGGGTGAAGAGGTGGGGGCATACCAGATACTGGTGGAGGAGGATGCAGGAAGTGTGGTGGGGGCATACCCATTGGAAGAGGAAGAGGAGGTCCTGCTGGTGGAACCAAGGGTTGTACCTTGTTACCATGGTCTCCGAGCACCTGCAGAGTTGTTGAGAACATTGAATGATGCAGAACAATAGGTGTAGGTGTGTGTCTTACTCTCCTTAGCCTGCAGTTATCTTTGACTTCATCACATAAAATCATTGAATGTGTGAACTGATTAACCTGGATAGGATTCTGTTCCTGCATTTCCCTCCTTCGGCCTTCAACCCGGCGAATGGCTCCTGTCTGTCCACCAATCACATCAATAGTTCCACCCAATTTCCTACAGAAAGAGATGACAGACATCTGTACTCTCTCTCACTGCAGTCAGGAGCCATTTATGCTTCACATGATTTCTCTACCAAGTGTAAAATAAGTATTTAACAAACGTAGCTCTTTACAATCCAGTTCTTTAGGAAAATGTTGTACCAGATCTGAGTTAGCCTCGTAGATCCCAGACCTAGGGCAGCAACAGCACTTGGTCTGGGATTAATGATTGAGACAAAAAAAATGTTTAAAGCCAATAAATCACGAGGCTGAAATGCCAGAATGTCATGATTTGAAACCAAAGTTTTGCAGGCAAAACCTTGGCAGTGGTTTTAGTGAAGGTGGTTGATGCAAACTAGCCACTTGCGAAATGCACTCATGAAAAATAACCCCTGTGATCTCCATCTTGCTAGCTACTATTTTGTGTCCAGGAATGTTTACGTTAGGACAACAAGCTAATAACGCAAAAAGAGGATAAGGCAGTGATGTAAGAAAGCCGAATGTCCCAACACCGCCCTTTCCTCTATGCCAAACTGACATTGTGGGAGACAAGACTGAGTTGGTGTGATGCTTGAACAGGTAGAGGTTATTACTTCCATATTTAAGCATAACTTTATTAACAGGTTTTCAAATAAAATCAAATGTTACTGGTCACATAAACATGGTTAGCAGATGTTATTGCGATGGTAGCAGAATGCTTGTGTTTCTAGTTCCGACAGTGCAGCAATATCTAACATGTAAGTTAACAATTCCACAACTACATAATACACACAAATCTAAGTAAAGGAATGGAATATATAAACCTAGCAATAACAAAAAAGTCCTCTCACTGTCAACTGTGTTTATTTTCAGAAAACTTAACATGTGTAAATATTTGTATGAACATAACAAGATTCAACAACTGTGTAACGGTTCTCTTGTGGTGAAGGTGAGTCGGACCAAAATGCAGTGTGTAGATTGCGATCCATGTTTAATGAACAAATGTAAACACGAATCAATACAAACACTACAAAACAATAAACGTAACGAAAACCGAAACAGCCTAATACTGGTGCACATACACACAGAACAAGGACATCAAGACACTAAGGACAATCACCCATTAAAACACACAAAGAATATGGCTGCCTAAATATGGTTCCCAATCAGAGACAACGATAAACACCTGCCTCTGATTGAGAGCCACTTCAGACAGTCATAGACTTAACTAGAACACCCCACTAAGCTACAATCCCAATACACACACACCACATACAAAAACCCATGTCACACCCTGGCCTGACCAAATAAATGAAGATAAACACAAAATACTTCGACCAGGGCGTGACAGAACGGACTGCCGAACGCACCTCAAAACAATAGGGAGGGTCCGGGTGGGCGTCTGTCCATGGTGGCGGCTCTGGCGCGGGACGTGGACTCCACTCAAACACTGTCTTAGTCCCGCCTCCTCGCGTCCTTGGATAGTCCACCCTCGCCGCCGACCATGGCCTCGTATTCCTCACCCAGAACCCCACTGGACTGAGGAGCAGATCGGGACTGAGGGGCAGCTCGGGACTGAGGGGCAGCTCGGGACTGAGGCAGCTCGGGAGTGAAAGGAAGCTCGGGAGTGAAAGGAAGCTCGGGAGTGAAAGGAAGCTCGGGAGTGAAAGGAAGCTCGGGAGTGAAAGGAAGCTCGGGAGTGAGAGGAAGCTCGGGAGTGAGAGGAAGCTCAGGAGTGAGAGGAAGCTCAGGAGTGAGAGGAAGCTCAGGCAGGTTGATGGATCTACCAGATTCTGGCTGGCTGGTGGTTTCGGCAGATCCTGGCTGACTGGCGGATCCTGGCTGACTGGCGGATCTGGCAGATCCTGGCTGACTGCCGGATCCTGGCCGACTGGCGGATCCTGGCCGACTGGCGGTTCTGGCAGATCCCGGCGGATCTGGAAGATCCCGGCGGATCTGGAAGAGTCTGGTTGACTGGCGGATCTGGAAGAGTCTGGTTGACTGGCGGATCTGGAAGAGTCTGGTTGACTGGCGGATCTGGAAGAGTCTGGCTGACTGGCGGATCTGGAAGAGTCTGGCTGACTGGCGGATCTGGAAGAGTCTGGCTGACTGGCGGATCTGGAAGAGTCTGGTTGACAGGAAGAGTCAGGTTGACTGGATCTGGAAGAGTCTGCTGATGGCGGATCTGGAAGAGTCTGACTGGCGGATCTGGAAGAGTCTGGCTGCTCCTGGAAGAGTCTGGCTGACTGGCGGCTCTGGAAGAGTCTGGCTCCATGGCTGACTGGCTGACTGCTCTGACTGCGGCTCTGGCTGCTCCACAGACTGGCAGCTCTGGCTGCTCCATGTGGCTGACAGACTGGCAGCTCCTTGCAGACTGGCAGCTCCTTGCAGACTGGCAGCTCCTTGCAGACTGGCAGCTCCTTGCAGACTGGCAGCTCTGGCTGCTCCATGCAGACTGGCAGGTCTGGCTGCTTCATGCAGACTGGCAGCTCCATGTAGACTGGCAGCTCTGGCTGCTCCATGCAGGCTGGCAGCTCCATGTAGACTGGCAGCTCTGGCTGCTCCATGCAGGCTGGCAGCACTGGCTGCCCTGAACAGGCAGGAGACTCCAGCAGCACTGTAGAGGATGAAGGCTCTGGCAGCGCTGAACAGGCGGGAGACTCCAGCAGCGCTGTAGAGGAGGAAGGCTCTAGCTGCGCTGAACAGGCGGGAGACCCCGGCAGCGCTGGAGAGGCGAGGTGCACTGTAGGCCTGATGCGTGGTGCTGGCACTGGTGGGACTGGACCAAGAACACGCACAGGAAGCCTGGTGCGGGGAGGTGCTACCGGAGGGCTGGGGTGTGGAGGTGGTACTGGATAGACCGGACTGTGCAGGCGCACTGGAGCTCTTGAGCACCGAGCCTGCCCAACCTTACCCGGTTGAATGCTCTCGGTCTCCCTGCCAGTGCGGCGAGGTGGAATAGCCCGCACTGGGCTATGCAGGCGAACCGGAGACACCGAGCGTAAGGCTGGTGCCATGTAAGCCGGCCCAAGGAGACGCACTGGGGGCCAGATGCGTAGAGCCGGCTTCATGGCATTTGGCTCGACGCTCAATCTAGCCCGGCCGATACGCGGAGCTGGAATATACCGCACCGGGCTATGCACCCGCACTGGAGACACTGTGCGCACCACAGCATAACACGGTGCCTGCCCGGTCTCTCTAGCCCCCCGGTAAGCACAGGGAGTTTGCGCAGGTCTCCTACCTGGCGTAGCCATACTCCCTGTGAGCCCCCAAGAAATTTTTGGTGCTTGCTAACCGTGTTCCCTCGTATCGCCGGCTCCTCTCTCCGGCTGCCTCTGCTCTCCTAAGTTCCTCCACCTGTTCCCATGGAAAGTGATCCCTTCCCACCAAGATCTCCTCCCATGTGTAGCAACCCTTGCCATCCAATATATCGTCCCATGTCCAATCCTCATTGCGCCGCTGTTGCTGCCTTTGTTGCTTCTCCTGTGGCTCCTGCCTGTTGACACGCTGCTTGGTCCGTTTGTGGTGGGTGATTCTGTAACGGTTCTCTTGTGGTGAAGGTGAGTCGGACCAAAATGCAGCGTGTAGATTGCGATCCATGTTTAATGAACAAAACGTAAACACAAATCAATACAAACACTACAAAACAATAAACGTAACGAAAACCGAAACAGCCTAATACTGGTGCACATACACACAGAACAAGGACATCAAGACACTAAGGACAATCACCCACGAAACACACAAAGAATATGGCTGCCTCTGAAGAACCACTATGGTTCCCCAATCAGAGACAACATAAACACCTGCACACTGATTGAGAACCAAAATACTTTGACAGGGCGTGACAAACCATAGACTTAACTAGAACGTCAGTGAAGAGCACTTTTGCTAGTCTTGTCTGGTGAGATGTTACCCCACTCTCCTGAACAAAGGGGGCGGGGGGGTCAAATGAAAAGTAACAGTCAGCACGGTGGGTTTGTGCCCATAGGCAATGGGATTGTTGCCAGTGATGTCTGGTGAGGACCTGCCTGGAGGGTATAACAGGCCTACAAGCTTCCTCAGTACACCCTCTCAGCCTATTGTGGACAGTCTGAGCACTGATGGAGGGATTGTGCGTTCCTGGTGTAACTTGGTGAGACGGGCAGTTGTTGTTGCCATCCTGTCCCATAGGCAATGGTGTGATGTCTGCAGTTGCCTTATAACAGGCCTACAAGCCCTCAGTCCCCTCTCTCAGCCTATTGTGGACAGTCTGAGCACTGATGGAGGGATTGTGCCACACCTGTCCTGTCCCGCAGGTGTGATGTTTGGATGTACCGATCCTGTGCAGGTGTTGTTACACGTGGTCTGCCACTGTGAGGACGATCAGCTGTCCATTCTGTCTCCATGTAGCGCCGTTTTAGACGCCTCACACTACGGACATTGGAATTTATTGCCTTGGCCACATCTGCAGTCCTCATGCCTCCTTGCAGCATGCTTAAGGCACGTTCACGCAGATGAGCAGGGACTCTGGGTATCTTTCTTTTGGTGTTTTTCAGAGTCAGTAGAAAGGCCTCTTTAGTGTCCTAAGTTTTCATAACTGTGACCTTAATTTCCTACCGTCTGTAAGCTGTTAGTGTCTTAACGACTGTTCCACAGGTGCATGTTCATTAATTGTTTATGGTTCATTGAACAAGCATGGGAAACAGTGTTTAAACCCTTTACAATTAAAAAAAAGTAAAGTTATTTGGATTTTTACGAATTATTTGAAAGACAGGATCCTGAAAAAGGGATGTTTCTTTTTTTGCTGACTTTACATAGAAATATATGGATGAGCAATGACAGAGCGGCATAGGCAAGATGCAATAGATGGTATAAAATACTGTATATACATATGAGATGAGTAATGCAAGATATGTAAACATTATTAAAGTGCCATTATTAAAGTGACTAGTGATCCATTTATTAAAGTGGCAAATTATTTCAAGTCTGTATGTAGGCAGCAGCCTCTCTCTGTTAGTAACAGTCTGAATCCCTCTGACGTGTTTACCTGTTAGGTGGGGGTCCTGCCTTCAGTCTGTTGGCAGCGAGGGCCAAGACTGAAGCAGGGGGAAAGTCTGGCTTGTAATCAGGCTTGATAGAAGACGGTTCTGTATCCTTTTCTAAAGTGGTTGCCCTTCCCTGCTGAACCTCGAAAATAAAACAATTATCCAATTATTTCCCACCCGCAAAATATCACTGTTAATATAATCAAATCTATGTTAGTACTATATCACATTTAGAAATAAGATAGACTATTATTTTATATTAACATTAGTAATATTATTATCAATGGAATTATTAATGTATTATTTGACTTGGGGCCAAATCCAGTGGGGTCTGGTCTTGATTTAAGTGTGGGATGAGAAATCTGACACAGGAAACAGCAGCTTTTCCTTGGCTGGGCCAGTCTATTTTATTTCAGTTCACATAACTACATTTCCTGTCTTTCTTCATGATTAAAGATAGAATCATTAATTGCTACATACATTTTTTGACTAATAAATGAATGATACAGTGCCTTTAGAAAGTATTCATACCCCTTGACTTATTCCACATTTGTTGTGTTTGTTACAGCTTGAATAAAAAATGTATGACATTTTTTTTCTCTCACACATTTACACACAATATCTCATAATGAAAAGGTTAAAGCATGCTTTTAGAAATGTTTGCACATTTATTGAAAATGAAATACAGAAATATCTTATTTACCAAAGTATTCACACCCCTGAGTCAATACATGTTAGAATCACCTTTTGCAGCGATTACACACTGTGAGTCTTTCTGAATAAGTCTCTAAGAGCTTTGCACACCTGGATTGTACAATATTTGCCAATTATTATTTTCAAAAATGTCTAAATTCTTCAAGGTTGATGATCATTGCTAGAAAACCATTTCAAGTCTTGACCATAGATTTTCAAGCAGATTTAAGTCAAGACTGTAACTCGGCCACTCAGACACATTCACTGTGTTCTTGGTAAGCAACTCCAGTGTAGATTTGTGCTTGTGTTTTAGGTTATTGTCCCGCTGAAAGGTGAATTCATCACCCAGTGTCTGGTGGAAAACAGACTGAACCAGGTTTTCCTTTAGGATTTGCCTGTGCTTAACTCCATTCCGTTTATTTTTTATCCTGAAAAACTCCCCAGTCCTTTACGACTACAAGCATACCCATAACATGATGCAGCCACCACTATGCGTCAAAATATGAAGAGTGGTACTCAGTATTGTGTTGTATTGGATTTGCCACAAACATAACACTTTGAATTCAGGACAAAAAGTGATTTTTTTGTAGAATTACTTTAACGCCTGCTTTTTTGGAAGATTTTTAGTCTGTACAGGCTTTCTTTTTTTCACACTATCAATTAGGTTAGTATTGTGGAGTAACGACAATGTTTATCCATCTCAGTTTTCTCCTATCACAACCACTAAACTCTGGAACTGTTTTAAAGTCACCATTGACATGGTGAAATCCCTGAGCGGTTTCCTTCCTCTTCGGAAGGACGCCCGTATCTTTGTAGTGAATTGATACACCATCCAAAGTGTACTGAATATCACTATGCTCAAAGGGATATTCACTGTCTGCTTTTTAAAATGTTTACCCATCTACCAATTGGTGCCCTTCTTTGCAAGGCATTGGAAAATCTCCATGGTCTTTGTGGTTGAATCTGTGTTTGAAATTCACTGCTCGACTAAGGAGCCTTACAGATAATTGTATGTGTGGGGTACAGAGATGAGGTGGTCATTGAAAAATCATGTTAAACACTATTGTTGCACACAGAGTGAGTCCCTGCAACTTATTATGTGACTTATTAAGCACAATTTTACTCTTGAACTTATTTAGGCTTGCCAAAACAAAGGGGTTGAATACTTATTGACTCAAGACATTTCAGCTTTCAATTTTTTATTAATTTGTAAAAATATCTAAAAACACAATTCCACATTGACATTATGGGTTATTGTGTGTAGACAAATGACAAAAACAATCTCAATTGAATTCATTTTAAATTCAGGCTGTAACACAACAAAATGTGGAAAAAGTTATGAAAAGGTTAAGGGCTATGAATGCTTTCTGAATGCACTGTATATACCGATTCATTTTTTAAGAATATAACTCATAAATGCCTCATGAGCTTAGTTCAACTGTCATACCATATCAGAACCCAAAATATAAGCTTGTTTCACTCCAGTGTTTGTAAAGAATGTAAATGTAAACAAATACTACATAGCCTGAAAACATTGTTAAAAAATATTATTTGTAATAATAACTTTGTTGCTTTGTCTTGAATTTGAGAGTGGTTACATTTCTTCAGGCTCATCTCTCAGCTTTTTACCAAAACTGAGGCAGGGTGGCGCTTTGTTATTATATCATTTCAGGATTCTATCTTAAAGGTTAACTACTCTTAACAAATCAAATCAAATGTATTTATATAGCCCTTCTTACATCAGCTGATATATCAAAGTGCTGTACAGAAACCCAGCCTAAACCCCAAACAGCGAGCAATGCAGGTATTAACCATCACTGTTTGGAGACAAACAGAAAGTTTTACAGTAGTGTGATAAAGTAGGTATAATTAATCAATGTTTTGAGGACTCACTGTTATCTTGTTTTCAAAACTGAGAGGAGCACTGGGCTCCAGGCCAAGCTGTAGTCTGCGCTGTCTCTCACAGTATCCCTTCCACGTTTCCTCATTAAAACCATAGTTGAAGTAGTCTGAGAGGTCGGCACCTAGAGACAGAACAACATACAAAATAACTAATTGATGTTGTAACAATCTGCAGCAATTTTACTTCAAAGATTCAAATGGTCAGTTCAGTATACGTAAACAACCCCCTTACCTGGCTTTCTCCATGGTTTGTCCTCAAAGATGTCCATTTCCACCTCCGCAACTGGTGCACCATTGAAGGCCCCTAGTGTCTCTATATCTATCCCTTTGGGCTGCAGCTTAACTTGTAGCAAAACAGTAACATTATGAATTAGTCAACAAATACAATAAAACCATTATTGCCCACCTTATATAATCCCCCAAAACAGGACGAGTTCACTCACTGGCTGCTGCTGAGGCATAGCAACGAGCTGGTTTCAAGCTCAGGTTCATGCCCGTTCCCCTGCAGAGATTCAGAAAGATATTTTTTTAAATGTATCCAGTGGCCTTTATTAGCTCCCCAGATTTTAAATCAAATGTGATACTGTCTTTATTATTCATTACAGCAGTTTACACAGCCCCTCAGAAAGTATTCACACCCCTTGACATTCCAAATGTTGTTACGTTACAGCCTGTTGTGTTGTGTTACAGCCTGATTTCAAAATGTATTTCAAAATGTATTACATTTTGAATGTACTTTTTTTTACCCTCACCTGTCTACACACAATACCCCATAAATGACAAAGTGAAAACATGTTTTTGACATTTTTGCAAATGTATTTAAAATGAAATACTGAAATATCTCATTTACGTAAGTATTCAATCCCCTGAGTCAATACATGTTAGAATCACCTTTAGCAGCGATTACAGCTGCGTTTTTTTCTGGGTAAGTCTGTAAGAGCTTTGCACACCTGGATTATACAATATTTGCACATTATTCTTTTTAAAATTCTTCAAGCTCTTGTCAAGTTGGTTGTTGATCATTACTAGACAGCCATTTTTATGTCTTGCCAGAGATTTTAAAGTTGATTCAAGTCAAAACTGTAACCAGGCCACTTAGGAGTATTACATGTAATCTTGGTAAGCAACTCAACTATATTTGGCCTTGTGTTTCAGGTTATTGTCCTGGTGAAAGGTGAATTTGTCTCCTAGAGTCTGTTGGAAAAAAAGACTGAACCAGGGTTTCCTCTAGGATTATGCCTGTGCTTAGCTCTATTCCATTTTCTTTTTATTAAAAAAACTCCCGAGTTCTTTCCGATGACAAACATACCCATAACATGATGCAGCCACCACCATGCTTGAAAATATGAAGAGTGGTGCTCAGTGATGTGTGGTGTTGGATTTGCCACAAACATAATGTTTTGTATTCAGAACATAACGTTAATTTCTTTGCCACATTATTTGCAGAATTACTTTAGTGCCTTGTTGCAAACAAGATGGATGTTTTGGAATATTTTTATTCTGTTCAGTCTTCCTTCTTTTCACTTTGTCATTTAGGTTAGTATTGTGGAGTAACTACAATGTTGTTGATTCATCCTCAGTTTTCTCCTGTCATAGCCATTAAACTCTGAAACTGTTTTCAAGTTACCACTGGCCTTATGGTGAAATCCCTGAGCGGTTTCTTTCCTTTCCGGCAGCTGAATTAGGAAGGACACCTGTATCTTTGTAGCGACTGGGTGTATTGATACATCATCCAAAGTGTAATTAATAACTTCATCATCTTCAAAGGGATATTCTGTCTGCTTTTTTTTTTTACCCATCTACCAATAGATGTCCTTCTTTGCGAGGCATTTGAAAACCATGAATCTGTGTTTGAAATCCACGAGGGACCTTACAGATAAAAATGTTCTCCTGAACTTATTTAGGCTTGCCATAACAAAGGGGTTGAATACTTATTGACTCAAGACATTTCAGCTTTAAATTTTGTATTAATTTGTAAAAATTTCTAAAAATATAATTCCACTTTGACATTATGGGGTATTGAGTGTAGGACAGTAACACAAAATCGAAATGTAATCAATTTGAAATTCTGGCTGTAACACAACAAAATGAGGAAAAAGTCAAGGGGTGTGAATACTTTCTGAAGGCCCTGTATTTAACCCTCTGACTTAACACAGTTTTTTGGAAAAGCAACTGTCTCTCGGGATGCGCAAGTACACTTACATGTAGGAAGGTGCACCAGTTTTGATGTTACCAATGGTGACCTTGACGTCATCCTCGTCATCACTGTCACTGTCCTCCTCTTCACCTTCAGTACCTTTGGCTTCCTGTTGAAAAAAGGGAGGAGCATAGTAACATTAACCCCGTTGAGTCGCCCATTTTGTACTTCTAGCCCCTTTTAAACATTGTGTCTTTGAGCTACAGTAGGTTGTACCATTGGATTATTCTATTTCTTCTGCATCTGTAGATACCATCCATTAGTCTATGTGATTAACGGGGCCTGAGCTAAAGCTGTGTTTCTGAGAAAAGGGCAGATCCCGAATGGTCTGAATGGTTTACGCTAGAAACTATTAAAAGCTATCTATGAAAAGATGAGACTCTCACAAACACAAGCATGTTTTGCTCTGTGACGCTAACAAGCCACACAACCCTTAAAAAAAACAAAGATTGCAGTTTTGAAACTGCCGCAAAAGTGCAGTAACTGCAGTCGACTGTGGTATTCTGGACACAGTAATTGCAAAATAACTGCGGTGTACTGCAGTTGAATTGCATTTATACTGCACTCTAACTGCAGTTACACTGCAAAATTACTGCAGTAAAAAAACAGTGTTATTTTGGACGCAGTATTTGCAGCATACTGCAGTTGTACTTCACTCTAACTACAATTGTTTCCGTAAGGGAAGAGTCGTTAGAAGGTAAGGGGTTCTTCTACATAGATCATAGGAAATCCCAGGACAAAGGGTCTATAATACTGTAATAAGCTCACATATAGCTGCTGTCATGAACTCTAAACTTCACACAGTTGTCACTGACAAGTTGGATATTTATTTCCCAGTAAGCAAACCATTTCTGTAATTACAGCATTCATACAAATACATTTTTATCAGGTTTTTACTTTGACGGATTTAGCTTTTTTAAATTGACATTTGTCAAAAAAACTCATGAATACAACTGTTTATGTTAAATAGTTTTGTGTTCTACTTAAAGCCCTTGTTGTCCTGAAAATAAAATGGTAAAATACTTAATTGTGAGGCTAAATATAAAGTCTGGACATGCAGATAAATGAAAGTCAGATAAGCAGATTTTTGAGGGAGTCTCGGGACTGATAGGGTTAACACTACAAAATGAACGCTCACACCTGCACCATTACGTAAACCAACACACAGCTCATTGGTTGCCTGTGAGAGGTTCCTCTATTTCTATTGGTTGGATCTCATCGCTGTGTTACAGTATGAATGAACCATCAGAGGTTTTGGAATATCCATTTTCTCCGAGAGAAAAGCTATGCAACTAATAACACCGGTGTACTATTATGTAACAACTTACAACAGCTGTTAAGATACAATGGTAACTCTTTAGCCTACATTGTGAAAATGTTTTAGAACTAACTATTTATCTATGTGATAAGAAATGTAGATGATATTGCCCCCATGCCATGCCTGTGATGCAGCATCCTTCTCTTCGGTATTGCCCATTGAAGTCAGCTGAAGGGTATTGCCCATTGAAGTCAGCTGAAGGGAGTCACCAGGCCTAATAAGCAGAGGGGGGAATTATTGTAGTTACATTGTAATAGCATGTCAAATAATATTTGGAACATCATGTGCCTTGAGTGAATTTGGGTGAGAGGATCAAGTGAGCAGGAAAGTTACATTCTTACCCAGGCAAACCCTCGGGGGCATTTTGTTTCTTGGTGTTTTCCCCTAAGAAAAGATGACATGATGATTGAAGGTCGATGCATTTATTGCCAGTCGCCTAACATTTAAGACAAGAGCGTTTTGGAGCCAATTTGTTTTGGGCTGAGCTGCCAAACCATACTGCAGATTTTGCAGGGGAAAATGTACATGATAAAATCATATTAGGTGTGCATCCTAAGATAAATCAAAACACTCCACAAAAAAGACACCACGAGATGTGCAAAAATGTGCGATGCGTAGGGCTCCTATATGTTTTGGACCAAGCATCATCCGTGAAGCCGGTGGTTGGTGTTGTGCGTTTGTTAACTGTCTCAATTAATCTTGATCAACATCTGAGGAACTGTTTAGCGCATGCCTTGTGTATCCATGTGGATACATTGTATATTCACCCCCATACAGCCAATGCTCTTCGTCTTCAACCTGATGGGGCTCACTCAACGGGACTGCTGATTCTGAAATGGTCAACTCAGTAGCCATGGTGTAAATTAGATGCGCGGTCTATTTTCCCGGTTTTCGACCTTGTCCGGCCGCGAGTGTTCGCCGAATAGCAAAATCCTATAACAAATCATGTGCCTGATAACACCTCGGCCATTATCAAGTCATCAAAATACGCTAATTATCACGAACTGATGATAGTAACCTCTATGACAGACAGCCTACCTCTTTCCCAACAACACCCGCCTCCTTGTACAGTGGCATTCAAAAGGCAAAACAAAAGGCCCTGGGTCCTAGTGCCTTCACAAGGCTTTGTATTTTAACTATTCAATTTAAGGGGCTTTATTGGCATGGAAAACATATCTTTACATTGCCAAACCACGTGAAATAGATCATAAACAAAAGTGAAATAAACTATAACAAATTTACAGTAAACATTAAAGTAATAAATACATTTCAAATGTCATATTATGACTATATACAGCGTAGTAGTGATGCGCAAATAGTTAAACATAAATATGGGTTGTATTTACAATGGTGTTTGTTCTTCACTGGTTGCCCTTTTCTTTTGGCAACAGGTCACAAATCTTTCTGCTGTCATTGCACACTGTGGTATTTCACCCAATAGATATGGGAGTTTATCAAAATGGTTTCTTTTCAAATTATTTGTAAATCTGTGTAATCTGAGGGAAATATGTGTCTCTAATATGGTCATACATTTGACAGGAGGTTAGGAAGTGCAGCTCAGTTTCCACCTCATTTTTTGGGCAGCGTGCACATAGCCTGTCTTCTCTTGAGAGCCAGGTCTGCCAGATCCTAATTGGTATGGCGAATTTTATGTTCATTTTGATGGCATAGAAGGCCCTTCTTGCCTTGTCTCTCAGATCGTTCACAGCTTTATGGAAGGTACCTGTGGCGCTGATGTTTAGGCCGAGGTATGTATAGTTTTTTGTGTGCTCTAGGGCAGGTATTCCTAAACTGGGGTACTCGCAATGCCAAATAAAAATGTGATTCACATTTTTAGAAATGTGAATCTATATTTTAGAAATATAGATAACATTTTCTTCACATTTTCAAACAGTACATTTTCCAACAGGGCTATACATTTGGGTGAGGTTTTTTCTCGCCTGAGTAGCCTCGTTTCACTGCCAAAAATAAACTTAAACCATCTAGTGTTCAGCGAAATAACAACACAATGTCAAATACAGGTAGCCTAGTCAAATAGTTAACATTCAATCCCATTAACCGTTACTCTCTCGCAGGAAATCTTCACTCTTGTGCAGACATTTAGAAACGAAACATGACAATTTGAAAAATAAGCCACAGGAGGTTTTTTGCGAGAATAAAGACGACTTTTGAGGAGTAAGACCTGTACAAAAGTAAAAGATATGTCACGCCCTGACCATAGTTTGCTTTGTATGTTTATATGTTTTGTTTGGTCAGGGTGTGATCTGAGTGGGCATTCTATGTTGTATGTCTAGTTTGTCTGTTTCTGTGTTTGGCCTGATATGGTTCTCAATCAGATGCAGGTGTTAGTCATTGTCTCTGATTGGGAACCATATTTCAGTAGCCTGTTTTGTCATTGTGGGTTGTGGGTGATTGTCTATGTTATGTTGCTTGTTAGCACAGTGGTTCAGTAGAGTCACAGTTGTCACATTGTGGTTTTGAAAGTGTTCAGTTTTTCCATTAAAATGACGAACACTTACCATGCCGCATCTTGGTCTGACCCTTACTCCTTTTCAGACGAAGAAATCTGCAGTAACAAGATAACAATAATAAGAAGGGACAAGGAGCATCTTATATGGTGAGCTACCAAGTGTCTAGGACAGGTAAGCCCCATACTATTGGACTTAATTCTTCCTGCTGCCGCAGATATGGCTGGGACAATTCTGGGGGAAAAGGCCCTAAAAACTATACAGACAATGCCTTCATCAAACACTGTTTCACAACGCATCAGTGACATCGCAGGAGATGTTTTGAAATTACTGCTTTGCATACAAGCCAGTGAATTATATGCGTTACAGCTGGATGAGTCAACAGACGTGGCGGCCTTGGCACAACTCCTGATATATGTCCTCTACATTTATGGGGGGTTAATTAAGGAAGACGTCCTCTTTTGGAAACCAGGACAACATGAGAGGATATTTTGAAGTACTGGACAGCTTTGAGACATCAAATGGAGTTTGGTGGTCAAGATGTGTTGGTATCTGTACTGATACCACAAAAGCCATGACGGGGATACATAATGGAGTGGTAACGAGCGTGCAAGCAGTTGCTCCCGATGCCATTTGGGTACACTGCAGCATCCACCGAGAGGCTCTTACTGCCAAGGGAATGCCTGACCGCTTGAAAGATGTTTTGGACACTACAGTGAAAATGGTTAACTTTGTTAAAGCAAGGCCCCTGAACTCTTGTGTATTTTCTGCATTATGCAATGATATGGGCAGCGACCATGTAACGCTTTTACAACATACAGAAGTGTGCTGGTTATCAAGGGGCAAAGTATTGACAATTTTTTAAAAATTTAGTGATAAGCTTAAAGTTTTCTTTACTGACCATACTTTTCACTTGTCGACCTGTCCCTCAATGTAACCAAGACTAAGGAGATTATTGTAGACTACAGGAAAAGGAGGACCGAGCACGCCCCCATTCTCATCAACGGGGCTGCAGTGGAGCAGGTTGAGAGCTTCAAGTTCCTTGGTGTCCACAACAACAAACTAGAATGGTCCAAACAAACCAAGACAGTCGTGAAGAGGGCACGACAAAGCCTATTTCCCCCTCAGGAAACTAAAAAGATTTGGCATGGGTCCTGAGATCCCCAAAAGGTTCTACAGCTGCAACATGGAGAGTATCCTGACTGGCTGCATCACTGCCTGGCACGGTAATTGCTCGGCCTCTGACCGCAAGGCACTAGAGAGAGTAGTGCGTACAGCCCAGTACATCACTGGGGCTAAGCTCCCTGCAATCCAGGACCTCTACACCAGGCGTGTCCGAGGAAGACCCTAAAATTGTTAAAGACCCCAGTTATAGCCTGTTCTTTCTACTACCAGGTGGCAAGTGGTACCAGAGTGCCAAGTCTATGACAAAAAGGCTTCTCAACAGTTTTTACCCCCAAGCCATAAGGCTCCGGAACAGGTAATCAAATGGCTACCCGGACTATTTGCATTGTGTGCCCCCCCACCAACCCCTCTTTATACGCTGCTGCTACTCTCTGTTTATCATATATGCATGGTCACTTTAACTATACATTCATGTACATACTACCTCAATTGGACCGACCAACCAGTGCTCCTGCACATTGGCTAACCGGGCTATCTGCATTGTGTCCCACCCACCAACCCCTCTTTTACGCTACTGCTACTCTCTTCATATATGCATAGACACTTTAACCATATCTACATACTACCTCAATCAGCCTAACTAACCGGTGACTGTATGTAGCCTCACTACTTTTATATCCTCGCTACTGTATATATTCACCTTATACCTTTTTTTGCACTATTGGTTAGAGCATGTTTGTAAGCATCTCACTGTAAGGTCTACCTACACTTGTTGTATTCAGCGCACGTGACAAATAAACTTTTGATTTGATTCAACAAGGTTTTCTGGGTCTATGTTTTTGGTTGGACAGGTTTCTCAATTTCTTTGTTAGGTTTTAGCATCCTTCATCAAACCATTTGTCATTGTTAATTTTCTTAGGTTGTCTGCTTGACATTTTTTAGATTTGATAGTATATTTGACCTCTCAGCTTCCCTGTTTAGGTTTTCACCTTCACCATTACAGTGAAACATTTTGTCTGGGAAATTTGTCTAGAAGGGATTGAATTTGTTGTTGCATGTCTTAATATTATTCAGTTCCTTTGGCTTTGATGCCTCATGATTGCGCAAAGTGCTGTTCAAGTAGAGTGTGATCTGATAGGGGTGTCAGTGGACTGACTGTGAATGCTATAAGAGACTCTGGATTGAGGTCAGTGATAAAGTAGCCTACAGTACTACCGCCAAGTGATGAGCTATGTGTACCTACCTTAAGAGTCCCTTCAAAGCCTAATATTAACTACAGTGCCTTAAAAGTATTCATCCCCCTTGACGTTTTTCCTATTTTGTTGCATAACAACCTGTAATTTATATTGAATTTATTTGGATTTCATGTAATGGACATATACAAAAGTGAAATGAAAAAAATAACTTGTTTAAAAAAAATTACAAATGGAAAAGTGTGTGCATATGTATTCATCCCCTTTGGTATGATGCTCCTAAATAAGATCTGGTGCAACCAATTACCTTCAGAAGTCAATTAAAGTCCACCTGTGTGCAATCTAATTGTCACATGTGTGTGTGTGTGTGTGTATATATATGTATATGTGTGTCCTGAAAGGCCTCAGTCTGCAACACCACTAAGCAAGGGGTACCAGGAAGACCAAGGAGCTCTCCAAACAGGTCAGGGACTAAGTTGCGGAGAAGTACAGCTCAGGGTTGGGTTATAAAAAAATATTGAACTTTAAACATCCCACGGAGCACCATTAAATTCATGATAAAAAATGGAAAGAATATGGCACCACAACAACTGCCAAGAGAGGGCCGTCCACCAAAACTCACAGACCAAGCAAGGAGGGCATTAATCAGAGAGGCAACAAAGAGACCAAAGATAACCCTGAAGGAGCTGAAAAGCTCCACAGTGGAGATTGGAGTATCTGTCCATAGGACCTTTTTAAGCAGTACACTCCACAGAGCTGGGCTTTACAGAAGAGTGGCCAGAAAAAGCCATTGCTTAAAGAAAATAAGCAAACACGTTTGGTGTTCGCCATAAGGCTCCCCAAACATATGGAAGAAGGAACTCTAGTCAGATGAGACAACAATGTTGCTTTTTGGCCATCAAGGAAGACGGTATGTCTGGCGCAAACCCAACACCTCTAATCACCCAAGAACACCATCCCCACAGTGAAGCATGGTGGTGGCAGCATCATGCTGTGGTGATGTTATTCATTGGCAGGGACTGGGAAACTGGTCAGAATTGAAGGAATGATGGATGGCGCTAAATACAGGGAAATTCTTGAGGAAAACCTGTTTCATTCTTCCAGAGATTTGAGACTGGGATGGAGGTTCACCTTCCAGCAGGACAATGACCCTAAGCATACTGCTAAAGCAACACTCGAGTGGTTTAAGGAAAAACATTTAAATGTCTTGGAATGGCCTAGTCAAAGCCCAGACCTCAATCCAATTGAGAAGCTGTGGTATGACTTTTTACAGATTGCTCTGTACAGATTGCTGTATGCTAGCGGAAGCATTCCAACTTGAAGGAGCTGGAGCAGTTTTGCTTTGAAGAATGGGCAAAAATTCTAGTGGCTAGTTGTGCCAAGCTTATAGAGACATACCCCAAGATACTTGCAGCTGTAATTGCTGTAAAAGGTGGCTCTACAAAGTATTGACTTTGGGGGTGATGAATAGTTATGCACACGCAAGTTCTGTTTTTTTTTGTCTTATTTCTTGTTTGCTTCACAATAAAACATATTTTGCATCTTCAAAGTGGTAGGCATGTGTAAATCAAATGATACAAACGGTTGTAAGGCAACAAAGGGGGGTAAATACATTCGCAAGCCACTGTATGTACATACCCAGCGTCCAACAGAGATGCACGAGTTGTGACCCATTTTTGTTGGTTATGTTGTCATAGTTGTGTCTATGGGGGCATATGGGAGAGGGAATGCTGCCCCCCCAGGTACCCCCTGTGTGCTGAGGGTATCAAGTTCTTGTCCAGTTCTGGCATTTAGGTCACCACAGACGAGTACGTGTCCCTGGGCCAAGAAATTGTTGCTCTCCCCCTCTAGGATGGAGAAGCTGTCATCCTTAAAGTATTGGGGGTATGTGGGTAGCCTATCAGGTGTAGGCTATATCATACTTCCAAATGAAGATAGCCTAAACAGAATACAAACGTAAAACATAATAATAAAATAATAATAATATCCACATGTTTTCTAATGGCAGCTATTTTTCAGAGATGTGATCAACATTAATCAATCAATCAATTAATCAATAAATCTATTCTAATTCTCGTTAATGCAATATACACTCTCCCACCACCATTTGCTACAGAAGTGTTTCTTAATCCTGTTCCTGTGGTGAGCTGTGTACTGCTAGGGCAAAAACACAAATGTGCACCCACTATACAGTCATTAACAGAGGTTGTTCAGTGAATAACGCTCTGGTGATTAACCTCGTCCGTCTGAGACCTGAAGACTTGTGCTCCCTGAGATGATGCCTTGCCTTTAGCTCAGCAGACTTTCGAGATCAATGGTTGATGTCACTATGTGTTGGGGCCAAAGATCAAATTTAGCTTTAGGGCCACTAAAAACCTTGATCTATGGACCCATGATCTGATAAGCAGTAGGCTTCATAGGAGCAAAGGGATGTGATATGAACCTCAGCAACAAAATGTAATCCACCATTTATAAAATTGTGTAGGATTTGGCGGAGGGAGACCTCGTGTGGCAGTCGTTGGAGCTTTTTACAGTCTGTGTTGGAGTCATTCGAAAAAATGTCAATGTTTTATTTCAGTGTAACTAGCTAGATACATTTATTTATCTGAATGTTTTTTTTATTTCACCTTTATTTAACCAGGTAGGCAAGTTGAGAGCAAGTTCTCATTTACATTTGTGACCTGGCCATGATAAAGCAAAGCAGTTCAACACATACAACAACAGAGTTACACATGGAGTAAAACAAACATACAGTCATACAGTAGAAAAATAAGTCTATATACAATGTGAGCAAATGAGGTGAGAAAAGGGAAGTAAAGGCAAAACAAGGCCATGGTGGCGAAGTAAATACAATATAGCAAGTTAAACACTGGAATGGTAGATTTGCAGTGGAAGAATGTGCAAAGTAGAGATAGAAATAATGGGGTGCAAAGGAGCAAAATAAATAAATACAGTAAGGGGAGAGGTAGTTGTTTGGGCTAAATTATAGATGGGCTATGTACAGGTGCAGTAATCTGTGAGCTGCTCTGACAACTGGTGCTTAAAGCTAGTGAGGGAGATAAGTGTTTCCAGTTTCAGATATTTTTATGATGTATTTTTTATGCAAAAAAACAATAATTCTGTTTGCGTTTGTTGCTGCCCTAATGGGCATTGTCCGCTTTTGGTCCAACCGAGGGTATGCCTGGTTAATTTTGCAACGTTTTGGTAAATTTCGCAACGTTAATAACGTTGCAAAATTTGCATGTTTGAATGGATCTTTGGCTTGGTTGACGTCTACAGAATGCATAATGGCGGCTTCCTTGGTGAGACCACGAGTATCTTTACCATACGACAATTCTGGTGTTTGCCCGCTTTAAACAAGTTTTTGTCAATGGCTAAACGTGATTGTGACTTATCAATGGTGTTGTTTTTGCCTACATTATTCAGGAAGTCGGGGCTATTTCGATAATGACTGGTTCTGATGATTTGAAAACAGAAGATACCGGGGTAGCTAAGTTAGCTAACCATTCATACATGCTTCAGCTCTTGTCCGAATGTGTACATCACCACATTTAAACTATTTTATTAAGCCAATCTGACAGTCTTTTTCTATCCCATTCTATAGGACGAGTCGGTAGAGGATACAAAAGATGATTTGAAAAAAGATCAAGTTTCTGAGGTAATTAGCAATCATGCATGCAACTAGGTTATAAGGCTTCTCCGCGCCTAATGTGCTTCGGTGTCATCACATTTAATGACAGCCTATTATAGTAGTCTTTTCTTTATCATATTCTCCTAGGAAGACGAACCGGCAGAGGAACCAAGAGAGCCAAGGATTCGTGAAACGCCAGAGGACATCAAACTCGACGCAATTGTCAACACATTGGCCTTCCATCCAAAACAAGATATTTTTGCTGCCGGGGATATTGACGGTGATATTTACGTGTAAGAAATATAACCACTTGTGATGCTTATTAACATTTACATAAATGTAAGTGCCATTGTGGAAGTGAACGTCATTGTTTTGCATCCCCAGATACTCCTACTCATGCACAGAGGGGGAGAGCAAGGAGCTATGGTCGTCTGGACATCACCTCAAGTCCTGCAGGGAGGTTGCTTTCTCTCATGATGGACAGAGTAAGTGTGATCACTGGTAGGGTTTGGTTGCCTTGAACTTATTTAGCTTGTGATACATTTTTATCATCATGTTGGTCAACACAACTTGCTGGGCCCTTCTGTCTGTTATGCCGTAAATAGTTAAACATCAACCAGTAGTTCCTTTTCTGTGTATGTAGAACTGTTCAGCGTTTCAAAAGACAAGTCAGTCCATCTCATGGATGTGGAAGGGGGAAAACTTGTCACACGCATCGCCAAAGCCCACAGGTAAAGTCTCTTTACTCCATTGATGTCACTAGTTTAGGGCTTTTTGTTTCTTTTTCTACACCCTCACTTGTTCAATATTATGTTGTCCAATTGCTTAACTCTGAGACTGTCCAAAGCAGAGAGTGCCTAATGATTGTATTGCACTATTGTGGTTGCAATGTCTGGTTTCCTCACCTTCACCAATATTTGACCAGTGTCCCAATCAATGCACTGCTGCTGGTGGATGAGAATGTGCTCGCCACCGGGGATGATGGGGGGACACTGAAGGTTTGGGACATGAGGAAGGGCACATCGTTCATGGACCTGAAGCATCATGATGACTATATCAGCGGCATTGCTATTGACCAGGCCAAGAGAATGCTTCTCACCTCCAGGTAAGAGTTCAGTTCAGACACGGGATGGGGACGGATAACTGAATAAGTGTTTTCAGTGGCTCTATTCATTGAGACTAGCATGTACAGATGTGACTTGTCAACTGACATGAATTATGTTTTATGTCACAGTGGTGATGGGACGATGGGGGTCTTCAACATCAAGAGGCGGCGATTTGAGCTCCTGTCAGAGTTCCAGAGTGGGGACCTTACCTCGGTGGCCATTATGAAAGTGAGTGTCTCATCCTCTTTCTCTGAAGGTTCAGGACTGGCTAGTCTACTGGCTGAGACACTTGAAATCCTTGCATTATCTAAAAAGACGTTCAGAGTCAATAACTTAAGTTGTCCACTGTTCCCTGCCTTGTCACACAGCGAGGGAAGAAGGTGGTGTGTGGCTCCAGTGAAGGGACTATGTACATCTTCAACTGGAACGGCTTTGGAGCCACCAGTGACCGCTTCGCTGTGAAGGCAGAATCCGTGGACTGCATTGTTCCCATTACAGACAGTATACTGTGTGCTGCCTCCATGGATGGAGTTATACGGTGTGTTCTACAAGTGTTCAGTTGGATTTTATATAGGATCTAAAGAGTTTAATGGTTTTGGATACTTTAATTATTTAGAAGTAATATGTTAAATTCTCATCTGCATTAGATGATAACATGCAAAGCACAGATTTGAGGGAGATTATTTTGCAAGGCGTTGTTCTTCAAATCTCCTATAGAGGGCAAGAGTATGCCAAACATACTTATGACATGGCTTGATTTTTCCTTGGGACCATTTTTAGTTTTCAGTGATACAGTACTGAAGGTTTTACTTAGACTAATTAGAATCTATCTCTCCCTCTTGACAGTGCCATAAACCTCCTGCCCAATCGGGTACTGGGCTGCATAGGGCAGCATGTTGGGGAGCCTATTGAGCAAATTGCCCGCTCTCGCGACTCACGTTTCCTGGCGAGCTGTGCCCACGACCAGATGATCAAGTTCTGGGACATTTCAAGTCTCCGCGACATGACAGTCAGTGACTACCGGAAGAGGAAGAAGAAAGATGGAAACCTCAAGTCCCTCAGCAAGAAAGCCTATGGGGGTGGGGATGACTTCTTTTCTGGACTGATGGAAGAGACTGAGGCAAAACAGGAAGAGAAAGAAGAGGATGAAGGAGACAGTGACAGTGACAGCGACAGTGATTAAAAGATACTTTTGGAAGTCACGCCCATCATATGTTGCCAGAGGTGTTGTGTGCTATTGGTCAAACAACTCCTGGCCATTGCACCAATAAACTCTTCTCAGCCGGCACTGTTGAAAGAGGCATCTTGGCAGAGTGGAAGCTTTAGATGGTGTATGCTTGGGGCATAGCCTTGGAGATGAGAACAGCCTGTTTCATCCACTGCTTGCAGTGTGGTTTTCTCCTGAAACATGACTCTTCAAAAGTCTGGTGCAATCCCAAGTTAAAATAAAAAATGTTTGTTAAATGTAGATCCCTTAGAAAATTAGTCCCATAGATCTGGTTGGATTCTGCCATTGGAGAGCTGAGCTATGGGAACTCAGGATCAAGGAAGATTCTGGGGCTGCTTATGGGGTCAGAGGTCAAGGGTCACGGTTCAGATTCGTCTTGCAAGAGGAAACCCCTCGGCCTGGTTTGCTGTAGTATCTTTGCCTTATTACCGGTATTGTAGCATGACATCATGCACATGTATGTAATGTACAGCATGACATGGAAATAAAATGTTTTTTTGTTTTTTACATTCGATTGATGTATTGTTTTAAAGTATCACTCATTGGCATCTTGTACAAAATATTATTTACAATTTAGGGACCAGGTAAAGTGATGGCAGAAGTGTGGTGTTCTGTTGGCTGTTGGAGACCGCAATAGTACTAAAGAGAGCAGTGCCAGAATAGAAGACACATTCCAAGTGCTTTGTCTGTGCAAATAGACAAACTGACAACCAGTCCTTAGAGGACACAAACTCTGGGATCTACAGGACAACAGCATTTTCACGGTCCCATAAGGCTCCCTCAATAGAGCATCTCACCATCTTGGTTTGTATCACATGGCCCAGAATTTGTTATGGTGGCATCGTAAATCAAATTTTCAGTTTAGTCTAATCTACACTGTTCTTTTTTTATGGGAAGTTTGACCAATGTCAACTAGAACAGATGTTTTTCAAGAATGGGGTGCCAAGTTGATACGCTACCAGTGGTGTAAAGTACTTAAGTAAAAATAAGTGGTGCAGCGGTCTAAGGTACTCCATCTCAGTGCTTGATGCATCATTACAGACACCCTGGTTCAAATCCAGGCTGTAGCACAACTGACCGTGATTGGGAGTCCCATAGGGCGGCGCACAATTGGCCCAGCATCGTCCGGGTATGGCCGGTGTAGACTAACATTGTAAATAAGAATTTGTTCTTAACTAACTTACCTAGTTATATATATTTGTTTATACTTGAAAGTACTACTTAAGTCGTTTTTGGGGGTATCTGTACTTTGATATTTTTGGCTACTTTTACTACACTACATTCCTAAAGAAAATAATGTACTCCATACATTGTCCCTGACACCCAAAAGTACTAGTTACATTTTGAATGCTTAGAAGGACAGAAATTGGTCCAATTCGCACACCTATCAAGAGAACATCCCTGGTCATTCCTACTGCCTCTGAGCTGGTGGACTCACTAAACACACACGCTTCATTTGTAAATTATGTCTGTTGGAGTGTGCCTCTGGCTAGATGTAAATTATGCCATGTGGTTTGCTTAATATAAGGAATTTGTAATGATTTATACATTTAAGTACGGTATATTTGAGCAGTTCTAAATACTTTTGATACTTAAATATATTTAAAACCAAAGACTTTGACTTTTACACCAGTAGTATTTTACTGGGTGACTTTCACTTGAGTCATTTTCTATTAAGGTATCTTTACTTTTACTCAAGTATGACAATTGGGTACTAGATCCAGCATTGCGCTCTACTTAGGACAAAGGGGCACCTAAAATTAGGCTAAGGTAATTACATTTGCCCTGAGGGTGGATAGAGAGAGGGAAGTGAATGAGTAGAGTGCTTTGGTGTGTAATGACTCCTAACTTTTCCTGGGTTAGTAACGATTTGGGGGAGCTGGGTATGACTTAATCTGACGAGTGGGTGGACCCTGGCCGTGTTTTCTTAGGAACACAACACAAAAACAGCAGTCATGATGCTGAGGGGGGAGGGGGGCGGACTAGTGAAATTACCCAGCACCGTAACACGTCAGCAATGAGTGTTTTAGAATATCCTTATTGAACAGCACCACGGTTTCCTAGCATAATACTACCGTAATGTGTATGGAATGAGGGACTACGATTGGGCTGTGAGACAATTCCCATGGCTTTTATTTGCAAATTCCAAATGCGTACTTACGAACCCCTCCCAACAATGCAGAAAGAAAAATATAGAATAAAAATAACAGGATATGAGACGTACTGTTTTTCTCTCCACCCAGCTGAGTTACTCGCTCTATAATAACAACGGGGAAGGACACTCCGCTGTGGTCTGTGCATGTCTGGTCTCAAATTGAGCTGGGTTGTGCCTCGCGGTTTACGATTAAATCAATACGATGAGTGGATTGCTTTTGTGACACTGTTACAAATTCCACTATGTTTTTCTATGCTGTTCTCCATTCATCCGTTAGTGTGATGGAATTGTATTATCATTGGACTAATAGAATATAGTATACTCCCACCACCTCTCCCATATCAGTCTCATCAACTTCCTTCTGCTATAGTTGTCTTTTGCTCAGCTTCATGTTTTGTCTCCAAGGTTTATAAATAATACTCAATATGTGAAATAATGTGTTTTCATTACATTTGCAAATGTTTCTGTCACACCCATGTACTAACTGGTGATAGGCAATCAATACTTAAACTACATGAACTGGATCTCAAATAACTAAATCCCCCTTCGAACAAGATTTTTCAGCCACACACTGGCATAACAATGTAATTACCCTGTAATAAATTGTATAATATGAACTTCTGTAACTTTGTTCCATAGACTGAATGGTTGCGTCTTCTTAAATTAACACATTTCTAGTAAGCATCAGTGGGGATGTGATGCTAAAGGAATGTGAAACCGCGCCGCCCTGTTTGAGATGTAGATAGAAGTCTCACGGTGGCACTCAGCATACCAAACTCTTTTCACTGGAGCATGCGTCCACACCACTTCTGATCGTCATCACCACAGACCAGCAATCATACCCCTGGAAGAAAATAAAACGGAATCACTTTAATGTGGTTGATAGTCTGTGAAATTGTATTCGGTTGAACAGCGCACCCATCATTAAACACTGGTAAGTGTTTTGTGTTTAGTGGGCTAGCTAGTTAGCCCCCCCCAAATAAGCTATCCAAATTGGCTTTGTAACGTTAGCTAGCTAAACACATTGATGATCGACTAGATGGGGATACATGCATGTAAATAACAGGTATGGATCAATTATAGGTGGCTGGTGTACAGGCGCAAATGACCGAGATACCGTTAGGTAGCTAGCTAGCAAATAACATCGAAGTGTTGGCCCCCACCTGAAACGTGTGGCCAAGTTTTAAACTCTCTAAATTACCGTGTGGGAAGTTTTAAACCCACACGTTTATACGTTACATACTCTAGTTGGTTCCGGAATTGGATCCCTTGATAAAGATGTTGAAATAAGACTGTATAAAATAAATACAAATACTGAGCTACAGTAGCTATATTGTATGCTCTATTTTATTTTATACTTAAACAAATTCTTTCTCGGAGCAATTGTATAACAAGTTAAGAGGCTCTCTCTCCTGTAATCAATACTTCAGCACCCTCCACTTACGAGGACAACCACACGGAGCTTTTTACTGAAAGGTTTTATGAGATTGGAGAACACATTGGGAGAAATCTCAGAACATTCAGAATCTTTCCAGATCCTTGATATCCTTCGCCTGCGCATATGGACTGCCCTTTTCAATTCATACTACAGGTTTTCAGTGGGGTTCAAGTCCGGATACAAATAACCATTGCGAAATATAGATCTTTGTGACCAATTAACCATCTTTGTAGATTTAGTTGTGTGCTTGGTTCCTCACCGGCCACAAAAGGGGTTCTGACTGTGAAATGCAGTTTTGTTCACTGAATAATTTTCGATGTTCGTTCAATATCCTAATCATCCCTCGAAAGATTCTTGACTTTGGTCTGGTTACTGTGATGATTGGTCTCCCGAGTGATGCAGCAGTCTAATGCACTGCATCTCAGTGCTGGAGGTGTCACTACAGACCCTGGTTCAATTCCAGGTTGTATCACAACCGTCTGTGATTGGGAATCCCGTAGGCCGGCGCACAATTGGCCCAGTGTCTTTAGGGGTAGACCTACATTGTAAATAAGAATTTGTTCTTAACTGACTTTCCTAGTAAAATTTTGAAAAAAATACAAATAAATAACTGATTTACTACTAATAAAGGGTATACTCATATCTGGCAGATCCTGTACATGGTAAAAGTTGGGAATAATGTATAATTTGTATCTAGTGCGGTGGAGGGCTAGGGGCCAATTATGTGTGCGCACGGTCGTGTGTTGACTGACAGTAGTCCCAGGAAGTTCCATCTGACTGCACATAGAGCCCTCTGTGATTTAGAGACAGCGTGGCAGCATAGGTAGAGTGAGGGGGAAACTGGTCAAATAGAGGTGGCTTAATTTGCTACACAGAATTTTCCTTTTAATTCCATTGATACCCACTGGGGAATTCAACTCAATCTTGAAGGTATTGCCATGAAACATTCAGATTATGCTTTGAAAATCATTTTAGTTTTGATAGTCAGTATTGACTTTCAAATAGCACAGCACATAAAGCCAACCAGGGTTCTCACCAAAAAATGAGAGGCACTGTGCCATCTTTTGGACTGGCTGTGCCACTAAGTAAAACATATATTTATATGGCAGGTGTTCAAAAACACAAATCTCTCGGGCCTCCACCCCAGCCATATTCGGCAGCACCACCTTGTTAAAAAATCCCGGTGAGAACCCTGCCAACGTTTTGACCTCGAGGCTGGTGCCCTTCTCAATGACGTGCTGGATACCAGACATCCTTGGGAAAGGACAAACTCAAAGGCTTGACTGAAACCATGGGTTGATGTGCTGGTCTAAAAAATATATATTTTCGAGGCTTTAGTTTATTACTTTGTTTATATAATTATTAAGGCATGGACTGTACACTGCAATTCAGCTCTTATATTCCAATGTTGTACACCATGACAAACTAAACTTGACTATTACGGCAAGTTATTAGAAAATGCATATACAGAGCATTCGGAAAGTCTTCAGACCCCTTGACTTTTTCCACATTTTGTTGTTACAGCCTTATTATAAAATTGAGTAAATAAATATTTTTCCTAATAAATCTACGCACAATACCCCATAATGAAAAAGCAAATTTGTTTTTAGGAAGTTTTGCAAATTGATTAAATATATAACAGAAATACCTCATTTATATATTCAGACCTTTTGCTATGCGACTCGAAATTGAGCTCAGGTACATCCTGTTTCCATTGGTCATCCTTAAGATGTTTCTACAACTTGATTGAAGTCCACCTGTGGTAAATTCAATTGATTGGACATGATTTGGAAAGGCAAGCACCTGTCTATATAAAGGTTGACAGTGCATGTCAGAGCAAAAACCAAGCCATGAGGTCGAAGGAATTGTCCGTAGAGCTCAGAGACAGGATTGTGTCGAGGCACAGATCTGGAGTACACCAAAAATGGCCTCATCATTCTTAAATGGAAGTAGTTTGGAACCACCAAGACACTTCCTAGAGCTGGCCGCCTGGCCAAACGGAGCAATCGGGGGAGAAGGGCCTTGGTCAGGTAGGTGACCAAGAACCCGATGGTCACTCTGACAGAGCTCCAGAGTTCCTCTGTGGAGATGGGAGAACCTTCCAGAAGGACAACCATCTCTACAGCACTCCACCAATCAGGCCTCTATGGTAGAGTGGCCAGACGGAAGCCACTCCTCAGTAAAAGGCACATGACAGCCCATTTGGAGTTTGCCAAAAAGGCACCTAAAGGACTCCCAGACCATGAGAAACAAGATTCTCTGGTCTGATGAAACCAAGATTGAACTCTTTGGCAGATGAAAACCTGCTCAGGACCTCAGACTAGGGGCGAAGGATCACCTTCCAACAGGACAACGACCCTAAGCACACGTCCAAGACAACGTAGGAGTGGCTTCGTGACAAGTCTCTGAATGTCCTTGAGTGGCCCAGACAGTGCCCAGACTTGAACGTTACAAGCTTGTAGCACCATACCCAAGAAGACTCAAGGCTGTAATCACTGCCAAAAGCATTTCAACAAAGTACTGAGTAAAGAGTCTGAATACTTATGTAAATGTGTTATTTCCGGTTTTTTAAACTTAAGTGGTTTTGCTTTGTCATTAAGGGGTATTGTGTGTAGATTGAGGAGGGGAAATTATTGTATCAATTTTAGAGTAAGGCTGTAATTTAACAAAATGTGGAAAAAGTCAATGGATCTGAATACTGTCCGAATGCACTGTATGTAATTGACACCCTGCTTGGTAAAGGATGTCAGTAGTGCCAGAGGTTAAAATAAATGACAGGCCCATCTGTATTTGCTTAGTTTCTGTTAAATGGACATGTTGGGAAAAAATATAGCTATTTTATCACTCAATCCATTGAAAAAAATGTTTTATGTAGACCCCCGTCTTACATGATTGTATTTTCTTTCTCGAGAGGGAGAATGATGGAGGTGAGGAGGATCTGTTGTATTGGGGCTGGCTACGTGGGCGGTCCCACCTGCAGCGTCATCGCCCAGATGTGCCCTGAAGTGACGGTTACCGTTGTTGACGTGAACGAGGACCGCATCCGTGCCTGGAATTCTGATAGCCTTCCCATCTTTGAGGTGAGTGGGAGGCAAGAAACTATCGGAATAGATCCCAATTTAGTAGAATTTGTCTCAACTGCAGGAAATTAAGTAAAACTGTATTACTCATTCATATCCAGGTTTCTCAAAGATCTGTTCTAACTTGTAATGGTCTTTACAATATTTCCAGCTTCTAGTGTTGCCACGTAAAGTCATTCATTTTGGCCACTTGACTTTTGATCTCTCATGATACTTTTGACTCTTGTGCTCTAACAACCTCTCTCTCTTTCTAGCTTGGACTCCAGGAAGTGGTGGACTCATGCCGCGGGGTCAACCTTTTCTTCTCCACAGACATTGATGAGGCCATAAAAAATGCAGACCTGGTCTTCATATCTGTAAATATTCCTTTTCAACACTTTCCTTTCTTATGTCAATTGCTTTCATTGGAATTATTTTTGAGACGTGTCTCAGTTTTGCTTTCTTTGAAGGTAATAGTAATCATTTGGTGGTTGTTTATATTTGTCCTATGCAAAAAAAAATTCATGTTTATTTTTTTTTGCATATCTCCCCCTAAGACAACCTCTGGGGGTCACGACCAGGGTCAGCAATTAGGGTTAAGTGCCTTGCTCAAGGACACAGACAGATATTCCACCTTGTCTGCTCGGGGATTTGACCTAGTGACCTTTAGTTAACTGGCCAAATGCTCAAACCACTAGGCTACCTGCCGCCCCAAAATGCAGTGATGGTGAAAGATGGTTGAATCCACTTGAAACATTTCCCCTTTCCTTTGCCAGGTTAATACGCCTACCAAGACATTTGGGATTGGTAAGGGTCGAGCAGCAGACCTGAAGTACATAGAAGCATGTGCCCGGCGCATTGCCGACGTCTCCAGTGGCTGTAAGATTGTTGTGGAGAAAAGCACAGTTCCTGTACGTGCTGCTGAGAGCATCCGCCGCATCTTCAATGCCAACACCAAGAGTAGCCTCAGCTTCCAGGTGATTTCAGGGGACAGGCTTGCATGGGTGGATGGACTGCACATCAAACGTCTACTTTCATCTACCTGCCATGTCTTCAGGTCTTTAAAATTATGATCTTGTTCTCCTGCAGGTTCTCTCAAACCCAGAGTTTCTTGCTGAGGGAACAGCCATCACTGATCTGAAGAATCCAGACAGGGTATTGATTGGGGGGGATGAGACCCCTGAGGGCCAACATGCTATTCAGGCCTTGCGGAGCATCTATGAACACTGGGTCCCCAAGAACAAGATCATCACCACCAATACCTGGTCCTCTGAGCTTTCCAAGCTGGTATTTATATGTCCTTCTATGTCCTTCTGTACATTACTGTATAACAATCTCAGGTCAGCAGTGTTACGATCTGAGACTAGAGGTCGACCGATTATGATTTTTCAACGCCGATACCGATTATTGGAGGACCAAAAAAAAACCCGGTACTGATTAATCGACCGATTTTTTTTTATTTTTATGATTTTTTATTTGTAATAATGACAATTACAACAATACTGAATGAAAACGTATTTTAACTTAATATAATACATCAATAAAAATCTATTTAGCCTCAAATAAATAACGAAATATGTTCAATTTTGGTTTAAATAATGCAAAAACGTGTTGGAGAAGAAAGTAAAAGTGCAATATGTGCCATGTAAAAAAGTTAACGATTAAGTTCCTTGCTCAAAACATGAGAACATATGAAAGCTGGTTGTTCCTTTTAACATGAGACTTCAATATTCCAAGATAAGAGGTTTTAGGTTGTAGTTAATATAGTATTTAAAGGACTAGTTCTCTATACAATTTGTATTTCATATACCTTTGACTATTGGATGTTCTTATAGGCACTTTAGTATTGCCAGTGTAACAGTATAGCTTCCGTCACTCTCCTCGCCCCGAACCAGGAACACATCGACAACAGCCACCCTCGAAGCAGCGTTACCCATCTCTCCACAAAAGCCACGGCCCTTGCAGAGCAAGGGGAACAACCGTTTGAAACGCTATTAGCGCGCACCCCGCTAACTAGCTAGCCATTTCACATCGGTTACACCAGCCTAATCTCGGGAGTTGATAGGCTTGAAGTCATAAACAGCTCAAAGCTTGAAGCACAGCGAAGAGCTGCTGGCAAACGCACGAAAGTGCTGTTTGAATGAATGCTTACCAGCCTGCTGCTGCCTACCATTGCTCAGTCAGACTGCTCTACCAAATATCAAATCATAGACTTAATTATAACACAATAACACACAGAAATACGAGCTTTTGGTCATTAATATGGTCGAATCCGGAAACTAAAACGTTTATTATTTCAGTGAAATACGGAACCGTTCCGTATTTTATCTAAACGGGTGGCATCTCTAAGTCTAAATATTCCTGGCATCCCTAAGTCTAAATATTCCTGTTACATTGTACAACCTTCAATGTTATGTCATAATTACGTAAACTTCTGGCAAATTAGTTCGCAACGAGCCAGGCTACTCAAACTGTTGCATATACCCTGACTCTGCATGCAATGAATGCAAGAGAAGTGACACCATTTCTACTGGTTAATATTGCCTGCTAACCTGGATTACTTTTAGCTAAATATGCAGGTTTAAATATATACTTCTGTGTATTGATTTTAAGAAAGGCATTGGTGTTTATGGTTAGGTACAGTTGTGCATGGTTAGGTTAAATCATCCCCCCACGTTGCATCAATTATATGCAACGCAGGACACGCTAGATAAACTAGTAATATCATCAACCATGTGTAGTTAACTAGTGATTATGATTGATTGATTGTTTTTTATATGATAAGTTTAATGCTAGCTAGCAACTTACCTTGGCTTCTTACTGCATTTGCGTAACAGGCAGGCTCCTCATGGATGAGAGGCAGGTGGTTAGAGCATTGGACTAGTTAACTGTTAGGTTGCAAGATTGAATCCCGGAGCTGACAAAGTAAAAAAAAAAAAAATCTGCCAAATCGGTATCCAAAAATACCGATTTCCGATTATGAAACCTTGAAATCGGCCATTCCGATTAATCGGCCGACCTCTATCTGAGACACCTCCTGCAATGTTTCCTGCCTTTATTCATTGGCTCACTTCTCTATCCTTGGTTTTCCCCCAAAAAAATTATAGGCAGCCAATGCCTTTCTTGCCCAACGTATCAGTAGCATCAACTCTATCAGTGCCCTCTGTGAGGTAACCGGTGCTGATGTGGAGGAGGTGGCACATGCCATTGGGACAGACCAGAGAATAGGCAGCCGCTTCCTGAAGGCCAGCGTAGGTGAGTGGGAGAGAAGCAAGGCGCGAGTGGTTGAGTTGTGGGGTAGTAACAGTTAAGTTCTGGTTGGATGAGATCATTGGATGACTGAGCGGTTGGATGAGATCATTGGATGACTGAGTGATTGTGTTTCAGTTATGGAAAAGTGGGATGTGAGTGGATGAGTTCAGTCATGATAGATTCTGTGTTTTTGTTTCACAGGATTTGGTGGCAGCTGTTTCCAGAAAGACGTTCTCAATCTTGTGTACCTATGCGAGGCGCTGAACTTACCCGAGGTTGCAAGATACTGGCAACAGGTGTGCTTTTATCATCAACTCAAAGTAGTGCAATACAGAACTCGCTTCTCATTTGATAAGACATTGCTGTAACACTTTTTTGTTTTACGGTCAGTAAAATACAGTATCACAATGACAAATGTTGAACATCTCATTGTTGTGTCTCCCAGGTTATAGAGATAAACGACTACCAGCGAAAACGATTCTCCTCACGGATAATCAACTGCCTCTTCAACACAGTGACAGACAAGAAGATAGCCTTGCTCGGATTTGCTTTCAAGAAAAACACTGGCGATACAAGGTATGGAGGGGCATTTCAAATATTTATCTGCTTACATCCAAAGCTCTGAGCGTATTGTCCTGTTGCCCCCTCCATGCTCATATACTCATATCCTTGTGTGCATTTTGTTTTTAGGGAATCCTCTAGTATCTACATCAGTCGCTACCTGCTGGAGGAGGGAGCCTGTCTACACATCTATGACCCAAAGGTTAAAGCTGAGCAGATCATGCAGGACCTGACTAAGCCCACACCCTCAGAAAGACATGACACTGCCACAGGTAGCCACAGTGTTCTTTCTGTAAATTAATATAACAGTAAATCCTAAAGACGATTAACAAGAATACCTTTATTGAATACATAATGATATTTCAAGGGGTGTTCTGTTCTCTCTGTGTTAGGTGTTAGTTGCCATAACGTGGGAGACTTTTTTTTCGCTCATTCTAATGAGATTATTTTAATGTTTGTTGTACAATTGTGTGAAAAAGTTGTATTTATATGCATGAAGTAATCCTTGTTTATTCTCGCTCATCCTAGTTTCTCGTCTAGTCACCATCGTCACAGACCCATACAAGGCTTGTGAGAATGCCCATGCAATTGTGATCTGCACAGAGTGGGATATGTTCACGGTGTGTATTTACATTTTTAAGCTACTCACTCATCAAATGGCAAGGAGATGACTCTGGCCACACAGATATTTTGGTGCCACTTATATAATAACATATCGTTGCACTGTTCATTGATGAAAGGGAGCTCTCAATGTAAACCGTGAAGTCTATATTTGTATTGCAGGAACTGGACTATGAGAGGATCCATAAAGCCATGCTGAAACCTGCCTTCATCTTTGACGGCAGAAGGATCTTGGACAGCTTGCACGACCAACTCCAGCATATTGGCTTCCAGGCGAGTAACCATGGCCACAGTAAAATGTATATGTTTTGTAACATACACTGGATAGGTGCAAGTGAAATGTGTTGCTTTACAGGGTCAGCCATAGTAGTATGGCAAACCCTGGAGCAAATTAGGGATAAGTGCCTTAGTCAAGGGCACATCGGCAGATTTTTCACCTTTTCGAACTGGTCCAACACTCTAACCGCGAGGCTAATAGTTATCCTACAGTAAGACGTGAACAATGTCTAGGACTCTGATGAGATTATGAAAACACCCTAAGACCTGTCTTTTCTTTTGGAAGGCTGTGCTGACAAAAAGCTAAAGATCCATTCACAGCAGCATGCTTAGTGAGTCCCATTAGTATTTGAAAAAAGTTGAGTAATAGACAGTCCAGCAGTTTCCAAAGTAACTGTTTTGTCCTTTCCAGGTGGAGACTATTGGGAAAAGAGTTAACCAAAGAATCCCTTTCACTACCAGTGGCGACAGGTCAGACATGGACCAACCGCAGCCATTGAAGAAGAACAAACTGTGAAGTGTTCTTTACAGGACAGCAGCGTCAGAGCCGGCTCAATGCAGTAGTAAATGAAACCAAGTTATCATTTTGCTGTAATATTAAAATCAGTCATTTCAGCACCTGCATCAACTAGATGGGATGACTTCAAACAAATAATTATGTTAGCTACAATGAAAGAGAGGCCTGGATAATGTTTTGGTTAGGGTTCAAGATCTGGTTTGTCGGCTACATGCGGCAACAATATCCCTCCAAACTTATGCTTCATTTCTTTGTTTTGTGCATGTTGGACAACTACCAGGGTTTGGATGTTTTACTTACACAAGGGGTAAAACAACTTAAACTGATTTCATAACTTTCTGTATTTGCCCTTTTTTCAAGTTTTCTGCCTAAAAAGTATTCCTGTATGAAAGCAATTTTTAAAGGACAGATTCCATTTTTCTTACTGAAGATAATGTATTTAGTTTTTATTCATTTCAAAGCAATTTTTATACAAGATGGTGCTAGTTGAATGTGAACTTAAGCAGTGTGAACATGAACCCGAAAATGCAATATTCAAATTATATGTATTATCTTTATGCATGAACTCTGTAAAGTAAAACATTTATCTATAGTTTTTACATGCAGAATAAAAAGCATTTTTAGTATCTGTAATTTAAAAAAATAATAATTTGCAGGCCCAGAATCAATAGTACTGTACTACAATTATGTTACTTTCTCTCAAGTGTTGTGTACTATGTAGTGGTGTCCCCCTCTTTAGTTAGTTAGAGGTCTCATGGATGGTCAGGCATTCGCACGGTCATTCTGTCAGCTAATTCTAGGAAACTGCATATGGAACTGCATACCTCGGTCGACAGTCTTGATGCACTGCTGGGTTCTCCATGGAGCAGTGGCTTTATTTGACACATTAACCTAATCCTCAACATCTGTTCTGCTCTGACAAATGCACTTTAGCAACAAGGCCCAAATTATGACGCACATGTAGTGCCTTCAGAAAAATATTCATACCCCTTGATTTATACCACATTTAGTTGGTGTTACAGCCTGAATTCAAAATGGATTCAATATTTTTTCCCTCACCAATCTCCACACAATACCCCGTTATGACAAAGTGAAAACATGTTTTTAGATAAAAAAATGAAATACAGAAATATGTAAGTATTCACACCTCTTTGCTATGGCACTCCAAATTGAGCTTAGGTGCATCCAATGTGCATCCAATTTCCTTTGATCATCCTTGGGATGTCGCTACAACTTGATTCGAGTCCAATTCAATTGTTTGGACATCATTTTTAGAAAGAAACACACCTGTCGTGCGGCAGGTTAGAACGTGGGCCGGTAACCAAAGGTTGTTGGTTCAAATACTGGAGCTCACGAGGTCAAAAATATATAATCTGTCACTGTGCCCTTGAGCAAGGCACTTAACCCTAATTGCTCCAGGGGCACTGTACAATGGCTACCCATACTGTGACCCCAAAAAACAACATTTAGATTACACACTTGCCTGCAACAGGACAGATATAAGCACCCCCCAAATTGTTATTATATAGAAGGTCCCATAGTTGTCAGAGTAGAATCTATACCTTGAAGTCCAAGGAACTGTACGCACAGTACCAGTCAAAAGTTGACACACCTACTCATTCAAGAGTTTCTTTATTTTGACTATTTTCTACATTGTAGAATAATAGTGAAGACATTAAAACTATGACATAACACATATGGAATCATGTAGTAACCAAAAAAAAGTGTTAAATAAATCATTTATATTTGAGATTCTTCAATATAGCCACCCGTTGCCTTGATGACAGCTTAGCACAACCTTGTCATTCTCTCAATCAGCTTCACCTGGAATGCTTTTCCAACAGTCTTGAATGAGTTCCCACATATGCTGAGCACTGTTGGCTGCTTTTCCTTCAATTTGCGCCCCAAATAATCCCAAATCATCTCAATTGGGTTGAGGTCAGGTGATTGTGGAGACCAGGTAATCTGATGCAGCACTCCATCACTCTCCTTCTTGGTCAAATAGCCCTTACACAGCCTGGAGGTGTGTTGGGTCATTGTCCTGTTGAAAAATCAAATCCAAATCAAATGTATTTTTATATAGCCCTTCGTACATCAGCTGATATCTCAAAGTGCTGTACAGAAACCCAGCCTAAAACCCCAAACAGCAATCAATGCAGGTGTAGAAGCACGGTGGCTAGGAAAAACTCCCTAGAAAGGCCAAAACCTAGGAAGAAACCTAGAGAGGAACCAGGCTATGTGGGGTGGCCAGTCCTCTTCTGGCTGTGCCGGGTGGAGATTATAACAGAACATGGCCAAGATGTTCAAATGTTCATAAATGACCAGCATGGTCGTATAATAATAAGGCAGAACAGTTGAAACTGGAGCAGCAGCACGGTCAGGTGGACTGGGGACAGCAAGGAGTCATCATGTCAGGTAGTCCTGGGGCATGGTCCTAGGGCTCAGGTCCTCCGAGAGAGAGAAAGAAAGAGAGAATTAGAGAGAGCATATGTGGGGTGGCCAGTCCTCTTCTGGCTGTGCCGGGTGGAGATTATAACAGAACATGGCCAAGATGTTCAAATGTTCATAAATGACCAGCATGGTCGTATAATAATAAGGCAGAACAGTTGAAACTGGAGCAGCAGCACGGTCAGGTGGACTGGGGACAGCAAGGAGTCATCATGTCAGGTAGTCCTGGGGCATGGTCCTAGGGCTCAGGTCCTCCGAGAGAGAGAAAGAAAGAGAGAATTAGAGAGAGCATATGTGGGGTGGCCAGTCCTCTTCTGGCTGTGCCGGGTGGAGATTATAACAGAACATGGCCAAGATGTTCAAATGTTCATAAATGACCAGCATGGTCGTATAATAATAAGGCAGAACAGTTGAAACTGGAGCAGCAGCACGGTCAGGTGGACTGGGGACAGCAAGGAGTCATCATGTCAGGTAGTCCTGGGGCATGGTCCTAGGGCTCAGGTCCTCCGAGAGAGAGAAAGAAAGAGAGAATTAGAGAGAGCATATGTGGGGTGGCCAGTCCTCTTCTGGCTGTGCCGGGTGGAGATTATAACAGAACATGGCCAAGATGTTCAAATGTTCATAAATGACCAGCATGGTCGTATAATAATAAGGCAGAACAGTTGAAACTGGAGCAGCAGCACAGCCAGGTGGACTGGGGACAGCAAGGAGTCATGTCAGGTAGTCCTGGGGCATGGTCCTACGGCTCAGGTCCTCCGAGAGAGAAAGAAAGAGAGAAGGAGAGAATTAGAGAACGCACACTTAGATTCACACAGGACACCGAATAGGACAAGAGAATTGGGAAGTTGAAAAAATATGGAACTACCCAGACTCTGCCTAGTGCTAGCTGTCCGACCAAACTGAGCAACCAGGCAAGAACGACCTTGGTCAGGGAGGTGACCAAGAACCCAATGACCACTGACAGAGCTCCTTGGCTGAGATGGGAGAACCTGCCAGAAAGACAATAGTCTCTACAGCACTTCACCAATCTGGGCTTTATGGAAGAGTGGCCAGACAGAAGCCACTCTTGAGAAAAAGCCACATGACAACAAACCTGGAGTTAGCCAAAAGGATGTGAAAGACTCAAGAGCATAAGGCAAGACATCCTGTGGTCTGAAGAGACAAACATTTAAATATTTGGCCTGAATGCAAAGCGCCATGTCTGGAGAAAATCAGGCACAGCATCACCCGTCTAACACCATCCCTACTGTGAAGCATGGTGGTGGCAGCATCATGCTATGGGAATGCTTTTCAGCGGTAGGGACTGGGAGACTGGTAAGGATAGAGAAAACAATGAATGGAGACAAATACAGGCAAATCCTTGATGTGAACCTGCTTCAGAGTGCAAACGACCTTAGACTGAGGGCAAAGATTTACGTTCCAACAGGACAATGACCCCAAGCATACAGCCAAAGAAATGCTGGAAAGTCCTTGAGTGGCCCAGCCAAAGCCCAGACTTGAATCCTATAAAAAAAATCTGTGGAAAGACTTGAAGATTGCTGTTCACTGCCACTCCCCATCTAATTTAGCAGAACTTGAGAAAATCTGCAAGGAAGAATGGGAGAAAATCCCCAAATCCAGATGTGCAAAGCTGATACAGACATACCCAAGATGACTCAAAGCTGTAATCTCAGCCAAAGGTGCTTCTACAAAGTGTTGATTTAGGGATGTGAATACTTATGTAAATTAGATATTTCTGTATTTAATTTTCAATAAATGTGCAACCATTTCAAAAATGTTTGCACTTTGTCATAATGGGATATTGTGTATGGATGGGTGGGGAAGATACCTACCTTTAATACCTTTTTAATTCAGGCCGTAACACAACTAAATGTGGAATAAGTCAAGGGGTATGAATATGTTCTGGAGGCACTGTATGTGTTGTCCACTAATCATAACTGTAAGTACGCAATTTCATTTCAATAACAGTGGAGAGCGAAAACCATTGATGATCATGCCAAAGCAGATTGATTGCATTCAGTCACCACAGTTTATATTGCTCATGCAAAGAGGGGAGGATTTAAACTTTTATGCAATCACTACCACTAAATATTCAGAGACAAACAGTATTTCAATTTCATGTAAGCTATTCATGCCATTGGTATTTACAAATACTCAAAATACATCCCTCATAGGGACTGGGGGTGAAATAACATGTAGCTCGCTAATCTTCCTCTATTTCTGGACTCAGGTGAGAGTATTTGCACTGAAGTGAATGGGAAAACAAACTGAAAATATATATTTTTTTTATTGCCATTATTAAATTTGTGATTGTTTTAATAGTTGACAATTCTTACAGTTAATATGTTGTTTTTGTTGAATTCACAATTAATTCATTTGGGGGCTTTTATTTTGAAGATGTCATTCCGGATATTCCGTCAGCAGAGAAAACAAATGAACGTTTTTTCCATCCACGAATTTTGCTTTGAACGATGGCGTGCCCTTTTTTACGAGATCCAATTGACATCGGGGCACAAGTTGTGAGAAAAACAATACGAACTAAGCGTTTGTTCAGAGACAGACAAAATCCTCTAAGTTTTTCCGAAGAATACATTAACGAGAGGTATCACTTCTCGTCTCATTGTATAGTATACCTGGCGGATCTGTTGACACCTTCATTGAGCAACGATACACTGCGCAGCTGTGCGCTTACAGTAATGCAAACACTCTGCATCGGTTTACATTTTTTCGCATGTGGAGAATATATGCATGCAGTCGGCGACGCTGAAAACTTGAGCAAATCCACAGTTTGTCGAGCCATACGGAGAATATGCATCGCACTGACGAGAATTCTCCCTGATTTCGTGAAGTTCCCTGGTCATTGTTCTCAACAAGAAGTTAAAGACGGATTTTATAGAATAGCAGGTTATGTATTTCATAGTAGGCCAATGCTTTTGTTAGCTTACAGTTTAACTTACTGGTACTATCTAAATAATTTAACGCCTGTGATCGTTGCAGGACTACCTAATGTTATTGGTGTGGTGGACTCCACTCACATATCCATCAAAGCGCCTTCAGGACCAGAGGTATCTGATTATACTAATCAGAGATCATTTCACAGCATAAATGTGCAGGTAATACTGGGGAAGGTGTAAATGCTTAACTGTGATAAAGAAATAATATATTTAAAAAATATATTCCTAGAGAATGTAATTTTAAAACTCACTGCATTGTAAATCTTTTCCAGATGGTTTGTGATTCGCAATGTCTCATCACAAACATTGAGGCAAAGTGGCCTGGATCTGTGAATGACTTCCACATACTCCAAAAGAGTGTGCTGTACCATCAGTTTCAGCAAGGTGACAACATTACACAATCACAATGACAAATGTTACAACTTCCAAGTTCTATGATTTCAGCATGTCTCTCTTACCTCACTTCTCAGGTTGTTTTGATGGGCAGCTTGTGGCTGACAATGAGTATCCCTGTCTTCCATTCTTGATGACGCCATACCTGAATCCTAAACCAGGCGCAGAGAGCTGCTTCAACGAGGCACTGTACGAGACAAGGGCATGCATTAAGACAACATTCACCACGTTACGGTCCCGATTTGGTTGTTTGAAGGGTCTCAGAGTATCGCCACAGAGAGCTTGTGACATAATAGTGGCATGCATGGTCCTTCATAACGTTTCAATCATTCGTAAGGAGGCTCCACCCTGTTTCAGTTGGATGCCCCGGAAAAACCCAGAGCCTGTTCACTGTGATTACCAAGATGGTACAGCAATCAGGGATAGCATTGCTGCTCAGCTCTTTGTGTCATGCAGCCAAGTGTTATGACAATTTCACACAATTACATTTTCTCCACTAAGTGATTGAACCACAGTGGCCTTTTCTCAATTGGATTTGCTCAACTCCTGGATCCCATGTCCTCTGTTCTCTCTGGCCCCCATTTTTTTTTAAAGTTAAAAGCTAATGAGATTTGAAAATGTGCTTGTATGAAATGATTCCTCCAATCATGCATCATCAGGCAAATTACATTTACAGGGTGGAATCACAAAATACATGCAGCTAGTTGTACAAGCTATTTTATATATAAAAGGATAGCATATTGTTTAAATGTTTGCATGCTTTTCTGATTTTAGAAAACAATTGGTGATTCATAGGGGGTGTGGCAGATGTCAAAACATTTCTGAAAAGGACTCCGGTAAGCTACACTTGTGCTTCCTTGCCAAAAGGAGGCTATTGAGGAGGGGAGGACAGTCTTCCGTTTGCCTACTAACAAATTAACATGCTCCTCGACCACTTTCTGGGTCACGGGAGAAGGGTAAGACTTCTGCCCAAATGAGAAAAGGCCACTGACTACATATAGACACTGCACCACTCCAGAGATATGCCCTCCAGAAATCAGTAAATGGAAGAAGGAATCTGACACACCTTTTTTGGGGGGAGGGGGGGAGAACATTTATTCAATAAGTAAAACTGAAAGATTGCAATAACTGTACATAAGCATGATTCATTTCCGTTCATGACTGCAAAGAAAAGAGAAACATGTAAACATGAGCTAAGGTTGATAGAAATTTCATGAATAAATCCAACATTTGGTTAAATTAGAAATATGACAACTGGTTGTTGACGTGATGTGGATGGGTTTAGGTTAAGTTACATTCTGAACAGCCTTCCTGTTAGTTTTCTCCAATCCTGGGCCTTTTACCACCAAGTTTGACTTTGTTTATGCAAAAGTTCTAAGTTGATTGTTTATTTAACTGTCCTACAATTCTACTAACATGATGCTGCTTGTGTGACATGACATCTTGTAAACATTAAGGTGTGGAACTTACATTTAATTGTTTCTCAAGTAATTTCATCTCCAAGGACATCTTTTGCATCTTTAATCTCCTGTAGTCAATCTCCTGTTGCAAGTATTTCATATACAAGTCCTTCACTTGGACATTTGAGGGCTTTCTTTTTGTCCCCCTTAAAAACATTGAGATTTAATCAAATGCATAATTTGTATTAATGGCTGCCATTACACCCATAATTTTCTCAGTATATTGTATTCATAATGTAGAAATATTAGACCTTACATGGCAAACACTTTTTTTTTGGCATAATCTTACCTCTCTGTCCCATGTTTTGGAAGTGGATGGTGTGGCCTCAGGTGAGGTCTCGTTTATGCCTGGACCCTACGGAGGTGTAATGTTTAGGCCATTATCTTTATCTATGAGGTCTGATAACTGATTAGGCCACTTCCAGAATACTTTATATAATAACTATATACGCATCAAATACATTAATTTAACACATTCCACTTGAACATTTTCCAACCACACATCTCTTCTGAATAAACCATATTAGGCCTACCTCATGTATAGACGAATCTGACGTGATATCTTCAGCATTGTCAATGTATACGACTGGTGCCTGAAACATACAAAGTAGTCAAATTAACAAAAGTACAGTAGGCTGAGAAACAACTGCTTGAATGTTATCGGTAGCTTTCGACAACTCACATTATCCAATGACACTTCGGACCCAGATTCTGCTGTGATCTCCTCTGATGTCATGTGGTTTGCTAGCACTGCAAATGTGTTTAAAAAATGGTGAGGTCAATGCCAGATCTAAAAAGATGCAGTGGTGATCTCAATGGATTAGACTTGCCTCTCACAAAGTTTGAGCAGGAGAGTGTTGACTTGAGTTCTGTGGAAGAGGTTTCCTCTGTGATGGTGTCTATAGTGGAACAGAATTTATGGGTTTCAGCCATCAGGTCCTCTGCAGCAGAAAAGACAGGTTGCAGTGGGTCTAGCGTGGTCTTCCGCCGATCTGCTTTTTTGGCTGGAATCAGAGATTACATTGTAAATTAGTATCTTGACAAAACGTCACAGTGGAGCCTATGGGGCAGTGCACAGACTGTGCAGCTCACCTGTTTGTACCATGTTCTTGTATTTCACCTTGACCTGCAGCCAACTTCGTTTTACTCCAGATGGATTAACCCTGTCAGGTAGGTGAAATAGTTTAATCTGAATCAATGAGTAGTTACAACATCTCTACACACAACAAATAGCCTATCCAAAAACTGGATTGTTTACTTTGTGTAACTTTCATCTCCACTGACTGTGACTTGAAATTGCAATATTTTCGCAAGCCGTAGGTTGACATCTTGCTATTTCAATGGATAACCACAGATGAGATGGATGAGGGAAAGCATGTAACCTTAACAGTAACCGTTATCTTTAGAATAAGGTTAATTAGCTAGCTATACTAGCTGTTCGAAGATGCTGGTCAGACAGCTAACTTAGTTAGCTGAATTTGCTATCAGACAGGAATTACAAAGCCATTCATGGTTCCTTGTCAGACTGTACAAGCTGTACAAGTAACAAGCTAGTTAGTCAGCCCACTTCTTTACCCAGAGAGCTATCAACCAATTCATCACGCTACACTCACTGGGTACTGTATTTAAAATCTATGCCACCTCACGTTACTTACGCGTTGACTGAATCGGCAATTTTCTGCCATGCTGCCTGTCTCGCTTTACCAGCAGCAGTTGTATTCTTTTTGTGATTGAAAATATGTTTTAGGTCCTCAAACCGCTGAAGTATAACTTGCTGCTCTGCAGCACTGAAAAAGGCTGCCCTATCTCCCTTTTCCATTTTTTAAAATCACGTGGTGTGGTCGTTGTCATGGAGACTTACACATCCTCCTTGCTCAGGCTATTTATTTATCTTTATTTGTTTACATTATTTGAATATGATGCCCTACCTAAACAGATTCTGAAAATGAGAGAAAAGTAGATGCATATGATATTGAGAAATTAGATAAGAACATTTTATGCCCTCTAAGAGGGCATAATGACCTTTATGGCACACAGACACACGTGCAAGCCCTGGCCTGTACAGGGTCAGTCTCAGAAATTTCAAACCTGTAACATTATTTTGTTTGTTATTTTAATTTTATAATTTTGTATAATTGTTTGTTTATTTTTAATGTATTTATTTATTTATTTTTACCCTTTTTTTCCCCCAATTTCATGGTAAGGTATTGGTAGTCTTGGACAGTCTTGTCTCAATGCTGCAATTCCTGTACGGACTCGGGAGAGGCGAAGGTCAAGAGCCTCCGAAACACGACCCAACCAAGCTTCTTGACCCAACCACTGATTCTTGACACAATGCCCACTTAAACCGGAAGCCAGCCAATGTGTTGGAGGAAACACCTGGTATACCTGGCAACCGTGCATGTGCCCGTGCATGTGCCCGGCCCGCCACAGGAGTCGCTAGAGCAAATAGGACATCCCTGTCGGCCAAACCCTCCCCTAACCCGGACAACGCTGGGCCAATTGTGTGCCGCCCCATGGGTCTCCCAGTCGCAACAGAGCGTGGACTCGAACCAGGATCTCTAATGGAACAGCTAGCAACTGCGATGCAGTGCCTTAGACCACTGCTCCACTCGGAAGGCCCAACCTGTAAAGTTGTTAATGTGGGAGCCAGTCCTTCTGCCTAGGCCTAGGGAGACTAGCCTAGAGGTTAGAGTGTTGGGCCTGTAACCAAAAGGTTGTTGGTTCGAATACCTGAGCTGACAAGGTGAAAAATCTGTCGATGTGCCTTCGAGCAATGCATTTAACCCTAATTTGCCTCGGGGGGCGCTGTATTCCTATGGCTGACCCTGTAAGACAACACATTTCACTGCACCTATCCAGTGTATGTGACAATGAAAAGAAAAAATTAATAAACAAATTTAGTACACAATCTGTTTCAAGCAGACCACCATAGTCTTGTGCCCAAGAACGCACTCACATCTGTAGCCATGATAGGCTGGTCATGGCTCACATCAACACCCTCACCCTGGACCCGTTCACTCCAATTCGCATACCGCCCTAACAGATCCACAGATGATGTAATCTCTATTGCAACCAACACTGCCCTCACCCATCTGGACAAAATACCTATGTAATAATGCTGTTCATTGACTACATACAGCTCAGGAATTCAACGCCATAGTCCCCCCCAAGCGCAGGACCCTGGGACTGAACACCTTCTGCAACTAGATCCTAGACTTCCTGGCAGGACATCCTCAGGCGGTTAGGGTGGGCAACAACACATCAGGGGTGTGTGCTTAGTCCCCTACTGCACTCTCTGTTCACCCACGACTGCAAGGCCACATAAATCAAACACAGGGCATGCACCAGAATGAATCAGTTGGAATGACCTTTGACTTCCATAGGTGGCACATTTTTTTCACAGGACCTCCTATGTGTGCACAGGCTTACTTACGGGTTCACCATTTTTAAATGGATGTAATAGTAAAGACCATAGGCAGTTTGTCACGATCATCATAAGAAGCGGACCAAAGCGCAGCGTGGTGTGAATGCATCATTTAATAGATTACGAAAAACACGAAGTAAACTGTACAAAAACAACAAATAACGACCGTGAAGCTGTCATAAGAACTGTGCTGACACAAGCAACTAACATAGACAATCACCCACAAACAAACAGTGAAACCCAGGCTACTTAAGTATGATTCTCAATCAGAGAAAACTAATGACACCTGCCTCTGATTGAGAACCATACTAGGCCGAAACATAGAAATCCCAAAATCATAGAAAAACAAACAGACTGCCCACCCCAACTCACGCCCTGACCATACTAAATAACGACAAAACAAAGGAAATAAAGGTCTGAACGTGACACAGTTCCTGAGTTTCAAGTTTGTGGAAGCTCACAATTTAATTTACCATTTCAACCGATCTGTGTGCCAGTTATGATTATTTTTATATGCGTATTTTCGTGGAATAGTTTCATTTCAATAATAATGTTTCAAAATCATTGTCACGTGGTTAATCATATAAATCTGAAGTCAAATGATAAAAATCAAAAAGTTAAAATTCAACTAAGCCGAGAGAACCAGCCTAATATGGACACATTGATACACTGTGGTCCATTGTTGGCTAAAGAAATAAAAGAATATAACTCAGAGATGGCCAATGCAGCAGTAGGGCTATAACGTATATGGTCAAATAAGTAAAATACATAGGCCTAAAGCCAACAAATAAAAACAGTAGAACATATTATGGTTCTTTCAATCACATTCATCTCTCGACTCTGCCTGTCTACTTCCCTTTCTATCTGTCTTAACTTGAGCTATTGCTAGTGAAGTGCAACATTGTAATACATATTCACTGGGTTCGCCGGAAGCTGTCGCAAGCACATTTGACATTTTTATCAACTTGCCTATTCCGGGTGCTCAGAGTCTCCTGTGTCAGTGAGCTCAGGACAGACAAGTGTTTTTATGACGTTTCCACTGGATATATCCCATACAAAAAGCTAGCTTTTAAACTGCAGTAAAAATAGTGTTATTGTGGACGCAGTATTTGCAGCAATACCGCAGTTATAATGCACTCATGATATTTTGGTCTTTCCCACTGAGGTTTGGTGATTATCGAGGTCGGGAGTGTTGGCTAAGTCATCCTCCCTGGTCAAGTATTTTGAATGATTTTATTTAGACAGAAGTAATTATGTAATTTTGGCGAAACATCCATTTACTTTAGGGCAATCCAGTATCCTGACAGTGCACTGATCACCCGCTAACTATCTTTTCCAATTCTGACTCTTATGGTCCAGACAGCATCAGGTACGTTGTCTACACATACTGAGACAGAGGGGCGCCGTTTCCCTTGCTGGAATGCTTTAACAATGTCTGTGTCACGTTCTGACCTTTATTTCCTGTGTTTTGTATTTAGTTAGTATGGTCAGGGCGTGAGTTGGGTGGGCAGTCTATGTTTGTTTTTCTAGGTTTTGGGAATTTCTATGTTTCGGTCTAGTATGGTTCTCAATCAGAGGCAGGTGTCATTGGTTGTCTCTGATTGAGAATCATACTTAGGTAGCCTGGGTTTCACTGTGTGTTTGTGGGTGATTGTTCCTGTCTCTGTCTTTGCACCAGATAGGACTGTTTTGAGTTTTCACATTTCTTGTTTTTTGTAGTCAGTTGTTCATGTGTACCTTAACGCATTAAAAAGGAACCATGGACAATTACCACGCCGCGTATTGGTCCTCTGATCCGTTTCGCCTCTCCTCTTCGAAAGAAGAGGAGGAAATTCATTACAGTCTGGTTTCTCTGTCCTGATAATGTTGAGGGAGTGTGTGCGCCTGAGCACACACAGAAGTAGGCCTGCTGCATACAAAAGTCTGAAAATTGCAATTTTTTAATGTGATTCTTATTGAACTATTATTCAAAACAAATTAGGCCACCTGCCGGGAACAGGGTTGGGATGAAAAAAGAAGAAAAAAGGACAAAACACACATCATGACAAGAGACACCACAACACTACATAAAGAGAGACAAAGACAACAACGCAGCAAGGCAGCAACACATGACAGACAACAACACAGTAGCAACACAACATGGCAGGTGCACAACATGGTAGCAGCACAAAACATGGTACACACACACACACTATTGGGCACAGATAACAGCACAAAGGGCAAGAAGGTAGAGACAACAATATATCACGCGAAGCAGCCACAAGTGTCAGCAAGAGTGTGCATGATTGAGTCTTTGAATGAAGAGATAAAACTGTCCAGTTTGAGTGTTTTTTGCATCTCGTTCCAGTTGCTAGCTGCAGCAAACTGAAAAGAGGGGTGACCCAGGGTTGTGTGTGTTTTGGGGACCTTTAACAGAATGCGACTGACAGAACGGGTGTTGTATGTAGTGGATGAAGGCTGCAGTAGGTATCTCAGATAATTGTATAAATAATCATCAAACAGTGGGTCTTGCGATGGGTATACAGAGATGACCAGTATAGAGTGGAGTGATGTGTCCTATAAGGAGCATTGGTGGCAAATCTGATAGCCGAATGGTAAAGAACATCTTGCCGCTCGAGAGCACCCTTACCTGCCGATCTATAAATTACGTCTCCGTAATCTAGCATGGGTAGGATGGTCATTTCAATCAGGGTTAGTTTGGCCCCTGGGGTGAAAGAGAAGCGATTACGATAGAGGAAACCAAGTCTAGATTTAACCTTAGCCTGTAGCTTTGATATGTGCTGATGTAACAGTATAACTTTAGACCGTCCACTCGCCCATACCCAGGCACGAACCAGGGACCCTCTGCACACATCAACAACAGTCACCCACGAAGCATCGTTACCCATCGCTCCACAAAAGCCACGGCCCTTGCAGAGCAAGGTGAACCACTACTTGAAGGTCTCAGAGCAAGTGACGTCACCGATTGAAACGCTATTTAGCGCGCACCACCACTAACAAGCTAGCCGTTTCACATCCGTTACACTGAGAGAAGGACATTATACCATCTAGCCATACTCCAATGTACTAGTATGAGGCAATGTCTGATTTCTGGTTGACATAACTCCCCATGTCCACCACTAATAAGATGAGCTTCTCAATAATGTTTTCCTCACACAGTAAATCAACAAAGTCTGTTATTTTACATCCATTGGCAATGATAGTTCCTCAGTAGTTGAAAAATCTTTCCAACACCAAGCCTCGGTGTGAAAGAGCAACATATATTGATCTGATGATTCCATATATCCAGCGAAAACTTCCTAAAAATAACAGCTTTCCTGAGCTCACTGGTGTGGGAAACTCAGAGTGCCCGAAAAACGCTAGTTGATACAATGTTGCAAGTTCCCTAGAGTGACAAATTCAGGCTGGACCCAGTTGATGATTTAAAACAATGTTGCACTTCACTAGCAATAGCTCAAGTCAAGAAAGATAGAAAGGAAGTCAGACAGGTGGAGTAGAGAGATGAATGTGATTGAAAGAGACAGAATTTTCATCAGGATATTTTATACTGTTTTTATTTGTCGGCTTTAGTTGAAGATTGATCACAGTGTATCTGTAACGGCGTTCGTCTGTTGAAGGAGAGTCGGACCGAAATGCAGCGTGGTGGTTACTCATGTTCTTTAATGAAGAATATAGCGATACATGGAATAACTAAATAAATACAAAACAACAAACGGAACGTGAAAAAACCTAATTACAGCCTATCTGGTGAACACTACACAGAGACAAGAACAATCACCCACAAAATACACAGTGAAACCCCGGCTACCTAAATATGGTTCCCAATCAGAGACAACGAGAATCACCTGACTCTGATTGAGAACCACCTCAGGCAGCCAAACCTATGCTACACCCCTACTCAGCCGCAATCCCAATGCCTACAAAACCCCAATACGAAACACAACAAAATAAACCCATGTCACACCCTGGCCTGACCAAATATATAACGAAAACACAAAATACTATGACCAAGGCGTGACAGTATCAATGTGTCCATATAGCAGAGGTTGGTGCTCTTGCCTTAGATTAATTTTAATTTAGAGATTTTAATATTTTACTTCAGATTTTTATTATTAACCACGTGACAACGATTTTGAAAAAGGTAAATTGTATTATTGAAATGAAGTTGTTCCATGAAAATGCATATATTCCCCATTTCTCCTTCTCCCAAATCTGTTCAGCTGATGTTCTGAAAGAGCTGCAAAATCTGGACCTCTACAAATCAGCCGGGCTAGACAATCCGGACCCTTAATTTCTAAAATGATCTGCCGAAATTGTTGCCACCCCTATTACTAGCCTGTTCAACCCCTTGCGTGTCATCTGAGATTCCCAAAGATTGGAAAGCAGCTGCGGTCATCCCCCTCTTCAAAGGGGGGACGGCACTCTTGACCCAAACTGCTACAGACCTATCTATATCTATCCTAGCATGCCTTTCTAAGGTCTTCGAAAGCCAAGTCAACAAACAGATTACCGACCATTTCGAATCTCACCATACCTTCTGTTATGCAATCTGATTTCAGAGCTGGTCATGGGTGCACCTCAGCCACGCTCAAGGTCCTAAACAATATCTTAACCGCCATCGATAAGAAACATTACTGTGCAGCCATAGTCATTGATCTGGCCAAGGCTTTCAACTCTGTCAATCACCACATCCTCCTCGACAGCCTTGGTTTCTCAAATGATTGCCTCGCCTGGTTCACCAACTACTTCTCTGATAGAGTTCAGTGTGTCAAATAGGAGGGTCTGCTGTCCGGACCTCTGGCAGTCTCTAAGGGGTGCCACAGGGTTCAATTCTTGGACCGACTCTCTTCTCTGTATACATCAATGAGGTCGCTCTTGCTGCTGGTGAGTCTCTGATCCACCTCTACACAGACGAGTTCTCTGCTGCCAATGACTGGAACGAACTACAAAAATCTCTGAAACTGGAAACACTTATCTCCCTCACTAGCTTTAAGCACCAACTGTCAGAGCAGCTCACAGATTACTGCACCTGTACATTTCAGCCCACCTGTAACGGTTTTCTAGGTGTGGTGAAGGAGAGTCGGACCAAAACGCAGCGTGTAGATTGCAATCCATGTTTAATGAACAAAAACGTAACACGAATCTAAAATACAAACACCACAAAAACGTAACGAAAACCGAAACAGCCTATACTAGTGAAACCTATCACAGACAGGAACAAGGACACTAAGGACAATCACCCACAACAAACTCAAAGAATATGGCTGCCTAAATATGGTTCCCAATCAGAGACAACGATAAACACCTGCCTCTGATTGAGAACTACTTCAGACAGCCATAGACTTTGCTAGATCACCCCACTAGCTACAATCCCAATATATACACACCACATACAAAAAACCCATGCCACACCCTGGCCTGACCCAATACATGCAGATAAACACAAAATACTTCGACCAGGGCGTGACACCACCTATAATTTAGCCCAAACAACTACCTCTTTCCCAACTGTATTTAATTAATTAATTAATTTTGCTCGTTTGCACCCCATTATTTTTATTTCTACTTTGCACATTCTTCCATTGCAAAACTACCATTCCAGTGTTTTACTTGCTATATTGTATTTACTTTGCCACCATGGCCTTTTTTGCCTTTACCTCCCTTCTCACCTCATTTGCTCACATTGTATATAGACTTGTTTATACTGTATGTTTGTTTTACTCCATGTGTAACTCTGTGTCGTTGTATCTGTCGAACTGCTTTGCTTTATCTTGGCCAGGTCGCAATTGTAAAAGAGAACTTGTTCTCAACTTGCCTACCTGGTTAAATAAAGGTGAAATAAAAAAAATATATAAAAATAATCATAACTGGCACTCAGATCGTTAGAAATGGTAGGATAAATTGTAAACTTTTCCAAACTTGAAATTCACGAGCTTGCCTGGTCTTTACTACAACACCCATCAACAAAAAAAGTGAAAAACGTGCCCGCCTATGGAAATCAACGGCTCATTCAACTGACTTGTTCTGGCCAGATATGGTCTACACATACTGAGACAGAGGGGAGCTGTTTCGCTCGGTCGGATACTTAAACTAAAATTAATGCGTCTTTCTGTTGGCGTGGTCAAATAAATGATCAATATTTCAATATTTTATTTGGATGGGCAAGAAGATACAGTAGGGCAGACAAGGCCCCCTAAGACCCACCCATAATTAATCATCAAGTTTGCTGACCACACAACAGTGGTAGGACTGCTCACAGATGATGATGATGATGAGACAGGCTATAGGGAGGAGGCCAGGACAACAACCTCTCCCTCAAAGTCAGCAAGACAAATGAGTTGATTGTGGACTACACAAAACGGAGGGGCGAGCACACTCCCATCCACATCAATGGGGCTGTAGTGGAGCAAGTAGAGAGCTTCAAGTTCCTCGGTGTCCACATAAATAAGGAATTAACATGGTCCGCACACACCCACACAGTTGTGAAGAGGGCACGACAGCGTCTCTTCCAACCTCAGGAGGCTGAAAAGATTTGGCATGGGCCCTCAAATCCTTAAAAAGTTCTACAACTGCACCATTGAGATCATCTTGACTAGCTGCATCACCGCTTGGTCAGGCTACTGCAAGCCACTACAGAGTGTGGTGAGTAAGGCCCAGTACATCACTGTGGCCGAGCTCCCTGCCACCCAAGACCTCTATGCCAGGTGGTGTCAGAAGAAGGCCTAAACAAATGGTCAAAGATTCCAGCTACCCAAGCCATAGACTCTTGTCTCTGATAACGCATGGCAAGCAGTACCAGTGCATCAAGTCTGTAAACAACAGGACCCTGAACAGCTTCCACACCCAAGCCATAAGACTGTTAAATAAGACTGCTAAATAGCTAATCAAATGGCCACCTACTGCTGCCACTGTCTTATCTATCCTGTTGCCAAGTAACTTTAACCCTACCTATATGTACATAGCTACCTCAATTACATCATACCCCTGTACATCAACTCTGTACTGGTACTCCCTGTATATAGTCATGTTATTACATCATACCCCAGTACATCAACTCTGTACTGGTACTCCCTGTATTTAGTCATGTTATTACCTCGTACCCCTGTACATCAACTCTGTACTGGTACTCCCTGTATTTAGTCATGTTATTACCTCGTACCCCTGCACATCAACTCTGTACTGGTACTCCCTGTATATGTTCATGTTATGTTTTACTCGTCAGTGTTATTCGTTATTCACTGTGTATTTATTCCTTGTCATTATTTCTATTTAAAAAAAAAAAAAAATCTTTAACTCTGCATTGTTGAAAAAGAACCCATAAGTTAGCATTTCACTGTTAGTCTACACCTGTTGTTTTTGAAGTATTTGACAAATTCAATTTAATTGGATTTGAGGACCAGAATCTAGCCCTACCTGAACCTTTCCTTCCTGCTAGAGTTGAGAGTAGGGATGTGCGGCTGGTGGCCCGTGCTCCCCTTTTGATGGCAAATGTGGAATTGCAGCACACTACAATGTAGCTTATAAATAGCAACATTTTCTCTACACCCCATGGCAAAATATGTAGGATGTTTTGTGGCCCCCACCCCCATCAAAGTTGCTCATCCTTGATGTAGAGATTTCTACCCACAGTATTACACTGAAAAAATATATAAATGCAACAGTTTCATGCGACAGTTTCAAATATTTTACTGAGTTACAGTTCATATAAGGAAATCAATCAACTGAAATAAATGAATTAGCCTCTAATCTATGGATTTCACATGACTGAGATTACAGATATGCATCTGTTGGTCACAGATGCCTTAAAAAATGGTAGGTGCGTGGATTAGAAAACCAGTTATCTGGTGTGACCGCCATTTGACTCATGCAGCGCGACACATCTCCTTCACATAGAGTTGATCAGGTTGTTGATTGTGGCCTGTGGAATGGTGTCCCATTCCTTTTGGCTGTGGGAAGTTGCTGGATATTGGCGGGAACTGGAACACACTGTCATACACGTAGATTCAGAGCATACCAAACATGCTCAATGGGTGACATGTCTGGTGAGTATGCAGGCCATGGAAGAACTGGGACATGTTCAGCTTCCAGGAATTGTGTACAGATCCTTGTGACATGGGGCAAGGCATTATCATGCTGAAACATGAGCTGATGGCGGCAGATGAATGTCACAACAATGGGCCTCAGGATCTTGTCACGATATCTCTGTGCATTCATATTGCCATCAATAAAATGCAACCAGGATTCATCCATGAAGAGCACACTTCTCCAGCATGCCAGAAGCCATCGAAGGTGAGCATTTGCCCACTGAAGTCGGTTACAACGCTGAACTGCAGTCAGGTCAAGACTCTGGTGAAGAAGATGATAACGCAGATGATCTTCCCTGAGACGGTTTCTGACAGTTTGTGTAGAAATTCTTCAGTTGTGCAAAACCACAGTTTCATCAGCTGCCCGGGTGGCTGGTCTCAGACGATTAGGTGAAGAAGTCGGATGTGGAGGTACTGGGCTGGCGTGGTTACACGTGGTCTGCGGTTGTGAGGCCGGTTAGACGTACTGCCGAAATCTCTAAAATTACATTGGAGGCTGCTTATGGAAGTTAATGAACATTCAAATCTCTGGTAACAGCTCCAGTGTACATTCCTGCTGTCTGCATACCAATTGCATGCTCCCTCAAAACTTGAGATATCTGGGGCATTGTGTTGTGGGACAAAACTGCACATTTTAAAGTGGCTTTTTATTGTTCCCAGCACAAGGTGCACCTGAGTAATGATTAACGCTGGTTAATCAGCTTCTTGATATGCCACACCTGTCAGGCGGATGGATTATCTTGGAAAAGGAGAAATGCTCACTAACAGGGATGTTAACAAATTTGCTTGCAGAATTTCAGAAAAATAAGCTTTTTGTTGTTGTTCATATGGAACATTTCTGGGATATTTTATTTCAGCTCATGAAACATGGGACCAACACTACATGTTGCATTTATATTTTAGAATGAGAGTCTATTGCTTCTTTTGTGACAGTCTCTAACAAGACTGCACCTTTTCGAGATTGGACAGCACTGCCTGAAATGACCTATGCATATTTTTACCATTAGCTTATAACATTACATTGTAAAACTTTTTGCTTGACACATTTTTGATTTGATGATGATGAGTGATTTTCACTGACAAATCGATGAGTCGGCAACACGGAAGTGACGTTTGATGCCATGCCATTGGTTGTTTCTTTGGTGACACATTTAAAATCCATTTGTCTACTCTCTTCAGCTACGGATATTGTTGAATCGTAAGTTATTTAGCTAAATATATTATATATCATTTTTGGTTATATAACATAACTAACGTTTTATGTAATAATTGTGTCATGATGAGTAAGCTATAGTAGCGCGCTAATAATCTCTAGCTAGCTCGACAACATAAATCTACAGTAGCTAGCTAGCTAACGGTAGCTAACTACATCACTCAGTATCTATCTACGTTTAACTGATGTAGGTCTGCTCCTGCTCTAATGAAAATATTTAGCTCACAACATAATGTGTTTCCCCCCTCTCACGAAGCCTACCGATGGATGGTTACAGTTTATCTATGCCTGGCCCTCACTCACCGGACTACCATGCCTCCCCAATGTCAGAACTCGCCAACTGCTTTACGGGACTCCGCGCCTTTCACACAGGGTAAAAGCTATTATCCTCGAACTACATTAGTTGGCTAACTGATTTCAAGTGTGGGTGGCTATCTGACACTTGAGGGAAAAGCTACCGGACACTCATACTCTCCCATGATCATGTGCCATGTTTACATGGATTGTGAATAAGATTAGGCAAGGATTGAGAGTCCAAAATGCCTTGCAGAAGTAAACCACACCCATGGCCTTTATACTACTATATTTACCCATGTGTATCTTATGCATTACTCAGTGACACTCCTCGGAGATGTCTGGACCTGTCCAACCTCAGCAGTGGGAGTGTAGACGATGCTGCTGCACAGGGATCACCACACAAAGGTGAGCAATGCTTTTTACATACTGTAGGTATATTCATTCATAATAACAAAACAACCCAGGGGGAAACCTTGGGAGGAACCAGGCTCCTCTTGACTGAGTAGAAGTTCAGTGTGACTATTTTATCTATGCTGGTGTGCAATGCATATTCTCCCCACCAATTTAGCGAGGTACTGTCGCAGAGGCTTTTCAGTTTCAGCTTCTTTTTGCACCATTTTTAATTTCAGTTGACACTGCTTTTAAACTTTTGTTTGTCTTTGATTGTCATTGCATTTTTGAGCTCATCGCAACATATTGTTTTCACTCCGTCCTCACCATTTTTATTTGCACATAATTTCCTGCTGGTTTGCAGACAAGCCTACTTCTCCAGTGGCCTTGGACTCCCCTGCACCAAGGTACCAGACTTATTCCTCTCACCTTCAAGAACACTAACTTGAAGCCTGTTTTTAAAATAAAAATGCCATTTAGCAGACACTTTTATCCAAAGTGACTTAGTCATGCATGCACACATTCTACGTATGGGTGGCCCCGGGAGTTGAACCCACAAACCTGGCATTGCAAGCCCCGTGCTCCAAACATTCTGGAAACACAAATATAATTGTTATCATTTGTGGAGGGATGAGTAACTGCTCCCCGTGGGCCCTGTGGATGACAGTGGTACTGTGTTGCTACCTGCATCATCCAAAGTAATGTTCTCCTTTGTTCCCTGGAACAGTCGCATGAAGACGTTGCGGTCCTTCCTGGTAAAGAACAGACTAGATTTACTCTCCATATCAATGGGTTTTGTATGATTATCTCAGTGTGAGTTTAATTAACACACTCTTTCTTCTGTCTCTTAGCCCAGATTGCTGTGTAGCAGTCCAAAGCTTCACCCCAGTGAACGTCCATTCAGTAACAAGGAGAATGTGAGCGGATGTATTTTCACATTCAGGGTTATTTATGATTAACTTATATTCACATGCAAATGCTGTCCAGTTTATTCTACTACAATACCCTATTTCAATTGTGCCATCAGTCATTGCACCTCTCAAGGGCATATACTGTACAAGATTTTTGAAATCAATAAAGGGGGCGGCAGGTAGCCAAGTGGTTAGAGCATTGGGCCAGTAACCAAAAGGTTGCTGGATCAAAAACCTGAGCTGATAAGGTAAAAATCTGTCATTCTGCCCCTGAACAAGGCAGTTAACCCATTCTTCCCCGGTAGGCTGTCATTGTAAATAAGAATTTGTTCTTAACGGACTTGCATAGTTAAATAAAAAGTGTCTAGTGACAGCTCAGTGCCCTTTGTGGCTTTTTCGATTATGGCCACTAGATGACAGTATGTGATTGCTCAATTTTCTTCACTTCTTGCTCTTGTATAGCCATGTGACTTCCAGACCTAGAGTAACAGCACTATGCGGGAACATTCATTGGTAACATTGTGGGAGGCAACCTGTCTTTCTAGAGACTACCTCTTGTTGCATGTAACAGAGAATTGCATGTGGATGTGTTTTTTGAGGACTTACTCAACGCATACTCTCTCTCTCTCACCTGAATTACAATTACTGCATTGCTGTGTTTAAAAAAAAAATGTTTAGGTGGCCCCAGGGCAGAGAGCGCAAGGCAAGCCAGAGTGTTTGCTGCCTGCTCCAGACTCCCAGCTCCAAGGTGACGGTGAGCCCTGTGCCCTGGGGAGCCCCATCTTCCCTGCACCTCCCTCCCGAACCCAGCACTCCCCAGGGGATGCAGATGGATTCATGGAAATCCTGGAGCAGGAAACTGATGAGGTGATTTGGGTCTCAGAGACGGACGTCTTTACCTCTTGTCCCATTCTGTTAATCCATGTCACTGAACGGTTCATGCAGCGAGGTCTGCACCAGTGTGACTCCTGCTCCTGTATTCAATGCATGGTTCAATCTCGGTTGCGACATCTTTAATGCTTCCTACTACTACTTATGTTTTTTTTCTGTCTTACAACATGACTCCTTTCTTTATTTTGAATATCTCCACTGCCCTGCCCTTTCCTCATGTCCATTCTCTCCCCCAGGGTTCTATTGCTGTTGCCATGTCATGTAGCATGGCACAGTTGCTGTCTGATCCCCTCATGAACCAGGAAGTGGATCTCTCCTCTGTAAGTCTCCTCTTCTCACATCCACAAACCTGCAGTTGGTTTGAACTTTACTTGGGTGCGAGGAGTAACAGGACATGTACCTTCACTAGGTTTCAGTGTGTCGCCAGGGGGGACGCCGTCTCTTCCGATCCCCTTCCATGCCAGAGCGGTTGGCACGTCCACTGAAACGCACCTCCACCTCCCCCTCCCCAGCCAACCCCCGGCCAATCAAACGACACTGCACCTTCTCCGCCGTCTCAGAGGAGGTGGGCCAGGGAGAGGGAGACCAAGGGGCTGGAATCAACAATGATAGGAAGGTAAGGGTGGGTCAGGAGTGCTACGCTGTATATTGGTAGGGGAGGAGGGTTGTGAAAGCAGTGGTAGGGAGGGAGGGAAGAGGGTTGGTAAGGTAGGGGTGGGGGAAGGAGGGTTTAAGGTAGAAGGGGTGGGGGAAGGAGGGTTGTGAAGGTAGAAGGGGTGGGGGTTGGGAAGGGAGGGTTGTGAAGGTAGAAGGGGTGGGGGAAGGAGGGTTTTGAAGGTAGAAGGGGTGGGGGTTGTGAAGGTAGAGGGGGTTGGGAAGTGGGGGTTGTGAAGGTAGAGGGGGTTGGGAAGTGGGGGTTGTGAAGGTAGGGGTGGTTGGGAAGGGAGGGTTGTGAAGGTAGAAGGGGTGGGGGAAGGAGGGTTGTGAAGATAGAAGGGGTGGTGGTTGTGGGTAAGGGAAGGTTGTGAAGGTAGAAGGGGTGGGGGAGGGAAGGTTGTGAAGGTAGAAGGGGTGGGGGAAGGAGGGTTGTGAAGGGGTGGGGGAAGGAGGGTTGTGAAGGTAGAAGGGGTGGGGGAAGGAGGGTTGTGAAGGTAGTTTCTTTTCTGACTCGTATTCCGCTCACTAGCACCACCTGCATAAGAGGACCCACTCTTTGTGTGATGTGGAGCAGCAGCTGGGTGGGGATGGGATCAATGCAGAACTCATTGGAGACTTCAGCAAGGTAGTATATTGAGACTACAACTAGTTAGTTATACACACTAAAAACAGTTTCACAAAACAAAATTACTGTTGCATTTTAGGTGCATGCCCTACCCACTGTGACAGGGAGACATCAAGGCTTGAAGTACATCACGGTTGACACAGTAAGCCCAATGATATGTAGTGTGCCAAACAGTGCATGTTACAGGAAGAGCAATTATATTAACAACAAAAAATGCAATTCTCTCATTGTCCCAGATGAGTGCTCTTCTGGAAGGGAAGTTCAGCTGTTTGGTTGAGTATTTTGTTGTGGTTGACTGCCGCTACCCATATGAGTATCAGGGAGGACACATTAAGGTGAGAGATGAACAGAATAAGTCCCTGGACAGTTCTGACTTTTTATCTCAATGTGGGAGATGGTACTGAGTGTGTTCTTCTGAGGTAGTGTTATCCCTGACTTCACCTGCAGGGGGCGCTGAGCCTTCCCAACACAGACAAGGCAGTGGATCAATTGCTATCCCAGAGGCTAAAAGCCCACTCTCCTGATAAGAGGCTTGTGCTAGTGCTGCACTGTGAATTCTCCTCTGAAAGAGCACCCAGAACGTGAGCCATGCAGACCTTTCAGTCGTGTGTGTGTGTGTGTGTGTGTGTGTGAGAGAGTGTGAGTGAAATTAGACTTTTCTGCATGTATACCATTTGAGATTAAGTCCTTCCTCATGAGTGTCCGTCTCACTCTGTAGGTGTCACCTCCTGCGCAGTGTGGACCGCAGTATGAACGAGTACCCAGCCCTGCTCTACCCTGAGCTCTATGTCCTCAAGGGTGGCTACAGAGACTTTTACCACTCTCACCAGGTATGGACCTGACAATACAGAAATGGACTGTGGTCTGTTGGGCTAGGCTGTAGTCAGTTTATTTCTCACTCCCCTGGTCTCGTCTGTCAGGAGCACTGTGAGCCCCAGGCCTACTGCCCAATGCACCACGAGGACCACAGAGAGGAGCTTCTGCGGTGCCGCACACACAGCAGAGCCTTGGCAGAGGAGCGCCGCAGACGCCACCACATTCAAACTCTCGTCAAACTCTGAGGCAGTCATGTTGTTGGGGGGGCAGGCAGGAGAAGAACAGCCACTCCGAGGGACAGCTGAGTCAAAACGGTGACCTAGAGATTGTCAATTTAATTATCTTTGTCAAAAGAACATATGTGATAAATTGGCTTTTTGTTGTTGTTTTTGTTAACTTTCCAAATATAACCTTTTTTCATATGCTGCCATGGAAACTGTGCATATGATCACTGCTGCCTAGTTTTGTCTATTTTCTTTGGATGGCCATGAATAATAACAACACTGTCCATGCATATTCATTACTGCCTGCCAGTTGAACAGGATATGTAATCCACTAATCTCACTGTAGTATATTTTAATTACAGTAGAGTCCACCGGTTAAGGGCTTTCATTTTTCAGCTTTTGATATGGTTTTCATTTCATTTCCACCTTGTAGCGCAGAAAGGGTGGCATTATTTCCAGTGTCAATCATGGATATATATTTGTATTATTATTGGATCATGAATAATGATTTTATTTGAACTGTTCTGAATAATACCTTTTTTTTTTACCAGGGTGAATGACCTTGGAGGTTAGGTTTAATATTTGTTAAATAACTATGTTTTTAATGTTTTGATTGTCAGGTAGTTGAAAATGTAATTGCTACATTAACAATGATTTATAATTAAAAAACACAACAAAATGTAACTATTTTAATGGGTATCATATGAAATGGTCCCTGGACTGTAGAAACCATAACATAATAGAGAAATCTTGAGTGGTATTTTTGAAGAAGCTTTGTTGTGTGAATATGCTTAGTCCTGTTCCCTCCCTGCCAGTGCTGCAGGTGTGTCTAGTTTGCAGCTGTGATTCCTCCCCCAACACAGCTGGGTTAACTCTATGCCCCTCTCTGTTAAAAGCTCCTCCCCCTCTTCTTTGCACAGCAGCTGTAATGCGGAACTGTGGGATTTCACAGGCCCCAGAAAGTGGGATCTGGCTATGCTGAAAGCGGATAGGGTGGGAATGGCCATGATTCAGACTTCAGTCCTGTCCCAGGAGGAATGAAGTGGTGCTGGCTGTTGGAGTGGTGGGCCTTTTGGCAGTCAGAACTTTTTGTGGGTTTTTAATACCACCTATGGGGCTGCCTACATACTCCGATCCCTGATTGCTGCCAAAAGTCACTGGCAGCAACAACTCCGAGTCCCAGGCTAGGCAGTCATAGGACGGCCTTGTTGAGTGGGGAGATGAGGATATTGGTGGAAAGGATTGTCAATTATGAAATCGCATGTTATCAACCTTTGTCCAATTGGGGGTCTCAAGATGCAGCTTTCAAAAGCCACCTGCTCAACAAAATCATCCTGAAGGCTACCATGACTGTCTGTCTAATAGTGCTTTTTGGCATAGTGTAATGTATGGAATATACAAGCTGAGTTCCACTGAGCCAATGGATTTTGAGAGTTGCTTAATCCCTGGTCCACATGCCCTGCAGTCCAGAATGGAGCAGTAGGGAAAGGGAAATGATCCATTCCATTTTATTAAAGTGGCATTATTACTGTGGCGGTGATAGAGAGATTAGTTGTCCATCAGCACAATATGCAGGAAGCCCAGTTGAAAAGCCCACCTGCTAACAGTGAGAGGAAATCCAACCTAATAGCTGACTACATTTTGCTAGTTTTTTCTTTTTTTCTGCAGGGTCTAATTACATTTCAATAGAGAAGGCCATCATGTTTGTAATAATTGTAGACATCCCGTATGTAAGATTTTACTATGGCCTCTGCCAAGAGGTTCAAGCCCTGCTCTTGCTGTTAAACCTCAATCACTAGTTGATTGGTGGCAGTGGTGTGATAATCCTGTATGGTAGTTCCACCTCAAAAAGCACAAGAAAAAGTATTTACACACCCTTCATCTCAGATTGTTCTGAAATCGTTTCTGTTAGAAACCAATAAGATTATCATTCCTGCAACATTTTTTTTGTTGAAATATAACTTTCTCTGTGAAATTAAGATAATTCCTTGTGCCCAGATTGGCCATTTTTAATTTATAGGATTCATATAATATTCAATTATTATAGTACCTAACATCTGATTTGGACCATACTTTTTTCTAACAATGAGCTAGACATTCCAGAAGAATCCAAAGAAATTGTCAAAAACCACCTATGGAAACTCCCATACCCCATGTCAATCACACCTCAAAAATGAATATATCGTCTCGGTTCTCTGTTTGGCAAGTAGTATAGAGCTGTGGCTCTGAGTGTTGTTTCTTCATACTATGTAATGCATTCTTGGTGAATTTGGTGATGTGTCGTCCCCCCGTCCCCAGTCATTGAAGCTATTGGATTCAATACTCTGAGCCGCAGCAATGGACAATGATTACAGGTAACTTATGAGATATTTTGAAGTCATGTGGCGCGAGTTGGAACCAGTGTTTTTCTGGATCAAACGAGCCAAATAAATTGACATTTTGGATATATATAACGATGGAATTAATCAAACAAAAGGACCATTTGTGATGTTTATAGGACATATTGGAGTGCCAACAAGAAGCTTGTCAAAGGTAAGGCATGAATTATATCTTAATTTCTGGGTTTCGTGTCGTGCCTGGTGCGTTGAATTATGATTGTCTTTGTTTTATGGGGTGCTATCCTCAGATAAGAGCATGGTTTGCTTTCGCCGTAAAGCCTTTTTGAAATCTGACAGCAGCTGGATTAACAAGAAGTGTATCTTTAAGATAATGACTCAAATAAAAGTGAAAGTCACCCAGTAAAATACTACTTGAGTAAAAGTATTTGGTTTTAAATGTACTTCAGAACAAAATTAAATGTAATCGCTAAAATATACTTAAGTATCAAAAGTAAAAGTATAAATAATTTCAAATTCCTTATTAAGCAAACCAGACGGCATGATTTTCTTGATTTTTAAAATATTTTTTTATGAATAGCCAGGGGCACACTTCAACACTCAGAACTCATTTACAAACAAAGCATTTGTGTTTAGTGAATCTGCCAGATCAGAGGCAATAGGGATGACCAGGGATGTTCTCTTGATAAGTGCATGAATTAGACAATTTTCCTATCCTGCTAAGCATTCAAAATGTTACTAGTACTTTTGGGTGTCAAGGAAAATGTAAGGAGTAAACAGTACATTATTTTCTTTAGGAATGTAGTAAAGTAAAAGTTGTAAAAAAATATAAATAATAAAGTACAGTTATCCCAAAAAATGACTGAAGTAGTACTTTAAAGTATTTTTTTACTTAAGTACTTTTCACCATTGGGCAAAATAGTTGGGGTTAGGGGAAGGGTTAGCTAACATGCTAAGTAGTTGCAATGTAGAAAGTAGTTGATAAAATGCTAAAGTTGTCTGGTGAGATTCAAACTCCCAACCTTTGGGTTGCTAGATGTTCCTGTTATACGCCCACCTTGACCAACCACCCTACTTTAGTTTTTGCCTTAAGTGACAATCTGTCTCATGCAACCATACCAAATGTAACATATCATACACATTTGAGTGTCCCGGATTTACATTTACTATATTACGTCTAGTCTATGAGACCAGGCTGCACATCGGGGTATGGCTATTCACACTTTTTCTGTCTGTGTATTACATATACTTGGGGGCCAATCACAACACTGCTTGATGTTTGAGATGCGCCATGCAGTCTGACTAATCTATTTTCAACTCTTGCAACCGCAACTACGGACCGACGACGCAAGGCGACACAAGTGCAATTGATAATTATTCAAAACGAATTCAAGTGGACTGGCCTCTGTGTCGCTTGACAGCTTCTAGAAACTTTGGAGGGACATTTTTCTAAATTGGTGGTAACACAAGACCACGGAACGCTTGCACGGGTTTTTGAGTATTCTTGACCACTGCAGGCTAATCAAAATATACATGTAATTTATTGTACTGCCACCCTCTCTTAAAAAAAACACGTGACAACTGCAATCACTGCATTCCTGCGAGTCCAGGTTTAGGAATTGTCACACATTTGCAAGTATCGGCTACCTTGTTTCAGTCGATCCTGGGACAAACGCGGTGTGGCTGGATGTTGCAGGCGGTGGGTCAGTGAGCGCGAGGACCAAGTACCTCTACGAATTCCCCAACTCCCGACCTATCTTACCTGATGCCGTGCATGATGATTGTCCTTGGAATACTTTTGAATGTCCTCAGTCATGGTAAGCGAAATTCGACACACTCAGCCACAAATAGTTTTTTTTCTCCATCTTGTACTTGTGTATTCTGAATTGATAAAAAAATACACAGCGCATTTTGCACTTCAATGTGCACCTCGTTGAGAAAATCCAGTCTCTCCTAAACTGTTACGCTGTAAAAGTCTTTAATTAACACAATTTCTGGTTGTCTGTCACTTTCGAATATAGGGGTTCTACCGATGGACAGTCGGTCAGGGCACTTATTTTTTCTAAGGGATCTCCAGAGATCATAATTGCGGTGCTTCTATTTCCAAATATAGCAGGTCAATGGTTCAGAAAGCACTCATTGGATGAGACCAAACGTTAAATAGGCTACAATGGTTTTACTTGACTTTTTAACAATGCAGGCCTGGCTAGAGTATCGACCATCCTTTATAGTAAGACGATATGAATCATTTACAGTAGTCTTAGCTAAACCAATATCAATTTAATTTAAGCCCATATATATATATATATATATATATATATCAATAAGCTTTATCATTTGTACTCTTTTTAGGAGCAATATGGATAAGTGTTACATGTTTGTTTTTTTAAAGGAAATTGTAAGTCACTTAAGAATTGCATAAAGGGTTGTCCTTAGTTTCACGTTCATGATGCCTATACAAAATTGCATTCACTATTGTGCTCATTTTAATTTAGCATATTCCATGTCTAGGAAACTCATGTATGTGTCCCCTCTTTCTATTGGTGACATGAGCTATGTATTTAATTGCTGGTCCTATAAAACGTCATCTTTCATACCAAGACTGTACCTGAAACGGAAGCACTTAAATCAAGGCATGCGAGAGAGCGAGATGGGCTGATCTATGGTTATAGATATAGTTATGACCATAGCTCGATGACATCATTTTGAAGGTTTATCCTGCCCTTATCCTTAAACAACCACACAGGAACAAGTGTTCTGCCTCATCCTTGAACTGTTTTACCCTGCTTTTCTGTCTTGTTTTCATGGCGTTGTTTTACTGATCTAGATAGATACCAGATAGATATCAACATTATACACCTACCTTAGTTAATTGTGATTTATTGGAAAAACCACTGGCTTGCTCTTCCAAGACAAATTCTCACAAAGGTGTGAGCCAGAAGGCTGATATAATTAAGCAATAAGGCCCGAGGGGATGTGGTATATGGCAAATATGTTATGTATGAAGCAACGCGGAGTGCTAGGACACTGCCCTTAGCCGTGGTATATTGGCCATATATCACAAACCCAGAGGTGCCTTATTGCTATATTATAACCTTGTTACCAACATGTTTTGTCATACCCATGGTATATGGTCTGATATACCACGACTTTCAGCCAATCAGCATTCAGGGCTCGAACCACCCAGTTTATAAAACAATTTAACTGCATTCTGCCATGAGGCCATGAGGCCTGCTCTTATTGTATTGTGACTTAAAGAGAAAGGGGATACCTAGTCAGTTGCACAACCTAATGCATTCAACCGAAATGTGTCTTCCGCATTTAACTCAACCCCTCTGAATCAGAGAGGGGGAGCAGGGGTGCAGTTGTTGGGGTTAACTGCCTTGCCTTCCACCTTGTGGATTTGAACCAGCAACCTTTTGGTTACTGGCCCAATGCGCTTAACCACTACTACCTGCCACCCCAAAACAAACTTACTTGGTAGCACTGCTATCAGGCGCTTGCCAGACTGATCGTTTAGATTGTGGCTATAAATACAGCCCGGTGAAGAATGCATTATAATGACCCAATAAATCATCATAAATCACATCCCTTCAACATTCACATATTTCAGAGTATTCAAATTGCTGTGTTTGTTCAGGACGTTTCTCTTGGAATGATTACAATTAGTCTTGAACAATAAACCATGTTGTCATTGTCATGATTCTTTGATGTGGAAATCAGTCACTACCCTACTCTGAGATCAATATAATAAAGTTAGAAGTATGCTAGAATCAAACTTAGAATCCCTCCAAACGGGAAGGCACGTCACCGTGCTTCAACTAAACTCAGCCCCCACATACATCCCGGGCTGTGCATTCCCATTGGCCATGGCCACCATCCCACTTCTGACGCCAATATAGCAAACAGTGGGAGTGGGGTGCAAACCCGGGTCACTGGTGTAAAATGCAAACACCATACGCAAGTTCGCTCCAATACGGTTAACCGAGTTGTAATGTGGGGCCTCTGGAGTGGAGCAGTGGTCTAAGGCTCTGCATCACAGTGAAGCTGTGCCACGAGAGATCCTGGTTTGAGTCCATGGGGCGGCGCACAATTGGACCAGCATCGTCCGGGTTAGGGGAGGGTTTGGCCGGCAGGGATGTCCTTGTCCCATCGCGCACTAGCAACTCCTGTGGCGGGCCGGGCGCAGTGCACGCTGACATGGTCGCCAGGTGCACGGTGTTTCCTCTGACACATTGGTGCGGCTGGCTTCCGAGTTAAGTGGGCATTGTGTCAAGAAGCAGTGCGGCTTGGTTGGGTTGTGTTTCGGATGACGCACGGCTCTCAACCTTCGCCTCTCCTGAGTCCGTACGGGAGTTGCTGTGATGAGACAAGATTGTAACTACCAATTGGATACCATGAAAAAGGGTAAAAAGAACAAGAATTAAAATAAAGAATAACCTCACAACACTACCACCTTTGTTTACAAAGTCCTGCTCCACAAACTTCAGACTTCCCTAACATCACTGTTAAGATTTGAAATGACAAGTTACCAAACGCGTTCACAGGGTTGGTTAACTTTGGACACACCTTCCTCTCCAGACACCAAGACACCAAAGGAATCTTCCTTGTACCTTATGTTTGGAATGATCGACAATACACTTAGGGGATATTTTTACTGAAATATGTGTCAGTTTTTTATGATTATGTTTGCTTTTCTTGTGTTGTGTATAATAATGTTGATTTTATTGTGTATATGAATGTGTAGTTTTAATGAGTATATTGTATTTTGATGTGCATTGTGGTGCTGTATATCGCTTATCTGGAAAAGAGACCTTGGTCTCAGCATCAACTCCCTGTCAAAATGAAAGGTTAAATAAAAGTACAGTCAGTACAGTCAGAACAACAACACAACATCACTACCACCTCAGTACACTGTCAGAATAACACCACAACAACACTACCACCTCAGTACACAGTCAGAATAACACCACAACAACACTACCACCTCAGTACAGTCAGAATAACACCACAACAACACTACCACCTCAGTACAGTCAGAATAACACCACAACAACACTACCACCTCAGTACAGTCAGAACAACAACACAACATCACTACCACCTCAGTACACTGTCAGAATAACACCACAACAACACTACCACCTCAGTACAGTCAGTATAACACCACAACAACAATACCACCTCAGTACACAGTCAGAATAACACCACAACAACACTACCACCTCAGTACACCGTCAGAATAACACCACAACAACACTACCACCTCAGTACACCGTCAGAATAACACCACAACAACACTACCACCTCAGTACACAGTCAGAATAACACCACAGCAACACTACCACCTCAGTACACAGAATAACACCACAGCAACACTACCACCTCAGTACAGTCAGAATAACACCACAACAACAATACCACCTCAGTACACAGTCAGAATAACACCACAGCAACACTACCACCTCAGTACACAGAATAACACCACAGCAACACTACCACCTCAGTACACAGAATAACACCACAGCAACACTACCACCTCAGTACACTGTCAGAATAACACCACAGCAACACTACCACCTCAGTACACTGTCAGAATAACACCACAGCAACACTACCACCTCAGTACAGTCAGAATAACACCACAACAACACTACCACCTCAGTACACTGTCAGAATAACACCACAACAACACTACCACCTCAGTACACTGTCAGAATAACACCACAACAACACTACCACCTCAGTACACAGAATAATACCACAGCAACACTACCACCTCAGTACACCATCAGAATAACACCACAGCAACACTACCACCTCAGTACAGTCAGAATAACACCACAACAACAATACCACCCCAGTACACAGTCAGAATAACACCACAGCAACACTACCACCTCAGTACACAGAATAACACCACAGCAACACTACCACCTCAGTACACTGTCAGAATAACACCACAGCAACACTACCACCTCAGTACAGTCAGAATAACACCACAACAACACTACCACCTCAGTACACAGTCAGAATAACACCACAGCAACACTACCACCTCAGTACACTGTCAGAATAACACCACAGCAACACTACCACCTCAGTACACTGTCAGAATAACACCACAGCAACACTACCACCTCAGTACAGTCAGAATAACACCACAACAACACTACCACCTCAGTACACTGTCAGAATAACACCACAACAACACTACCACCTCAGTACACTGTCAGAATAACACCATAACAACACTACCACCTCAGTACACCGTCAGAATAACACCACAACAACACTACCACCTCAGTACACAGAATAATACCACAGCAACACTACCACCTCAGTACACCATCAGAATAACACCACAGCAACACTACCACCTCAGTACACTGTCAGAATAACACCACAACAACACTACCACCGCAGTACAGTCAGTATAACACCACAACAACAATACCACCTCAGTACACAGTCAGAATAACACCACAACAACACTACCACCTCAGTACACAGTCAGAATAACACCACAACAACACTACCACCTCAGTACACCGTCAGAATAACACCACAGCAACACTACCACCTCAGTACACAGTCAGAATAACACCACAACAACACTACCACCTCAGTACACTGTCAGAATAACACCACAACAACACTACCACCTCAGTACACAGTCAGAATAACAACACAACAACACTACCACCTCAGTACAGTCAGAACAACAACACAACATCACTACCACCTCAGTACACTGTCAGAATAACACCACAACAACACTACCACCTCAGTACAGTCAGTATAACACCACAACAACAATACCACCTCAGTACACAGTCAGAATAACACCACAACAACACTACCACCTCAGTACACCGTCAGAATAACACCACAACAACACTACCACCTCAGTACACCGTCAGAATAACACCACAACAACACTACCACCTCAGTACACAGTCAGAATAACACCACAGCAACACTACCACCTCAGTACACAGAATAACACCACAGCAACACTACCACCTCAGTACACAGAATAACACCACAGCAACACTACCACCTCAGTACACCGTCAGAATAACACCACAACAACACTACCACCTCAGTACACAGTCAGAATAACACCACAACAACACTACCACCTCAGTACAGCGTTAGAATAACACCACAGCAACACTACCACCTCAGTACAGCGTTAGAATAACACCACAGCAACACTACCACCTCAGTACAGCATTAGAATAACACCACAGCAACACTACCACCTCAGTACAGCGTTAGAATAACACCACAGCAACACTACCACCTCAGTACAGCGTTAGAATAACACCACAGCAACACTACCACCTCAGTACAGTCAGAATAACACCACAACAACACTACCACCTCAGTACAGTCAGAATAACACCACAACAACACTACCACCTCAGTACACCGTCAGAATAACACCACAACAACACTACCACCTCAGTACACCGTCAGAATAACACCACAACAACACTACCACCTCAGTACACAGTCAGAATAACACCACAGCAACACTACCACCTCAGTACACCGTCAGAATAACACCACAGCAACACTACCACCTCAGTACACAGAATAACACCACAACAACACTACCACCTCAGTACACCGTCAGAATAACACCACAGCAACACTACCACCTCAGTACACAGAATAACACCACAACAACATACTGTAAGTGTGTCTTGTCTATCTCTTAAAGTCAAACCTGTTACAGAAGAGTAGACTAACATAAGCAGCAGCAGCAGTGTGTGTTCATCGTATCCGATGAGGACTTCCTTTGTATCTATTTGTTGTTGTTGTTAAACAGTAATCTGACTGCATTCATACAGGCAGGCCAATTCTGATCTTTTTTTTCCCACCAATTGGTCTTTTGACCAATCACATCAGATCTTTAAAGATTAGATATTTTCCTGAGCTGATCTGATGGATCAAAAGACCAATTTGTTTAAAAAAACATCTGAATTGGGCTGCCGGTCTAAACGCAGCCGTAGTGACTAAAAATCCCATCCGTAAACCCCTTTGTCTATCGCAGACAGGACATCTTGGTTTGGTGGGGCGCGCACACACACACACTGTGATACGATTACTTCACTGCACGCTACCAGGAGCCATGTACAATATGCACTAATCTCTGGAGATTGATACACAAAATGATGTCACCTTTAAAGAGTGCCATCAAAGACTTCTTGGACACCACTGAGTCACAAACTGGGTGGCAGCTGGCAGTAATGTTGACATGATGTGTAAACCAATAAACTCAGATGTTTGAAAATGAGTTAACCAGTAGAGAGAAAAAGACATACAGTCAGTCAGGCATTCAGTCGATAGAGGGAACGTTTGCATGTGTATTTTGTTGATAACCTTGATTTAGAACTCCAGGAGCAGATGGCACAGAGCTCTATCCATGGTTGGGAGGGTAGCCCAGAGTGGCTGTGTGTGTGTGTGTACCTTGTGTGTGTGTCTTGCATTTGTATGTGTTTGTGCGTCAGGTGTTTTCTGAGAGATGTTTTGCCATCTTTGCGTGTATGTATTTGTGCACATCACACACTGCTCACAGATTAGGCCTAGGTGAGTATTTGTGTGCTCTTGTGAGTGTGTGCCAGTATTTGGCTATGTATGACCCCCCCAACAAGATGCACCTTACATTCCCTGCCCTATCAAGGGCTGCTGTAATGTCTTGGCCAGTCTTATTAAAACAACAAGTCTTGTATGTATAACACTTACAAGAGCACAAAACCAACTTCCACAAATCCCAGTAGATGTATTTTCATGTTTCTTTTCATCTGACTAATCAATGCATATTTCCTCCCCCTTTTTTAAAGACCGGTAGGAACACAAAGTAAAGGAGTAATTATCTTTTTACCCTTCCTCTTATCTCTGTCCCTCTTATCTTTATCCTTCCCGTCTTTCTTTGTCGGTATGAATAAGCAAATAGGCCATCTTGGCTTTGCCTGTAAAATAAAATGAATGATCGGTGATTTCAGGATGCTGTTTTCTTTTTCATTCAATCATTTTTCAACGTCCTTATGGTTCAGGTCAAAAAGACAAAACAAATTATCTACCTTTGTGTATATGTCTACAGGTTTAATGACTTTACTTTGCTTTTATTTTTGAAAGAAAATAACTCAACTCACCCTAGGTATTTGAAGGCTTGCTATAGGAGGAAGGCCTGCTTGTTCTGCTCATTATTGTATATCTATGTCTTTCCCCACGACAAAGAGTTGTTATTGAAAACTCATACTGGGCCGACCTTGTAGCCCTGTGATATGTCAACCCTGGGAGTGGGAACCTCTGAAGTGGACCCTCCCAACATGTTTGTCATCATCACCACTTTACAGAGTTCACTAAAGTTGGGCGAATTTCTTTCATTTTGTTTCTCTTTCACCGTATGTTTGTAGCAGTTATTATTATTAACAAGGCTGATGTGCACTGAGCATATTAGATCCTGAAACTCCTCCAGTGTCTCCATGTTTCCAAAATGGTTACCAAAATGCCTCCTAAGGAATTGTTGTAGACAAGAGAAGCTAGATGGTGGAATCCACGGGTTGCAGAACTACTCCCCTTTTCAATTGTTATTTAATTTATTTCACCTTTATTTAACCAGGTAGGCTAGTTGAGAACAAGTTCTCATTTGCAACTGCGACCTGGCCAAGATAAAGCATAGCAGTTCGACACATACAACAATAAACAACACAGAGTTACACATGGGAATGAACAAAACATACAGTCAATAATACAGTAGAAAAAAAAGAAAAACAAAGTATATATACAGGGAGTGCAAATTAGGTCAAATAAGGGAGTAAAGCATGCCTATTTAAGATGGTGAGGAAGGCACTTTTAAAGAATAACCAGGCATCCTCTACTGTCGGGATGAGGTCAATGTCATTCCAGGATACCCCGGCCAGGTCGATTAGAAAGGCCTGCTCGCAGAAGTTTTTTAGGGAGCGTTTGACAGTGATGAGGGGTGGTCGTTTGCTCGCAGACCCATTACGGATGCAGGCAATGAGGCAGTGATCGCTGAGAGGTGTATTTGGAGGGTGAGTTAGTTAGGATGATATCTATGAGGGTGCCCGTGTTTACGGATTTGTGGTAATATCTGGTAGGTTCATTGATAAATTGTGTGAGATTGAGGGCATCAAGCTTAGATTGCAGGGTGGCTGGGGTGTTAAGCATGTCCCAGTTTAGGTCACCTAGCAGCACAAGCTCAGAAGATAGATGGGGGGCAATCAAATCACGTATGGTGTCGAGGGCACAGCTGGGAGCAGAGGGTGGTCTATAGCAAGCGGCAACGGTGAGAGACTTGTTCTGGAAAGGTTAATTTTTAGAAGTAGAAGCTCAAATTGTTTGGGTACAGACCTGGATAGTAAGACAGAACTCTGCAGGTTATCTTTGCAGTAAATTGCAACACCGCCCCCTTTGGTAGTTCTATCTTGTCGGAAAATGTTATAGTTAGGAATGGAAATGTCAAGGTTTTTGGTGTTCTTCCTAAGCCAGGATTCAGACACTGCTAGGACATCCGGATTGGTGGAGTGTGCTAGGGCAGTGAATAGAACAAACTTAGGGAGGAGGCTTATAATGTTAACATGCATGAAACCAAGGCTTTTACGGTTGCAGAAGTCAACAAATGAGAGAACCTGGGGGATGGGAGTGGAGGTAGACACTGCAGCTCCTGGATTAACCTCTACATCACCAGAGGAACAGAGGAGGAGTAGGATCCCTCTGTGACTAGTCAGTGTAGTTTTTTTTGTGTGTTTAACTTACTGTGTATGGGTAAGAATGGATGAATAAATAAATGTGTGTGAACTTCAAATGATGTGGAACAGTGTATGTGTTGATATGTGGTTTGTGGCTGCTCTTATGACATTAACCTCAAGCGGGTCACTGAGCTAGAAAGCCATCAGCTTTGCCTCACAAATTCTATAACTCGCCCCACTGAGAAATCAATAGAGCGCATTAAGCCTTACATATCACAGGTATTCATCTCTTCTCCTCACTCTTAAGATGTTCAGTCCTTTCCTCTTACGCCTTACCTTTCCCCCATCACACCCCTCCCTCCCTCCACCCATTTTGTCGTCAGTGAAACTGCCCAATGTAGCGTGGCGACTGTTCATCATTGTGTCAATAAAGAACGCTCAAGTCATTATCATAATTATCACTTCTCTGGCTGACAAGATTTACCCGAGCTGGTCTGTACCTGATATGGGTTGTAATGATGTGTTTGTGTATTAAGATAGGCCCTCTGATGGTGTCTATCTTGGGCCTGGTCAGCCTTAGGGAGCGTACATGCTGGAGTGGAGAGTAATGAACAAACCACTGTCCATAATGGAGATTACTGGCAGGCTGTTTAATTGCACAACCTAAGCCGGGGGCCATGCCTGCTTTTCTGTGATTCTACCTTATTATGAGGTGTGTGTGTGTGTGTGTGTGTGTGTGTGTGTGCCACATCTCCTAATACTCCTCATCCACCACATTTTTCACGGGGACATGAACATGGCAGTAGCTAAAAGACAACAATAACAATGTCTTCTCCAAATTGACGAGTTAAACTCTTTGGGAATTAATGTTCTTCACGTTTCAATTTATTCAATAACTTCTCTCTGTAACCGGAAGACTTTGAAAAGGGCAGCGCTCTCATCTGTATGAACATGCTGGCTGCCCCACAGGACTCCATATTCCCCAACCTATCAAATGAGCTTAGAATGCATGTGATTTATTCCATTGACTGTGCTTCATTAGGATGTATATGGCATTTTAGATGTTCATAAAAATGCACATTTTGCAGTTAGTTTAATATTAATGTATTTAAGTGCTTGGTGTCGTTAATATGATCCGTTACACTTACATTGTGGATCTCATTACCATATAATGTTACATGGCTCGTGGTCCTGTATCTTGGTGGGAGATCCAGAGTTTAAGCGCTAGCCTTGCCAGTCTCATCTGCAAGGGTCCCCTGCCTGCAATGACGGACCGTATCCCTCTGGTTTTGATGTGTCTCCTGCCCGATTGAGATGTGGACCTCATGGGGCGTCTGTGATTGTAACCACACGCCACTGGAATCTGATTTCAGCTGTACTGTGCGCTCCCAGCCAGCATGGGCTTAATTGAAGCGTGTGACCATTTAATCAGGATGCCCCTTAGTGTGTGTGTGTGTGTGTGGGCCTATAGCTATATACATGGTTTGTTTGTTTGCAGGTATGTGTGGGTGTGAGCAAGAGAGAGAAAGAGTCTGAATAACATGTTGAATGAGGATATGGCTGCAAATCCGGATCCCATTTCTAGTCGGACCTTTAAAACCATCTGGGAAAAAGCTGCATTTGCCAAGTAAGTAAGTAACATTTTTCAATACTACCATGAATGAGCTGAATTGAAGTTCCCCTTAACTGAACAGTTGTGAATTAAACAACGTTGCTATCCACTCTTTTACTTAACCTCTTCAGTCTGTGACTCTGCCTGACCTTTATCCTGACAACTGATGGGGCTGTCAGTTCTTCACAGAACATAATCAATACTCTAAAGTGTTTTGTACACTGTCACTCGACTCCATCTATAACTGGTCAGGACCACCGGTGACCAACTATAATCATGTTCCCCATCCTCCACCTCTTCCAGGCAGCGTGCTGTCAGGCTCCATAGACTGTCAGGAGGCTGAGCGAGGCTGTGTACAGGATCAGGACTGTACGGCAGTGTACAGGGTGCTGGAGTACTGTGCTGCTGAGGAGGCCGTGTCGCCCCTGGGCCCAGACGCCCGGGGGGAGTGTCTGGAGGCCCAGAGCGCCCTGCAGCAGTACCGCCCCCTCCAGGCCTGCAAGTGCCAGCGTGGCTCCCGCCGGGAGGAGCTGTGCCTCAGGGTCTACTGGACCGTCAGATTCGCTGGTGAGTTTCACTGTGTGTGTTTTTTGTATTTTCATGTGTTTCATTGTATCTCTGTGTATGTGAGATGTTTTTCTCTTGAATGTCTTTGTGTTGTTGCTGCAGTGTATAATGAGTACGAGGTGTCTCCGTATGAAGATCTGGAGGTGGAGTTTGTGAGGCACATAGAGATGTCACGCATGGCCTCCATCATGGCAGGTACTGCTTCACACCCGTCACGACACAGCTCGCTCTTATTGGAACATCTGCCTCCTCTCTGAAGAATGACTAGGACAGTCTGGGATGTCCAGAATCATGTATTTCATGATTTTGTCTTCCTTTCTCTCTTATTCATTGCCCCCTTTTTCCAAACCCCCACCTTCCTCCATTCTCCTCTCTGTTTTCTTCCTCTCCTCACCCTACCACTCCTCCCTCCACCCAGCCTCCTCTTTTCCTCTGGATGGGCAGAACCAGTGTCTGAAAGCAGCCCAGGACTGTGGTCTGTATGAGAAGTGTGGTTCTCTGAGGTCGGAGTATGTTGTAGCCTGCACCAAGCGGGCTCCGGGCTCCGACGGCAGCTGTAACAGACAGAAGTGCCACCGGGCACTGCGGCGCTTCCTGGAGCGGGTACCAGAGGAGTACAGCTTCGCCCTGCTATTCTGTCCCTGCTCTGATGCCCTCTGTGGGGAGCGCCGGCGGAAGACCATCGTACCGTCGTGTTCCTATGAGGAGAGAGACAGCAAACCCAACTGCCTCAGCCTGCAGGGCTACTGTGCCAGGGATGAGCTTTGTAGGTGAGCTGAGCAGGTTGGGGAAACATGGTTTCTGGGAGGTGTGTGACATCAGGCTAAACTTTTCCACTCCACATTAAGTCCTTAATCGAGGCACATTAACAGTTATAATCACAATGCGAATAGGTTATAGAGTGTGAGGTTAGACAGAGGCGGAGAGGACTGGATGTATCTATTTCATCAACCATTTGAATGTTTGCAATCCTCTCAGCGCAAGAGGTTCAGACAAATAGTTACAGTACAAACAGTTCCAAGGTTTGAGTTCCCTACAGGGAAGAGGTTGTTCACTAATCTTCATCATTGATAACATCCAGAATAATAATAATCACCGATGATACGTCGATAAGGCTCTGCGATGACTCAGGCTGCAGTGTTTTTATTCCACTGGCTACTCAGTGGTGTTTTGTATGGTTGAGTATGCCTGTGGAGCAGGTGAGAGGTGTTAATGTGACCTAGATGGGAATTATGAATACACAACTGGGTTTGACTAGCAGACTCTAAGTCCAAGTGTGCTTATCAAGTCAAATCAAATCAAATTCAATTTGTCTCATGCGCCCGAATACAACAGGTGTAGGTAGCCCTTACAGTGAAATGCTTACAAACCCTTAACCAACAATTAAGTTAAGAAAAATACCTACAAAATAAGAAATAAAAGTAACAAATAATTAAAAGCAAGTCTATATTCAGAAAATATGATACATACAGTGCCTTGCGAAAGTATCCGGCCCCCTTGAACTTTGCGACCTTTTGCCAAATTTCAGGCTTCAAACATAAAGATATAAAACTGTATTTTTTTGTGAAGCTGTTTTGCAAGGAGGAATGGGAAAACATTTCAGTCTCTCAATGTGCAAAACTGATAGAGACATACCCCAAGCGACTTACAGCTGTAATCGCAGCAAAAGGTGGCGCTACAAAGTATTAACTTAAGGGGGCTGAATAATTTTGCACGCCCAATTTTTCAGTTTTTGATTTGTTAAAAAAGTTTGAAATATCCAATAAATGTCGTTCCACTTCATGATTGTGTGCCACTTGTTGTTGATTCTTCACAAAAAAATACAGTTTTATATCTTTATGTTTGAAGCCTGAAATGTGGCAAAAGGTCGCAAAGATCAAGGGTGCCGAATACTTTTGCAAGGCACTGTATATATATATATATATATATATATATACAGTGGGGAGAACAAGTATTTGAAACATTGATGATTTTGCAGGTTTTCCTACTTACAAAGCATGTCTGTAATTTGTATCATAGGTACATTTCAACTGTGAGAGACGGAATCTAAAACAAAAATCCAGAAAATCACATGATTTTTAAGTAATTAATTTGCATTTTATTGCATGACACAAGTATTTGATACATCAGAAAAGCAGAACTTAATATTTGGTACAGAAACATTTGTTTGCAATTACAGAGATCATACGTTTCCTGTAGTTCTTGACCAGGTTTGCACACACTGCAGCAGGGATTTTGGCCCACTCCTCCATATAGACCTTCTCCAGATCCTTCAGGTTTCGGGGCTGTCGCTGGGCAATACGGACTTTCAGGTCCCTTCAAAGATTTTCTATTGGGTTCAGGTCTGGAGACTGGTTAGGCCTCTCCAGGACCTTGAGATGCTTCTCCTTAGTTGCCCTGCCTGTGTGTTTCAGGTCGTTGTCATGCTGGAAGACCCAGCCTCGACTCATCTTCAATGCTCTTACTGAGGGAAGGAGGTTGTTGGCCAAGATCTTGCGATACATGGCCCCATCCATCCTCCCCTCAATACGGTGCAGTCGTCCTGTCCCCTTTGCAGAAAAGCATCCCCAAAGAATGATGTTTCCACCTCCATGCTTCACGGTTGGGATGGTGTTCTTGGGGTTGTACTCATCCTTCTTCTTCCTCCAAACACGGCGAGTGGAGTTTAGACCAAAAAGCTCTATTTTTGTCTCATCAGACCACATGACCTTCTCCCATTCCCCCTCTGGATCATCCAGATAGCCATTGGCAAACTTCAGACGGGCCTGGACATGCGCTGGCTTGAGCAGGGGGACCTTGCGTGCGCTGCAGGATTTTAATCCATGACGGCGTAGTGTGATACTAATGGTTTTCTTTGAGACTGTGGTCCCAGCTCTCTTCAGGTCATTGACCAGGTCCTGCCGTGTAGTTCTGGGCTGATCTCTCACCTTCCTCATGATCATTGATGCCCCACGAGGTGAGATCTTGCATGGAGCCCCAGACCGAGGGTGATTGACCGTCATCTTGAACTTCTTCCATTTTCTAATAATTGCGCCAACAGTTGTTGCCTTCTCACCAAGCTGCTTTCCTATTGTCCTGTAGCCCATCCCAGCCTTGTGCAGGTCTACAATTTTATCCCTGATGACCTTACACAGCTCTCTAGTCTTGGCCATTATGGAGAGGTTGGAGTCTGTTTGATTGAGTGTGTAGACAGGTGTCTTTTATACAGGTAACGAGTTCAAACAGGTGCAGTTGATACAGGTAATGAGTGGAGAACAGGAGGGCTTCTTAAAGAAAAACTAACAGGTCTGTGAGAGCCGGAATTCTTACTGGTTGGTAGGTGATCAAATACTTACGTCATGCAAAAAAAATGCAACTTAATTACTTAAAAATCATACAATGTGATTTTCTGGATTTTTGTTTTAGATACTGTCTCTCACAGTGGAAGTGTACCTATGATAAAAAAATACAGACCTCTACATGCTTTGTAAGTCGGAAAACCTGCAAAATCGGCAATGTATCAAATACTTGTTCTCCCCACTGAATATATATATATACTGTGTATATATATACATACATACATACATACATACATACATACATACATACATACATACAGGAAAATTAGAATATTCAGAATAATATTGCAGCACCTCGAGTCTCATGTTTCAGGTCAATGTTTTGAAAAATGTGTATTAAGAAACATTGCGGGTGCTCACATGATTCCAAGCTTGAACGTTCTCCTCCTCTATATTTTCCTGTGCTTCAGATTCTGCCTTTCGCTAGGTACTGCATCCAAAAAACATAATTGTAAAGACGCCCTCAGAAAATTACACTGCCAAGTTGCCAACCCAGTATTGGCACCTGTGTACAAATATGTTTTTCTCTTTTTGTGTGTTTGTGTATGGGTGTGTGTTTGTGTGAATGTGTGTGTTGGTGTGTGTGTGTCTATCAGATCTCGTCTGGCTGATTTCCAGCACAACTGCCAGCCCTCGTCACATTCTCCCTCTGGCTGCATGAGAGAGAGTGGAGCCGTCTGCCTTAAGGCCTACGCCGGGCTCATAGGTGAGCTGGAGAGAGAAAGGGATTGAGGGGGAGGCAGAAAGGAGACGGAGGGAGAGGATGGAAGAGGGATTAACAACACAAGGAAGGAACAATGTTAGAGAAGAAGTGCTGAGTTGGCTTCAAGGGCCTTTTAATCAGGTCATTGTTGTTAGCTTTTGCTAACCTTAAGGTGTAGGTAGGCACTGATTTCATTGCCAATTGGTTTGTTTGGCTTTTCATCATACGCTCCAAGTTTGTATGGAAGTCAGGTCTGCTGACACATCTCTGTGAACCCAACCTGCTCCTGTGTGTGTCTTTGTCAACCAGGCACCATCATGACCCCCAACTATGCCAACAATCTTAGTATGGACGTGTCCCAGTGGTGCACCTGTGAGGGAAGTGGGAACCAATGGCAGGACTGTCTGCGCATCATGAACATGTTCCACAGAAACGTCTGTCTGCGTGAGTCATACTCCCTTCCTCACCCACCCACAATGACACCCCCTACAGGCTGCTGCTGCTGCAGCAAGAGCACTGGTCCTGTGAGCCTACTTGAAATCAGCAGATTACACAAATACATTAGCAGGTGGTCTGTAGCCCAGTAGCCCTAGAGAGCTGCTTACTTTTTCTGTATAGTATACTGTAGCACAGCGCTTAATTACAAATGTTGATGGACAGCGTTGTTAAATGAAAACGTTTTATTCACATATGATTTTACACATTGAGCATGCAACTGAGGTAAATAACGAAATAACTTAATTATTTCCAAGCTTTATTAAAAAACAACTTCTCGTATTGAAAAACGGCCTATGTGGCATCGATATGAGCCAGAAGTATTTTTTCTAGTGTTAAAATGTACTACAAGTAGTAATTGGGTTCAATTTGGTCATAAAGTCAGTCTCGTCCAAAACTGAGATGTATAAGATGATAGAAAGAAATGGTACGTCCTCAGAATGAAGGGTACTGCAACAGAATGAAGGGTACTGTAACAGAATGAAGGGTACTGTAACAGAATGAAGGGTACTGTAACAGAATGAAGGGTACTGTAACAGAATGAAGGGTACCGTAACAGAATGAAGGGTACCGTAACAGAATGAAGGGTACCGCAACAGAATGAAGGGTACTGTAACAGAATGAAGGGTACCGTAACAGAATGAAGGGTACTGTAACAGAATGAAGGGTACCGTAACAGAATGAAGGGTACCGTAACAGAATGAAGGGTACTGTAACAGAATGAAGGGTACTGTAACAGAATAAGGGTACAATAGCAGAATGAAGGGTACCGTAACAGAATGAAGGGTACCGTAACAGAATGAAGGGTACTGCAACAGAATGAAGGGTACCGTAACAGAATGAAGGGTACCGTAACAGAATGAAGGGTACTGCAACAGAATGAAGGGTACCGTAACAGAATGAAGGGTACCGTAACAGAATGAAGGGTACCGTAACAGAATGAAGGGTACCGTAACAGAATGAAGGGTACCGTAACAGAATGAAGGGTACTGTAAAATAATGAAGGGTACTGTAACAGAATGAAGGGTACTGTAACAGAATGAAGGGTACAATAGCAGAATGAAGGGTACCGTAACAGAATGAAGGGTACTGCAACAGAATGAAGGGTACTGTAACAGAATGAAGGGTACCGTAACAGAATGAAGGGTACTGTAACAGAATGAAGGGTACCGTAACAGAATGAAGGGTACTGCAACAGAATGAAGGGTACCGTAACAGAATGAAGGGTATCGTAACAGAATGAAGGGTACTGCAACAGAATGAAGGGTACCGTAACAGAATGAAGGGTACCGTAACAGAATGAAGGGTACCGCAACAGAATGAAGGGTACTGTAACAGAATGAAGGGTACCGTAACAGAATGAAGGGTACCGTAACAGAATGAAGGGTACTGTAACAGAATGAAGGGTACCGTAACAGAATGAAGGGTACTGCAACAGAATGAAGGGTACCGTAACAGAATGAAGGGTACCGTAACAGAATGAAGGGTACTGTAACAGAATGAAGGGTACCGTAACAGAATGAAGGGTACCGTAACAGAATGAAGGGTACTGCAACAGAATGAAGGGTACCGTAGCTGAATGAAGGATACTGTAACAGAATGAAGGGTACCGTAACAGAATGAAGGGTACAATAGCAGAATGAAGGGTACTGTAACAGAATGAAGGGTAACGTAACAGAATGAAGTGTACCGTAACAGAATGAAGGGTACCACCGTAACAGAATGAAGGGTTCCGTAACAGAATGAAGGGTACCACCGTAACAGAATGATGGGTACCGTAACAGAATGCAGGTAACAGAATGAAGGGTAACGTAACAGAATGAAGTGTACCGTAACAGAATGAAGGGTACCACCGTAACAGAATGAAGGGTTCCGTAACAGAATGAAGGGTACCACCGTAACAGAATGAAGGGTACCGTAACAGAATGAAGGGTATCGTAACAGAATGAAGGGTACTGCAACAGAATGAAGGGTACCGTAACAGAATGAAGGGTACCGTAACAGAATGAAGGGTACCGCAACAGAATGAAGGGTACTGTAACAGAATGAAGGGTACCGTAACAGAATGAAGGGTACCGTAACAGAATGAAGGGTACTGTAACAGAATGAAGGGTACCGTAACAGAATGAAGGGTACTGCAACAGAATGAAGGGTACCGTAACAGAATGAAGGGTACCGTAACAGAATGAAGGGTACTGTAACAGAATGAAGGGTACCGTAACAGAATGAAGGGTACCGTAACAGAATGAAGGGTACTGCAACAGAATGAAGGGTACCGTAGCTGAATGAAGGATACTGTAACAGAATGAAGGGTACCGTAACAGAATGAAGGGTACAATAGCAGAATGAAGGGTACTGTAACAGAATGAAGGGTAACGTAACAGAATGAAGTGTACCGTAACAGAATGAAGGGTACCACCGTAACAGAATGAAGGGTTCCGTAACAGAATGAAGGGTACCACCGTAACAGAATGATGGGTACCGTAACAGAATGCAGGTAACAGAATGAAGGGTACTGTAACAGATTGAAGCGTACCGTGACAGTTTTCCTTTGGTTGGGTTTATTTCAATCCACAGCTGGCAGCATCCAAATAATAATCAATTCAGAGTACAGCTGTACACGACTGGATCATAATGCTCATGGTCAATTTGGTTTGACATAAGATATCCTTATGGGGCTCGTTAGGGACCATAAGTAAATTACACAATGTACATGGGACAATACTTTCAAATGTCAATAGCTCCACATTTCTATGAAAACCTCAAACCAACTGTATATTCTAGAAATTCATATACAAATATTTAAAGGATTTAATGATACAGCCAAAAGATGTGCAATATGAAAACATTGTCTCATTTACATTGACGGTATCTGACTAGCCCCAGAGATAGACTATCCAATGTTAAACCAACTTTGCCACGATCACACACCAGCCAGCTAAGCTAATTGGCGAAGGAAGTTGGCTATCACTAGCTATCCTAGGCGACTTCAAGACGCAATACCTGTTTAGACTGTTTCAAGTTATTTAGAAGGGTGAATGACTGTAACTGTGTGCTGTTTAGGCAGAGTGAATGTACAAATGCTTGCCACACCCACGAGTGAACACACCAATTAACCCCCCCCACCTTTAAGGGTTCAATGCCCAGTTGATTAATGAATTCATGACTACTATGAATAATTCTGAGGACATTTACATCATCAGCAGTGGGTAAAATAGAGGTGATGATGCTGCTAATGGATTGTGATGATGATGGATGATGACAATTTTTCTTTCTTTTTTTAACCTTTATTTAACTAGGCAAGTCATTTAAGAACAAATTCTTATTTTCAATGACGGCCTAGGAACAGTAGGTTAACTGCCTGTTCAGGGGCAGAACGATTTGTACCTTGTCAGCTCGGGGATTTGAACTTGCAACCTTCCAGTTACTAGTACAAAGCTCTAACCACTAGGCTACCCTGCCGCCTCAGGGTGGCCTGGTGGTGATGATGGTGATGTGACAATGATGGATTGTGATGATGATGATGATGATGATGATATGGTGATGATGATGATGGATGGTGATGATGATAATGATGATGTCTGTTGTATTCTCAGGTAATGCTATCAGTTATTTAGGTGGCGCTTCCCCTCGCCCTGTGGAGAGCACCACCCTGCCCCCTCGTCACCACGCATCAGCCACTCCCTCTCCACACATCTTTCAGGACAAGGACAAGATCAATGTCAACGTCAACATTTTATCAGAACGCAACAGTGTAAGTACTCTTCATTGCCTTACCAAACCCAGTCTGCATAAAGGCTGTACACTAACTTAAAAACAATGGTGGACAAAAAGCTTGTTCCGTGGGTTTTTCTAAAGTTTCTTCTCATGGGTCAGGGATGCTCTGTGAACTGCATGATGACCCATGGTGTGACATGAGCGCCAACGGAGCTGCCTGAGTGTCAAAGCTCACTTACAGACCTGACCTGAGATACACTCCCAACACATCTGTCTCAACACAAGGCTCACAGTCAACACATTACTGACGCATTGAACAGAGACCCAAGGATTTCCTCCTTACCTTTTTTCTCACTATCTCTCTGTCCCTAGCTTCCTCTCACTCCCTCTCTCACAGTGTGTGAGGATTAGGCAGAGGTGTTTGCAGGAGGGAGCATCAATCCTCTTGAGTTGTTGATATTCATTTATTCACACCCATCTGTCTCCTATCTTCCTTTCTCTTGCCATCCTAATCCTCCTCACTCCCTTTCTCCTCTCCTTTACACAGTTCCAATCCCTCCCTCTCTTCTCTACTGCTAACCTCTAAGTCTCTATTCCCACAACAGGATATGAAGGAGCATCTGAGGAGCGGGGTGGCAAAAGAGAATTCTACTTTTCAATTCACATTACATCCTTGCCTTACCTTACACAACATTCTTGGTATGCAGCTCAAATTGACTGTAAATATCACAGTAGCCACTAGCCAGTAAGCACAAACTATTCAACAATGACAGAAACTTATCTTGTAAAACATATTACACTCTTGAATAATGCAACCAAACCATAGTACACTCTTCAATAATGCACCAATTAAAAGCATGTGTGTGCAGACAATTAAAGGGTTTATTTTTGTTGTCTGTAGGCTACGCTCTTTACATTTTAACTTCAAGACAAAAGCACAGAGTTACTATGACAGCCTTCATCAAGTACGGTTAGCCTATCAAAAATGAATGATTGATTATGATTATTCACACAAATAGAAAAGTACAGTAGGCCTACCTTACAACAAACCAGGCTTCATTTCGATTAATATGGGGCTCTCGAGTGGTGCAGTGGTCTAAGGCACTGCATCTCATTGCTAAAGGTGTCACTACAGACCCTGGTTTGATTCCAGGCAGTATCACAACCGGCCGTGATTGGGAGTCCCATAGGGCGGCGCACAATAGGCCCAGCGACATCCGGGTTACGGTTTGGCCGCGGTAGGCCGTCATTGTAAAAAATTATTCCTGACATTTAATCCTTGTAAAAAATCCCTGTCTTAGGTCAGTTAGGATCACCACTTTATTTTAAGAATGTGAAATGTCAGAATAATAGTAGAGTGATTTATTTCAGCTTTTATTTCTTTCATCACTTTCCCAGTGGGTCAGAAGTTTGCATACACTCAATTAGTATTTGTTAGCATTGTCTTTAAATTGTTTAACTTGGGTCAAATGTTTCGGGTAGCCTTCCACAAGCTTCCCACAATAAGTTGGGTGAATTTTGGCCCATTCCTCCTGACAGAGGAATAGCTGAGTCAGGTTGGTAGGCCTCCTTGCTCGCACACGCTTTTTCAGTTCTGCCCACAAATTTTCTATAGGATTGAGGTCAGGGCTTTGTGATTGGCACTCCAATACCTTGAATTTGTTGTCCTTAACCTCACAGTGTCCGATTTCAAAAAGGCTCTACTGCGAAACCACACCATGCGATTATGTTAGGTCAGCACCTAGTCACAGAAAACCATACAGCCATTTTCCAGCCAAGGAGAGGGCTCACAAAAGTCAGAAATAGCATTAAAATTAATCACTTACCTTTGATGATCTTCATCTGGTAGCACTCCCAGGTCTCCATGTTCGACAATAAATGTTTGTTTTGTTCGATAATGTCCCTCTTTATGACCAAAAACCTCCTTTTTGTTCGTGCGTTTTGTCCAGTAATCTGAATGCTCAGACGAAAAGTTTTTAAAAAGTACAATAAAAGTTAGTAGAAACATGCCAAGCGATGTTTAAAATCAATCCTCCGGTTGTTTTTGTCATAAATAATCAATAATATTTCAACTAGACAAAAGCTTCGTCAATAGAAAAAGATAAACAATAAAGGCACATTCCCGATCAGGCTGATGTCTGGAAATTTCCTCTGGCCACTGATTGAAAGTGCTGTATCTCCCTAATATTTCAGAGTAAAAGCCTGAAACAATGCCTAAAGACTGGCCACATGTAGAAGAAGCCATAGAGCTCATGAACTGGAGTCGTTGTATGGTGGATAGGCTTTCAATGGAAAAACAGCCTTTCAAAATAATAGTACTTTCGGTGCCACGCCCTGGCCATAGAGAGGTTTTTATTCTCTATTTTGGTTAGGCCAGGGTGTGACTAGGTTGGGCATTCTAGGTTCTTTATTTCTATGTTGGTGTGGTTCCCAATCAGAGGCAGCTGTCTATTGTTGTCTCTGATTGGGGATCATATATAAGTTGTCCTGTTTCATTTGGGTTTAGTGTCTGCACCTGACAGGACTGTTTCGGTTTTCCTTCTTTGTTATTTTGTTTGAGTGTTTTGAGTATTACATTGATCATGAACACTTACCACGCTGCGTTTTGGTCCACTCCTTTATACGATGATTGTTACATCCTGGTTGGATTGTCCTCTGGTTTTCGCCTGCCCTATCAGTTCTGTTATACTCACAGACATTATTTTAACAGTTTTGGAAACTGTAGAGTGTTTTCTATCCAACTCTACTAATAAATCTACTAATCTACTTATATGCATATCCTATCGTCTGGGCCTGAGTAGCAGGCAGTTTAATTTGGGCACGCTTTTCATCCAAAATTCCAAATGCTACCCCCTACCCTAGTGAAGTTGAGTCATTTTGCCACAACTTTGGAAGTATGCTTGGGGTCATTGTCCATTTGGAAGACCCATTTGCGACAAAGCTTTAACTTCCTGACTGATATCTTGAGATGTTGCTTCAATATATCCACGTAATTTTCCCCTCATGATGCCATCTATTTTGTGAAGTGCAGCAGTCCCTTCTGCAACAAAGCAACCCCACAACATGATGCTGCCACCCCCGTGCTTCACGGTTGGGATGGTGTTCTTCGACTTGCAAGCCTCCCCCTTTTTCCTCCAAACATAACAATGGTCATTATGGTCAGGTTATGTCGATATAGAACTCGTTTTACTGTGGGTATAGTTACTTTTGTACCTGATTCCTCCAGCATCTTCACAAGGTCCTTTGCTGTTGTTCTGAGATTGATTTGCACTTTTCACACTAAAGTACGTTCATCTCTAGGAGACCTCCAATTGACACAAATGGAATTTCTGGAATTATCCAAGCTGTTTAAAGGCACAGTCAACTTAGTGTATGTAAACTTCTGACCCACTAGAATTGTGATACAGTGAATTATAAGTGAAATAATCTGTCTGTAAAACAATTGTTGGAAAAATGACTTGTGTCATGCACAAAGTAGATGTTCTAACTGACTTGCCAAAACTATAGTTTGTTAACAAGAAATTTGTGGAGTGGTTGAAAAACAAGTTTTAATGACTCCAACCTAAGTGTATGTAAACTTCTGACTTCAACTGTATGTATTTATAGCCTAAAATAGGCCCAGTTATTTGTATTCTGAGAAAATGTGAATTTGATCAAATGTGGTTTATATTCACACTTCGGGGGGCTAGGCGACCCAGGCCTTTTTAATCCAAAGTTATTGACTGGAATGAATCAATCGTAAGCTATAAAAAACAAAGAGAGTCGCACACTCCATATATATATATATATATATATATATATATATATATATATATATATAAACTCCCAGTAATTTATTGGGTAAATCACCAACGTTTCGGCATCACTGTGCCTTCTTCAGGGTGATGTCATGAGTGCTTGTGCAACCAATGACAATAGTGAGGGGTATGTCATAATTATTAGATTGATTAATTCAATCAACACAATAGTGATGACATACTGTATGAGTGTCTTTTTAATTACCCATCAAAGACCTAACGATGCAACCCTGCATACAGCCAGCTCAGCCCTGTTCATTATTTGTTTGTTTTTGTCCGATCGCAATTGTTGTCTTTTTGTCTGTGTAAAGGGTTTTAATGTTTTCGTCCTCCCTTGGACGAGGGGTTTTTCCAGGAGTTTATTAAAAACCATATAACCTGATTAGAAAAGTAATCTGGTCCCATCATAGCTCGTATCACAGCCCATATAAATTTTTTTTTTTTTTTTACAGCTGATTTATTACTATGACCTATGCTGCAACCTTTATTTTAAACTAACTGCCCAGTGTTTCCAGATTTCCGTGAATTAAAAAGCAGCTTTTCTGTGTTGGAATGTTGCGGACGTATACCGGTCGTTAAAAATATTAACGCGAGTAGACTAGTGATTGGCCAGCTCATCCTCTAGAGCGCTGATTGGCCAACTCATCCTCCTCAGGGAGATGACATGTTCTATGAGGAAATAGCAAACATTTTTTAAATGGTAAGTTTGAGATACATGTTTGAGTTGGGTTTTTTTAATGTGGTTTTTCTCCAATTTATGCTTTGGCCACAAATACGGGTATAGGATGAGCATCATTTGGATATAAATGAACAGAATATGAACTATTAAAAGTGAGATTTTCACTGGGCAGTTACTTTAATAACAAATGGTTTATTATATTACATCCCCTCTGTCTTTCAGGTGGAGGACAGCGACGAAGAGGAGGTAGAGGAGGAAAGCCAGGAATTCAATGTTATCCCACTGTATTCTGAGAAAGAGAAGTCTAGTGTGGGCTCCGGGACCCGAGGAGGCCGTAGAGGAGCGGCAAGCCAGACAGCACCCATGCTGCCCCTGCTGCTGCTGCCTGCTGCTATGCTGGGCTGGTGGTGTCCGGTATAACCAGCCCCCCTACTACCCCTCTTACGATCAGCTACAGTATCACATTCACTGGGTCACCTCCACCATGGCACTGAGACTGATGAGGAGACTTAAGGCTGAGGGAAGAACAACCACAATGAGGAAATGGACATTTACACCTTTCTATTATGGCACTCTGTCTTACATGCATTTCATGCTTTCTGTTTTCCTTTGTTACTTTCCATCATTATTTTTCTGCAATCTCTATCTCTCCTGCTCCGACTGCTCATGGTCTTTAGTAGTCCTAGCTGCCCATCTCTTAGCTCTTCTCTCTCACATCAGTACACATGGAGTTGAACAAGCTGTGCAGATAAATAAATAAATGGATGAATTAATAAGGTCTGTCTGGAGGAATCGATGTGGCTGTCTGTCCAGTGCCTGCCTCAAGATTGGGCATCCAGCTCCACTCTCCCTCTTCATGAGGAACCCACATCGCCCAAGGCCAGTAACAACACCTATCTCAAAGAAAACATGACCAGTGATTGGTGGAACCATGATAGTTAATTCCTTTTGATATATCTTGATATATCTTCATATCTTCTCTCTCCTTTGTTATCTTCCCTTATTTTATTTCATCATGCTATGTTCCCTTGGATAGCAGGGTTGTTGGGTAAGCCACTTTGTCTATGTTGTCTTTGCCATAAGCCAATAACTAAAGAAAACATAGATTGAGGGATGATGTTGTTTTCTCTATGTTGCTCCCTTTGTTTGCTTCCTTCTTCATCACTTCAGACTAGATGCCACTGGTCCGTTGTTTCCCCTCTCTAGTTCATACACCACTTATTCTTCGCTTAGTTGAGGTCTGAAAATTCCACCACGGGCACAATGAGACAAAATTCTACTAATGACAATGGTCGAGGAAAGCGGAATAAGCAATAAAACATGAAATCAGATAGCTCAGCGGGCAGGTGCTGAGGCCGTCTGGGTTTGGGCTCAGGGGAGAGAGGAACCAATTTACTGCTGTCTGAGGTTCACAAATGCTTTCTGTCCCTAGGTGTTGTTATAGTTTTGGAGAGACAATATCACACTTAGCCATGCTTTTCCTGACTGTGTTTGATCAGGGAGAAAGTGGGGAGATGGGGTACTATAGAGCCTCTGGCAACTCTGACCATTGAGCATCACATTGAGCCTTTCTCTCTCTCTCTCTCTCTCTCTGCCTGATAAATCTTTTGCTGATGTCAATGATTTTTTTTCTTGCATCACTAATTTTCTTGTGAACATGGAGAATTAGCTCCCACCTGAGTGGAAGTAGGTAAAATACTGTTGGTAAAGGGGGACCTACTTTACTGTGGAATTGTGAACGTGACGTTTATTTATCGACATCTTTCCCTTCTTGAGGGAGATGTTAGATAAGACTCATGTTCTCACAGATAATACATGATGCTTAAAAGAGATAAATATTTACTGGGCATATCAGTGCTACAGATGTCTCTGCCAGCAGCATACCACCCTGCATCCCACTGCTGGCATGCCTCTGAAGCTAAGCACGGTTGGTCCTGGATGGGAGACAAGATACTGCTGGAAGAGGTGTTGAAGTACCAGTAGGAGGTGCTCTTCCCTCTAAGGAGACCCCATGGCTGTGAAGGGGACACTGCCCTGCATATGGTGCTGTCTTTTGGATGGGACTTTAAAACGTCCTGATTCTCTGTGGTCAATAAAGATCCCATGGCACTTATTATAAGAGGAGGGGTGTGACCCTGGTCTCCTGGCTAAATTCCCAATGTCATGCCATCAAATCAAATTGTATTTGTCACATGTGCCGAATATAACCTTACAGTGAAATGCTTACTTACAAGCCCATAACCAGCAATGCAGTTTTAATAAAAATAGGTGTTAAGTAAAAATGAGATGAGTAAAAAATAAGAAATACAAGTAACAAATAAGTTAAAGTGTTAAAGTGACTATGTATAGATAATAAACAGAGAGTAACAGCAGCGTAAAAGAGGGGTCTGGGTAGCCATTTCATTAGCTGTTCAGGAGTCTTATGGCTTGGGGGTAGAAGCTGTTGAGAAGCCTTTTGGACCTAGACTTGACACTCCGGTACTGCTTGCTGTGTGGTAGCAGAGAGAACAGTCTATGACTAGGGCGGCTGGAATTTTTGACCATTTTTAGGGCCTTTCTCTGACACTGCCTGGTATACATGTAGAGGTCCTGGATGGCAGGAAGCTTGGCCACAGTGATGTACTGGGCCGTAAGCACTACCCTCTTTGGTGCCTTGCAGACAGAGGCCAAGCAGTTGCCATACCAGGCAGTGATGCAACCAGTCAGGATGCTCTCGATGGTGCAGCTGTAGAACCTTTTGAGGATCTGAGGACCCATGCCAAATCTTTTCAGTCTCCTGAGGGGGATTAGGTTTTGTAGTGCCCTCTTCACGACTGTCTTGGTGTGCGTGGACCATCATAGTTTGTTAGTGATGTGGACTCCAAGAAACTTGAAGCTCTCAACCTGCTTCACTACAGCCCCGTCGATGAGAATGGGGGCGTGATCGTTCCTCCTTTTCCTGTAGTCCACAATCCTCTCCTTTGTCTTGATCACGTTGAGGGAGAGGTTGTTGTCCTGGCACCACACAGCCAGGTCTCTGACCTCCTCCCTATAGGCTGTCTCATCGTTATCTGTCATCAGGCCTACCACTGTTGTGTCATTAGCAAACTTAATGATGGTGTTGGAGTTGTGCCTGGCCGTGCAGTCATGAGTGAACAGGAAGTACAGGAGGCGACTGAGCACGCACCCCTGAGGGGCCCCCGTGTTGAGGATCAGCGTGGCGGACGTGTTGTTACCTACCCTTACCACCAGGGGGCGGCCCGTCAGGAAGTCCAGGAACCAGTTGCAGAGGGAGATGTTTATTCCCAGGATCCTAAGATTAGTGATGAGCTTTGAGGGCACTATGGTGTTGAACGCTGATCTGTAGTCAATGAATAGCATTCTCACATAGGTGTTCCTTTTGTCCAGGTGGGAAAGGGCAGTAATGGAGTGCAATAGAGATTGCATCATCTGTTGGGGCGGTATGCAAATTGGAGTGGGTCTAGGGTCACTGGGAAAATGCTTTTGTGAGCCTTGACCACCCTTTCAAAGCACTTCATGGCTACAGACGTGGGTGCTACAGGTCTGTAGTCATTTAGGCAGGTTACCTTAGTGTTCTTTGGCACAAGGACTATGGTGGTCTGCTTGAAACATGTTGGTATTACAGACTCAGACAGGGACAGGTTGAAAATGTCATTGAAGACACTTGCCAGTTGGTCAGCGCATGCTCGGGAGTACACGTCCTGTTAATCCATCTGGCCCTGCACCCTTGTGAATGTTGACCTGTTTAAAGGTCTTACTCACATCGGCTACGGAGAGCCACATTACCTGGTAAAATAAGGGTCAATAAATAAATAATTGCATCATCTGCCACCAGTGTCTAAGAATGGATGGGACCAGGGTGAGGGGAGTAGCTGTGACTTCATTCTGAGTGTTAATTAAGCAGGCAAGATGGCATAAGTGGAGCTCAACACCCTCTCCAATCTGGACAGTGACGTTCATGATGACTGTTGTTGTTTTTTAATAGGCAGTCATTTCTCACTGCTTGGCAATGGATCATTATGCTAGTGATCGTCAAAGTGAGTGACAGCACCAGAGAGGATATGAGAGCGGCAAGCCTTGATTTACACACTGAAACATCCTAAGTAAATATGAGCATAAGCCATACAAGCAAACAGCAAGAGTTATCGAGCGTGCCAACTCTGAATTTTTAATGTTTGTACAGCTGTACACATATTTCCCTCCCCGGCCCAAATGCTTTTAATAATATCCAAAGATGTCTGATTTTGCGTTCTATTATCATACCCAATGCAGAGTTGATATAGTTTTTTCGTACTAAAATAAATCCACGGATAAAGGGAGAGGTAGGGAGGGAGGGAATGAGAAAGTGAGAGTGGGGGATTTGGGAGAATGACCGACATAGATGCAGAGAGACTTAGAGAGAGAGAGAAAGACGGCAATGGCTTCTAAGGCTCTCAGTAGCATTAGTGTTGTCGTCAAGCCTCTGAGATGTATTTTGGTGCCTGTGGCTACGAGGTGAGTGTCTGTTCCACTGCACTACCTCTGTGCTTTAATGTGCCTTCACCTCAGTTTCTCCTCACAGACAGACAGCGCCACTCTCCCATACATACTGTACATTCCCATCACTGTCTGTCCTCAGGTCCATGTTACGATCAACTGCTACCCCTCACAGACAACATGCCTCTACATCTACTACTACTTCTGCCCATCTTTTCCTTTCATGTGGAAACAACAAACACTGCACCATCAAATACGTGCAAAGATTGCCTTGGTTATTGTTGCTATGTATACTTTAAACCAAAAATGTATATACATTTGTGTGGTTTTGTTTTCTCTTGTTGTCGTTATAATCCTTGAGATTGGACTGTGTCATATAGGGTTGTGTCTTCCCTGTTACATCCCATATTGGATCTTATGTAATTCCTCTTGTAACTGTTTATATGCACTGATTACGGTGAAGCGTCAGTCAGTCTCAGTCTCTGTGTCTGTAACAGTGTAACCCTGTTGTTCTGCAGTGTTCTGTTTGTGTTGCTGGCGTTGGCACAGGTATAAAACAGGAATGACAGCACCTCTATAGCTTGACCTTGATGTCCATGTTGATGGTCATTTTAAGTCGAGTATATGATGATCATCATGTTCCACATTAGAATCAAACTGCTCATTTACTCAGCCAATGCCACCAAGCCCATCTCAGTCGTGTGAAATAGGATTAGCGGTCTGAATCTCACCACTCCTGAGAGTTGTTGCACTCTGTGGAAACCGTGTAAGACCACTTCTTGAACGTGATCCTCAGTTGGCAGGCTGGTGAATACATTCAACTTGAGCAGTTGCCTGCCTCTCTGCCAGCCTTCTAGAACAGTTTTGGGCTCTGTCCATTAGTATCAAAATGGTTGACATTTAGAAAATGGACCCGTTATTTATGGCTGAGGCCAGTGAAAGACTTAGAAATGATAAATGTAACATAGTAAAGCGCATTGCACTGAAGTGCCTATGAATACTTCAGTTGGAGCGAGGAACGAAGGACTCTAGGTGGTCTGAGTTGAACATGAAACAGCCACTGGATTAGCAGAAACAATAATCCTTGTTTTAATAATGAGTTTTTCTAGAACTTCAGAGAGTTCAGGAATGCCAAAATGTCCCAGCCATCAGCGCTGTTTTAAGCCACACAGTGCACTGCTCATCCCTACCTGTGTCACCATCCATCCACCTCCTTGGCCATGAGTTCAGTCTGGCCCGATTCCTAGCTGGTGAAATGGGTTTACAATCAGGTGTGATCTCTGTGTGGTTCTTCATTAAGAGTGAGAAATGTACAATGCTGTGTGAAAAACAACTACACAAAATAATAAAAAAATCATCAACTAATGTTTTCTATGTGCATTCGTTTGCATGTTTAGCCTTTTTGGGGGATCTGAAGCTCATGTTCTTACCAAAATTCCTACCCATTTCTCTGGAACATAGATCAACACTGATTTATCTGAGCAGATTACATATTAGAAGAATTGATGGGTTTGATGACTGGGTGATGCAGTTGTATTGCAGGTGCATTAAGTACACTATTCAGGACAAAGGCAGGGGACGGACCTTGCCAAACCCCAAAATCAATGAATTGAGAAATATCATATTTCGAAAAGCTTTAAGGACAAATCTCGAGGACATCAGCTTAGATTCATGCATTAAATAATTACCCACTCATTCGAGATGCCCCCTCCCCAAGGTTACAAATATTTTCACATGATTTTCACCCTCCCCTTGTACTGTAAAATACATGGAACACCCTCCCCCTCATAGAATGAACTAAAAATAATGTTTACGATTGCAAATAACAATAACTGTGGTGACCCTGTTTTTATAAACATTGAGATTTACTTTGCCACTTCAGCATGCTTTTGTGGCACAGTCGATGCCACGCAGGGCTACGGCCCAGAAGGTTGAGGGTTTGCCGACCACCATAGACGAGCTCATGACAAACAGAAAATACATCCCTCCCTACCTTACAGATTTCTCCAGTATCAAAGGCTTGGTTTGACAATTTCCGAATGTCATGAAACTTTTTGTAGTAGGGAATCCGGACTGAGGCTGGGGGCAAGGAGATTAGGTAAGCAGGTCTGGAGCGGAATTCAATGAAGGAGTAGAGCAGGGATCCAGGGCAGGGAAGCAGGACTGAGGAGACGAGTGACTGGAGACAGTGACCAGAGTCAGAGCAGACGAACTGTAGCGGAGAGAAAAAGCAGCGTGAGGCCAGGGAAAATGGGCACAACAGGATAACAAAATCTATGCAGGAACAAACAGCTAGAAATGCAGACTCCTCACACAATCACATGCACAGAGAGAGAGGAGGAGAGAGAAAATGAGAGCACTGGGGGAGTGGTGGCAGGTTAGGGAGGTCCAGGATGAGAAGTAGAGGGTGTGGCAGGAGCAGATGTAACAGTATCCCCACCTCCACGGACGCCACCTGGCGCCTGACCGGGCTTATCTGGGTGTAGGATATGGAAATCACGTAAGAGTGAGGGGTCCAGAATGTGACAGCGGGGCACGCAGTAGCGCTCTCAGGCCTGTATCCCTCCCAGTCCACCAGGTACTGCCAGCCACAACCTAATGGCGCACGTCCAGAAGCTGCCGGGCGGTGTATGCAGGATGGTCATCAACGATCCGGAGGGTGGCAGAGCTGCTGCAGGAGGAGACGGGGCTGGAGCAGACAGGTTTCATCAGGGATACATGGAAGGTAGGGTGGATCCTGAGAGAGGCTGGGAGTTTCAGGTGCAAAGCAGAGGGGTTAATAACATGGTCAATTTCAAAGGGACCAATGAATCGGGATTGAAAGTTTCTTCATTGCCACCTTCAATGGAAGGCCCTTCGATGAGAGCCATACCTTTTGACCTGGGGTGTAGACTGGAGCTGAGGCCCGGTGACAATTGGTTTCGGACTGGGTCCTGTCGGAGGCATGAAGAAGGGCGCAGATGGTCCTGGACAGAGGGGACCGCAACCTCGACCTCTTCGGCAGGGAACAAGGAGGGTTGGTAACCCAGAGCACATTCGAAAGGTGGCATACCTGACGAGGCGTGAGGGTGTTGTGGGCATGTTTAACCCAGGGTAGCTGAGCACTCCAGGATGATGGGTTAGCAGAACTCACGCAGCGTAGGGCAGTCTCAATCTCCTGGTTGGCCCGTTCGGTCTGGCCGTTGGTCTGGGGGTGATATCCAGAAGAAAGACTGACATTGATACCAAGAGCTGAACAGAAGGATCTCCATACCTGGAAGGTAAACTGGGGTCCCCTGTCGGAAACGATGTCAGTGGGAATGCCATGCAGACGAAATACATGGGATACTAGCAGGTCCGCAGTTTCCCTGGAGGACGGGAGCTTGGAGAGGGGAATTAAGTGAGCCGCTTTGTAAAATCTGTCAATAATGGTAAGGATGACAGAGTTACTGTTAGATGGGGAAGGCCAGTGATAAAGTCCAAAGCTATGTGTGACCAGAGGCGACTGGGTATGGGAAGAGGGCGAAGCAGCACGGAAGGGGTTTAGTGAAGGTTTTGTTCCGGGCACATACCGAGCAGGCTGAAACAAACTCCCGGACATCTCACCATTGTGGGCCACCAAAAGTGCTGACGCAGGAAGGTGAGGATCCGGTTCATACCAGGGTGACAGGTGAGGTGAGGTGAAGAACATCAGAGCGAACACAATCTGGAACAAACAGAGCATTACTAGGACTGTTAACCGGGTCAGGCTGGTTCTGCTGAGCCTGGCCGATACGGGACGCGATCTCTCAGGCGAAAGCGATGCAGGTGGATGGCACAATGGCTTCTGGCTCGGTACCCATGTTGCCGGTGGTGAACTGGCGGGAGAGGGCATCAGGCTTGGTATTCCTCGAACCGGAGCAATAAGTGAGTGTGAAATTGAATCTTCCGAAGAACAAGGCCCACCTGGCTTGCCAGGAGTTCAGTCTGGATGTCAGTCCACATGATGAAGGGGGGTACAGAGCCATCCAGCCAGTGATGCCATTCCTCAAGAGCCAGCTTAACTGCCAGGAGTTCCCGGTTTCCAATGTCAGAATTCCTTTCTGCAGGTGAGAGCTTACGGGAAAAGAATGCACATGGGTGGACCACCCACGTGGACCACCCTTCTGATCAGAGAGGGAATGTTGAGACAGAACAGCACCTACCCCGGTGTCAGAGGCTTCCACCTCCACAATGAACTGGAGTTCTGGGTTGGGCTGAGTGAGGACCGGGTGGAAGTGAAGTGACGCTTGAGATCCAGGATTGCTGCCTCTCCCTCAGGCGTCCAGTGGAACGGAGTGGAGGTGGAGGTGAGAGTGGTTAGAGGTGCTGCCAGACAGCTGTAGTTGCGAATGAAACGTCTGTAAAAATGTGCAAACCCCAAGAAACGGTGTAGCTGCTTCAGGTTGGAGGGCGCAGGCCACTCTGTGACTGCCATGACCTTGGCGTCGTCCATACGTAACTGTCCCAGTACAAAAATATAACCCAGGAAAGACACCGAGGCAGCATGGAACTCCTTTTCAACTTTAACAAAAAGCTTATTCTCCAACAGCCATTGAAGAACTTGGAAAAATTGTTGCTGGTAGGCCTCAGGGTCTTTGGAAAAACAATCAGGATGTCATCTAAGTAGACAAAAATTAAGTGTTCAATCACATCCTTCAGCACATCATTGACTGATTCTAGAAAACAGCAGGGGTGTTAGTAAGACAAAAAGGCATGACCAAATACTCAAAGTGACCAAGTGGTGTGTTGAACGCCGTCTTCCACTCGTCACCCTCTCTGATGCGGACAATATGGTAGGCATTCCGGAGGTCGAGTTTGGTGAACACCGTAGCACCATGGAGGGGGGAAAAAGCAGAGCTGATGAGTGGCAAGGGGTACTTGTTCTTTACTGTGATATTATGCAGCCCATGGAAGTCTATGCACGGCCTCAGTGACCCATCCTTCTTCACAAAGAAAAACCCAGCACCCACCCAGGAATAAGGCTTGATAAGTCCTGTAGCCAGAGAATTGTGGATATACCTCTCCATAGCCTCCTTCTTGGGGTGAGAACGGTTAAATAACCGGCTACAGGGGAGAGGAGCTCCAGGCTGGAGGTCAATGGTGCAGACACACAGCCGACGAGGCGCCAGTGACAGGGCGTCGTGCTTGCTGAACACAGGAGCTAGATCGTGATACTCGGGAGGAACTGATGACAGCTCCGGAGGTTCTGGAATGAACTGGGGCACAGACAAGGCAGGGGCCAGGCAGAATTTAGACAATTAGAGTGACAAAATGAACCTTTCCGGCGGTCCTATCAGTCTGTGGGTTGTATTTTTAACCATGGATGGCCAAGAACCAGGGGAGAGTGAGGACGATTATGTGGAAACTGATTTTTTCCTGGTGGTTTCCAGAGAGAAGCAGGATGACACGGACGGTTCTCTCACAGACACAGGCAAGGAGTTGTCCGTTGAGAGCATTGGCATCGGGAGGTGAATTGACTGGGACGGTGTCCAGGCCCAACTGGGTAACAACATCGCGGTCCAGGAAGCTCTCGTCGGCGCCCGAATTGATGAGAGCAGACAGAGGAAAAGCCTGGCTCTGCCACACAAGGTTTCATTCAAGCAGGGGTCTGGGGGAAGATTGGCAGGCGATTTGGCTCAACAGTATATCCCCCACTGCTGCTGAGCGTCCTCTTTTGCTGGACGCAGGGAACAAGTGGATACAAAGTGACCAACCTGGCCACAGTATAGGCAGCTCTTAACGCTAATTCGCAGCTGCCTCTCCTCTGGAGAGAGACGGGCCCGGCCGAGCTGCATGGGTTCAGGTTCTGGAAGAGCCTTGGGAAGGGATGCAGTCGGATGTTGTTATGGGGCATGCAACCCCACCTACCCTCTCCCTCCGACACTCACAAAGACGGTTGTCAAAGCAGATGGCGAGAGAGATGAGTTCATCAGGCTCATCCCTGGACACCAACTCTTCATTGATGGTTTCAGTGAGCGCGTTCTGGAATGCTCCAGGGAGGGCCTCCTCATTCCAGCCACTCTCATCGGCGAGGGTGCGAAACTCAATTGCCATCTCAGCAACACTATGGGTGCCTTTACGGAGGGACAGGAGTCGTTTAGCGGCATCCTTACAGCAGACCGCGGGGTCAAAGACTTTCTTCATCTCCTCTGTGAAGCTGGAGTAGGAGAAGCAGGTGGGGGACTTATAAGGATTTATAAGGTTCTAGTTTATTGTCTTTAATATTTTATTATTTTTATTGTATTCTACATAACTGAGATAACATCGGGGAAGGCAAAGAAATGCATGCACATGCTTTTACGCTGTATGTTAAAGGACAATTGACTTGAGGATGGATCTTTTACTTCTTTCTAGCTATATGTGAAAATAGATATTTGGTCCTGATTCCCCAGTTTGAATGAGAAAGTGAAGCAAAGGTTGATAAGGTGAAAGGGAGTCAGATTGTCTCCATAGCAACATAGAAGGTGCCTCCCTTCTCACTTGTACTGGAACAACCTTTGAGGTTTGGGACTTAGTAAGTCCCATAGGAGGGATATATTGGGAATTGTCCAGTACATGTGTGCCATTATACATCTTAAGAGTAGTAAGCATAATCAATACAAGCCATATGTGTCTGGGCCAATAGACACTCTGAAGCCATTAATTAGTAGGTAATTAGGCTAAGGGAAGCCATATGTGTCTGGGTCATTAGGCTAAGGGAAACCATTAATCAATAGGTTATTAGGCTAAGGGAAGCCATTACCTAGTCCTGTGAGGTTTATTAGACGTGCAATAGGAGCATAGGTTTGTATTACTCAAAGCACCATAAGACATGCACCTGCATGTCTGTTTCTGTTTGTATCATTGCTATGGTTATGCCACCAATATAATCTATGCCATAAGGTCTGTGCCAATAAGAAAATGGAAGCCAAGCTGAAATAAGTGCAAGACAAAAAGATCATGGTAAAGGGGATGAATCATCAACATAAAGTGGAGTGACTGTGTGTGACGGAAGGATGAAAACTGTATAGAAAGTGTGTGCCGAGGCTGGAAAGTCAGTTAATCCATGGACCAGCTTGGCTTGTTACTTTGCAATAAAGTATATTTGAATTCACAAGTTCCGGAATCTGAGAAATATTATTGAGCAAATATTTCTACGACATTATCTGGTGTTTTCTGCTGATATCTACTGTTATCTGTTGTTATCTGCCAGTATCTACTGTTATCTACTGTCCCTTTAATACATGAACTGTTATCTTTACAACATCTTAATGAAATCACTGTCAATTATAAAATGGTAAATAAATGTTATTGCTTCACTTTACAAAAAACATCTGAAAAGTTGTACATGAAAATGTAATGATAACTGCAAAAAAACGACCTCTTGGATTATTGCTGAACTAAGCTTTCCCAGGTGGCTAAAATCTCTTGATTAATGTGTCGGTGCTGAACTAAGGTTGTTATACTATTTTAACAAGAGTGTCTACTTATAATTTTGTATTCGCTCGCTCGCCTCACTTTTCAAAGGATGAAATCCATTAAACATTTTATACTTTAAAAAAAAATAAAATGAATATAAATTATACTGATCTGTTGAATAATGAACAGATTAATAACACATCAACCACAAATGATACTGAAGTGATATTAAGATTTAATACAAATATGCTCCAAATACAAATTAACATCAGATAAACAGTTATTGCAATATGATTATAATGAGAGTAAAACACATGAGATTGAAAAACATAACAAATGAAATAAATCGATTAAAGGATTTAAAAAAGTTATACAAGGATAATCTGCGATTACTGCAAAGGACTTATTGTCCTTGTAGCGAGCATACATTTCTCACACACTTGCACATTCTGAATAGATAAGTTACTTTAAAAAAAGACCAAGTTCTAATCATTCTAATGCTTAAATGTTTGTTGTTGTTGAAAAGGTAGAAATGAAAACATTACAGGAAAGAGGAGAGGGTTTGAATGAGCCAGTTGGGAACTGGTTTAGAGATCTGTTGATTCTCTGTCTACAGCTCAACTCTCTCACTAAGCTACTCCTCTAAGAGCTTTATTCAATCATGTATCGCTGAAGTAAAAGCTAATGCACAATATACAGTGCATTCAGAAAGTATTCAGACCCCTTGATTTTTTCCAATTTTTTTTTACGTTACAAGCCTTATTCTAAAATGGACTAAATATGTTTTTTTCCCTCTTCAATCTATACACAATACCCCATAATGACAAAGTGAAAACATGTTTTTAAAAACAGTGCATGTCAGAGCAAAAACCAAGTCATGAGGTTGAAGGAATTGTCCGCAGAGCTCCGAGACAGGATTGTGTCGAGGCACAGATCTGGTGAAGGGTACCCAAAAATGTCTGCAGCATTGAAGGTACCAAAGAACACAGTGGCCTCTATCATTCTCAAATAGAAGAAGTTAGGTACCAGCAAGACTCTTCCTAGAGCTGGCCGCCTGGCCAAACTGAGCAATCGGATAGTCACTCTGACAGAGCTGCAGAATTCCTCTGTGGAGATGGGAGAACCTTCCAGAAGGACAACCATTGCTGCAGCACTCCACAAATCAGGCCTTTATGGTAGAGTGGCCAGATGGAAGCCATGTATCAGTAAAAGGAACATGCACCTAAAGGACTCTCAGACCAAGAGAAACAAGCTTCTCTGGTCTGATGAAACCAAGATTGAACTCTTTGGCCTGAAGGCCAAGTGTCACGTCTGGAGGAAACCTGATACCATCCCTACAGTGAAGCATGGTGATGGCAGCATCATGCTGTGGGGATGTTTTTCAGTGACAGGGACTGGGAGACTAATCGGCATTGAGGGAAAGATGAACAGAGCAAAGTACAGAAAGATCCTTGATGAAAACCTGCTCCAGAGCACTCAGGACCTCTGACTGGGGCTAAGATTCACCTTCCAACAGGACAACGACCCTAAGCACATAGCCAAGACAACACAGGAGTAAACTTGAACCCGATCAAACATCTCTGGAGAGACCTGAAAATAGCTGTGCAGTCGATGCTCCTCATCCAACCTGACAGAGCTTGAGAGGATCTGCAAAGAAGAATGGGAGAAACTCCCCAAATACACGTGTGCCAAACTTATAGCGTCATACCCAAGAAGACTGTAATTGCTGCCAAAGGTGCTAGAACAAAGTACTTAGAAGAAAGCCCAGAAAATTGTCAGAGACTCCAGTCACCCAAGTTATAGATTGTTTTCTCTGCTACCGCACGGCAAGCGGTCCTGGAGTGCCAAGTCTAGGACCAAAAGGCTCCTCAATAGCTTCTACCCCCAAGCCATTAGTCTGTTGAACAATTCATAAAAATCACCTCCAGACAATTTACACTGCTGCTACTCGCTGTTTGTTTGTTACCTATGCATAGTCACTTCGCCCCCACCTACATGTACAGATGACCTCAACTAGCCTGTACCCCTGCACACTGACTCGGTACTGGTGCCCCCTGTATATAGCCTCATTATTGTTATTCTTATTGTGTTACTTTTTATTATTAGTTTTTCTTTTAGCCTACATGGTAAATATTTTGTTCTTCTTGAACTGCACTGTTGGTTAAGGGCTTGTAAGTAAGTATTTCACGGTAAAGTCTACACTTGTTGTATTCAGTGCATGTGGCAAATCAAGTTTGATTTGATTTGAGTAAAAGGTCTGAATACTTATGTAAATGTTATATTTCAGTTTTTTATTTTTAATACATTTGCAAAAATGCCTAAAGACCTGTTTTTGCCTTGTCGTTATGGGGTATTGTGTGTAGACTGATGGGGGGGGGGGGGAAACGATTGAATCCAATTTAGAATAAGAATGTAACTTAACAAAATGTTGAAAAAGTCAAGGGGTCTGACTACTTTTTGGATGCACTGTAAATTCTATTCAATCATGTATCACTGAAGTAAGCGCTAATGCGCAAAAAAAAACATTTTAAAGCAACTTTCTGTTCGCGGAGACTGCATTCACGGTAAATGCTGCATATGTGGGCTCAATCGCAAATTACCTTTGAATATATATTGCGCATTAGCACTGAACTTCAGCTACACAGATTGAATCGAGCCCTAATTCTTCCAAGGTAGAGTACGGGCCTTTTCATTGTTATCCAGTATGAATCTAGCCTGGACACCAGGAGACATGGCCATACTAGACTGATACACATACACATCATAATCTGGCATGTCCGAGCGGGTTTCCTTGGAGAAATACACAGCCCACTGCCACGTATAACAGGTGCCTGTGTTTACATTGGAGTAGAAACCAACCCAGGAGCTCTTTAACACATCCATCCAGTCAGTGAAAGAGTTCCTGACGTACAGGCGAGCGCTGGCCTTGTTGCCTTTAATGAAGAGCTGCAGAAGGGCATCATAACCGTTTATATCAACAGGAGACTTACTATCAGCAGGTCTCTGTATTTCCCAGGGTAGAGTACGGGCCTTTTCAATCTTGTTAGACAGTAGGAATCTGGCCTGGACACCAGGAGACATGGCTCGATAAGACTGGTATACATAAGCATCATAGTCTGGTATGTCAGACTGAATTTCCTTGGAGAATTTAATGGTCCATTGCCACATATTTTCATCATACTCCATGGTGGCTTTATTTTCGTTGGAGTAGAAGCCAACCCAGGAGTTCTGAAACACATCCATCCAATCACTGAAGGACTTCTTGATGTACAGGCGAGCGCAGGCATAGCCTTCTCTAACAAATAGTTGCAGACTGGCGTCGTAACCGTTTATATTAACATTTATAATGGCAGGTCTCTGTATTTCCCAGTCTGAGGTACGGGCTTTTTCTCCAGATTTTTTCCAGAGTATGAATCTAGCATGGACGCCAGGAGACATGGCCATACTAGACTGATACACATACACATCATACTCTGGTATGTCGGAGCGGGTTTCCTTGGAGAAATACACAGCCCACTGCCACGTATAACACGTAGAGGTGCCTGTGTTTCCATTGGAGTAGAAACCAACCCAGGAGCTCTTTAACACATCCATCCAGTCAGTGAAAGAGTTCCTGACGTACAGGCGAGCGCTGGCCTTGCCATCTTTAACGTAGAGCTGCAGACTGGCGTCATAACCTCTTATGCCAACAGGAATCTCCCTGGTGTCGTGAAACTCAAGACCTCTCCAGATCTCCTCCCCGGGAATTTTCTGTGTCAGCCATTTGGTTTTGCTCTTGTGAAGCCTGACCTGCAGGCCGGGATTCAGAGCTGCAGTTGTGGTGAAATTCCCAGAGGCCTCGATTATCTTGGTGGTGGCTAGCTGGATCTCACTGTCCTTGTTCTGATAAAGCACCACAAACACATCCTGGTTCAAGTGCCTCTTAGGGATGTCATCCCAGCTGATCCTGGCTGTCCCTTCACTTGTGGTCTTTACCTCCAGCTTAATCTTCAAATCATCACACTCTTCCTTACTCACTGCACGGCGACGGCGTTGCTTGGTATTAGAATAGCAAAATGTGATAATAGATATTTTCAAATTATTAATCATTTTGAAAAACAATGCTAATCTCTGCAAGGGATCTTCTATTTGATTTGTTGGGCCTATTTGTATGCCGTATTGGTTTTGGATATCAGTTGCTGAGAGGGTCTGGAACGTCTGGATCTCTCTCAGGAGGTTGGGGGTGATGCGGTAGGTGTTAACTGGGTCGTATTCAGAACCTCTCCTCCAGTTGGGTGGATAGTGCTGAGTGAGGTAGACCTGATCCACTGTGATGAACATCGTTGAATGATGATTCCATATGGCATGGAGGATGAGCCTCTGTCTGTTATTCACTAACTTCTCTGCAATATGTGTTGACATGAGAAATTCTTTAGTGACATATTCTGGGAATTCCAGAGCATTTGTCAAATTGAGATTTCCTAGGGTGTAGTAGTTTCCAATGTTATTTAAAAGTGGAGGTAACACCCTTTCTATGTTTTTATAATAATGAGAACCATAGTCTCCTCTGGTTGGATCAAAATTGAATGTCATGATGTTGTTGTTGTCTATGTTTTTGATTTCGCTGGCGAGCCAGTAGAGCAAACTGAGCTGAGATGTGGAGAGGGGATGGACACGATCCTTTAGGTCTTGGATTGAGTTGAGGGTTGTATTAGGGTATGAATAGGCGATATTCAGGGCAAGGAACAACAAGAGAGACCAGATGAGGATTCCTCTCTCCATGGTGACACCTGCAGAAAAGAACAACAATAAGTAAAGTCAAGGGTTAAAAGTGTCTCTGTGGCTGAAAATGTTAACTGTTGAAGTTTGATTTTTTTGCATTGGAAATTACTTTGAAGATAGTGGCTCACTACTGTAAGAATATTTTGAAGATAAATACACAACGTGGAGGACGAGAGGAAATAGTGTTTTTTTCTGTAATAGGGGGATGAATGATCAATGGCTCAGAGACATGGGAGAAATGTGTCTATAATTTGAGTCTGAAATAGGATACTTGTTATTTGGCCATTGGCCCAGTTTTATTGCAAGGAATTCTAATTGGTCAACCACAGACTAGGGCTGGGTTATAAATCTATTTTAGGCCTTGATGTTATAATGCAACTTGAATACACTGAACCTTTCTGAAGGGAAGTGTGGCAAACCTCTTCAAGGTTAGGAGCGTTTGTCACAAATTAAGTGGTAAACTGTCACCAAATCACCCGAGAATGAGAGTTCTTTCGAACAGGACAGTACCTATGTGTTTGTTTCTCCGTCCTGGTCCACCCAGGCCGTAGGTGAAGTCAAGGATAGCAGGGTTGGGTACACGAATCGGGTTCTCGGTAGGTCCAGGCCCAAACGCCAACAGGTAAATCCAAAACAATCCAGCTCATACGAGGTAAATCCAGCCAATCTCTATTGTCTCTTTCTCTATTGTTCATAGATCCTTCCAGCACTCTCTCTTCCTGGTTTTTCTTGACCCTTTATCTGTGGGTCGGCTCCACCTTCTGAGGGTTCCCCTTGCTTCTGGGACTTGTAGTTTTGGAGGTCAGCCATTTTGTGATCTCTAGTTTTGACAGGGGTGGCCGTTTTAGTGTTTGGGCAGAGCCCGTTTATTAGTTCTTCTCTCACATATCTGCCATTTATCACTCGACCCCCTTCTTTGCCACACATCTCTCCCCCTAGATCCGACCCCCTAGGTCAGGCTACCGCAGCAAAATATGCGTGCATGCGGGATAACCCATCCACGTTTCCCATTTCCTTCCCTGCTCTGTTTTTCAAGTCAAAATTAAACGGTTGGAGACTAAAAAAACACCGCATCACCCGAGCGTTCTTCTCTTTAGCCCTATGCATCCAGGTGAGTGGGGCATGGTCACTGATGAGGGTGAAGTGGCGCCCCAGCAGGTAGTACTTCAGGCTTTCTAGAGCCCACTTTACTGCCAGCGCCTCTTTCTCAATGACTGAGTAGTTGGTTTCCCGTGGTTCCAGCTTCCTGCTTAAAAACAGGATGGGGTGTTCCACCCCTTCTACCTCTTGGGATAGCACTGCTCCCAAGCCGACCTCTGAGGCATCCGTCTGAACCACAAACTCTTTCTCAAAGTCTGGTACCACCAGCACTGGATCACAGCAGAGAGCCTCCTGTAATGTCCTAAATGCTTTGGTGGTCCTTTCATCCCATTTGACCATGTTTGACCCTCTGGCTCTAGTCATGTCGGTAGGTGGGGCGGCCACTGTGGCATAACTTCGGATGAACTTCCGGTAGTAACCGGTCAGCCCTAGGAAGGCTCGAACCTGCTTCTTATTTACTGGTTTCGGCCATCCTCTAATTGCCTTCACCTTCTTATGTTGGGGTTTGATTAACCCTCTTCCCACAGTGTATCCCAGATACTCTGTTTCCTCTAACCCCACATAACACTTGGCAGGGTTTGCCGTGAGCCCTGCCTTTCTAAGAGCGTCTAACACTGCCTGTACCCGGGGTAAGTGGGATTCCCAATCTGGGCTGTAGATCCCCACGTCATCTAAATAAGCTGCGGCGTATGCTTTGTGCGGTTTTAGGACTTTGTCCATGAGCCGTTGAAAGGTGTCTGGGGCCCCGTGTAAGCCGAATGGCATGACGGTGTATTGAAACAAACCGTCAGGTGTTGCAAAGGCTGTCTTTTCTTTGGCCCTGGGGGTCAGAGGAATTTGCCAGGACCCTTTTGTCAGATCAAGGGTCGTAATGTACCGAGCATTACCAATTTTCTCCAGTAGTTCATCTACTCGGGGCATGGGGTAGGCATCAAACTTGAAGATTTCATTTACCTTCCGAAAGTCATTACAGAACCGCAAAGACCCATCGGGCTTGGAGACCATCACAATTGGGCTAGACCACTCACTATGTGACTCTTCGATCACTCCAGCTGTCAACATTTTCTCCGTCTCTGCTCTAATCGCGGCCCGTCGAGCCTCGGGTACCCGATATGGCCTCATACTCAATTTTCTCCCTGGAAACGATATCATGAGCCGTAACCTCAGTTCGGCCAGGTACCTCTGAAAGCACATCTCTGTTTTTCTGGATCAGGGTCTTTACTTCCTGTACTTGCGCCGGGGGTGGGTGAAATATTTACTCCGGCTGTCTCCTGAGTGTGTGTGGGGTATGTGACCATTAATGTTTCTCTCTCTCTCCATGCTTTTAACAGGTTTATGTGATAAATCTGTTCCTGGGGCCATCGACCTGGCTGTCGGATCCGATAATTGACTTCTCCTATTCTCTCCAGTACTTCATATGGTCCTTTCCATGTGGCTAGTAGTTTACACTCTACCGTGGGGATCAGCACTAACACCTTATCTCCCGGTTGAAATTCCCTCAGGGTAGCCTGCCGGTTATAAGTGTGCCGCTGGTGCTCCTGTGCTTGTCTCATGTGCTCTCTGACGATGGGCATGACTGTGGCTATCCTGTCTTGCATTGCCGTGACGTGCTCTATGACACTAGTATACGGGGTGGATTGGTGCTCCCAGGTTTCCCGGGCAATGTCTAAGATTCCCCGGGGATGCCTCCCATATACCAGCTCAAAGGGAGAAAACCCCAGCGAGGCTTGAGGAACCTCTCCAATGGCAAACAGATACGGCAACATGCAATCCCAGTTTTTCCCATCCTTATCGATTACCTTCCTGAGCATTGACTTCAGGGTTCGGTTGAATCTCTCAACCAGCCCATCCGTCTGAGGATGGTAAACCGATGTCCTCAACTGTTTCACCTGCCACAGTTTACAAAGGTCCGCCATAAGGCGGGACATAAAGGGGGTCCCCTGGTCGGTAAGGATCTCCTTTGGAACCCCTACCCTGGTGAACAAGAGCATTAATTCCGTTGCGATATTTTCGGAAGCCATCGTCCGAAGGGGAATGGCTTCTGGGTAGCGAGTGGCATAATCTAGAATGACCAGAATGTATTGGTGCCCTCTGGCGGATTTGGGTAGTGGGCCCACTAAATCCATCGCTATCCTCTCAAATGGCGTATCAATTATGGGGAGTGGCACTAACGGGCTTCTAACAGCTCTCCACAATGCCGAGCCACTTCAGCTTGAATTCCTGGCCAGTAAAACCTCCTTACAATCCGGTCTCGGGTTTTATCGATACCAAGGTGTCCACCCAGAATGTGCCCATGAGCTAGATCCAGTACTGTCCTCCGGTACCGAGTGGGAACCAACAACTGTTCCACCACATCAACCCCTATTTTCGAGACTCTGTACACCAAACCCTTTTTCATGATGAAGTGGGGAAAACTATTAGGCATCATCCCAACATTTATTTACATTTACATTTAAGTCATTTAGCAGACGCTCTTATCCAGAGCGACTTACAAATTGGTGCATTCACCTTATGACATCCAGTGGAACAGCCACTTTACAATAGTGCATCTAAATCTTTAGGGGGGGGGGTGAGAAGGATTACTTATCCTATCCTATGGGAGTACCATCTACGACCTGCACATCTGCTCTGGCTTGCTGCAGGGTTGGATCCTGGTTTTGGGCCTTCGCGAAATTAGTCAAGGACCCTGCCAGGTCTGCTGGTTCTAGATCGTCATCCTCTGGATTCAGATCAACCCCAGCCCCACTAGTACCGGGCTGTTCGTTATCAGCGAGGTTTGCCACTTCATCCTCCTCCTCCCCTACTAGCACCTATGATGTTGTCCCCTGGGAGACCTCTTTTCTTGGCTTTGGTTGAAGGCCCCATGCTTCTTCCTGCTTGGTCAGGGTTGTTGGCTTCTCAAATATGCCATTCTTGTGGCCTAACTTCACAAAGTTAGGAAAGTCTCTACCCAATATTACATCATATGGCATCTTTGGGACCACGCCAACCTCATAATCCAGCAGACCGTCCTCTATTTGTAAGCTCACTAAGGCCGTGGGGTACAGACGGGTATCCCCATGAATACATGTAACACTGATATCCTGTCTTGTATCCAGTTTATTATTCGGCACTAGGCTTGCAACGACAAGTAGGCTGCAATATGTCCTGGTTGATTACAATTGTAACAGATAATAGGGGTTCGGGGGGAGACCCTCTCGACAACCAGTCCCGGTTTCTGTTTTTTCCCTTCGTGTCTCGGCCTGATTCTGATTCTTTCCTCATGGCCCCACGCTGCTCTCTTCCCCCTCTATATGTTGGGACAGCCTTACCCTGTCTGATGGTTCGCCCATGCCTGGGGAACGGGAATCTTTCCTTCTGTGCCTGCTCAGCTGTTCCTGCCGTACAATACCGTTCAACCAGGCCCACGAGATGGTCGGCGGAAAGTACCTCGTTCTGGCCAACCCATCGTCTCACTTCTTGGGGTAGACCTCGCTGAAACTGGTTGAGTACGATGGTCTCGACGATCTCGGCGGATGACCGGGTCTCTGGTCGCAACCATTTCCATGCCAGGTGAATCAAGTCGAACATCTGTGTTCGTGGGGGTTGTCCCGGTCGGTAGGACCACTGGTGGAAGCGGTGTGCCCTCACGGTATCAGTCACTCCCAGTCTAGTCAGGATCTCTCCCTTTAGTTTATCGTAATCCTGTGCATCTTTCAACTCCAGGTCGAAATACGCTTTTTGAGCGTCCCCTGCCAGGTATGGTGCCAGAAGCCCTGCCCATTCTTCTTTCGGCCACTTCTCCCTCTCTGCCATCCTTTCGAAGGTGGTAAGATATGCTTCCACATCATCCTGCGCTGTCATTTTTTGAAGAAAATGAGTGGCCCTCCTCTGGGTATTTGCAGCTGGTAATTGAGCCCCAATTTGGTCCGCTAGCCCCTTTAGGCCTTCTCTTAACTCCCGGGTGTTTCTCTCTTGCTCTTCTCTGAGCAGCTGGTTGGTGCGGTGCTGGATCTGTAACGTGTCCTGATACATTCACATTGCATCCTGATGAACTATTTGTTGGGCTCTAGTTGCCTCTTGTTGGGCGGCCGCCGCTTGTAACAGGGCCTGTATGGCTCCCTCCATACTCATTTTCCTGAGAAACTGTCCTAACCAAACAAAGCCACAAAAAAAAAACCTGACTCCCCTTTGGAGTGCTAACTGAACATTTTTTTTCTTCTTCTACCTAACCAGTGGTATGGTTAGTCACTGCCCGCATTCTCCACCACTTGTGGCAAACCTCTTCAAGGTTAGGAGCGTTTGTCACAAATTAAGTGGTAAACTGTCACCAAATCACCCAAGAATGAGAGTTCTTTCAAACAGGACAGTAGTACCTGTGTGTTTGTTTCTTTGTCCTAGTCCACCCAGGCCGTAGGCGAGGTCAAGGATAGCAGGGTTCGGTACACGAATCGGGTTCTCGGTAGGTCCTTCCAGCACTCTATCTTCCTGGTTTTTCTTGACCCTTTATCTGTGGGTCGGCTCCACCTTCTGAGGGTTCTTGCTTCTGGGACTTGTAGTTTTGGCGGTCTGCCATTTTGTGATCTGTAGTTCTGACAGGGGTGGCCATTTTAGTGATCGGGCAGAGCCCGTTTATTAGTTCTGCTCTCACATATCTGCCATTTATCACTCTACCCCCTTCTTTGCATACAAGCAGACAGACAAGTAAAAGAGGCGTGGGGAATAACTCCCAAGGGGGACATGTCGTAGTACCAGGACAGTGGGTGATGGTAAAGGAATATGTGACAGACACATTGGGGCCAAAATGGGAAGGTCCTTATCAAGTTTTGCTCATAATCAGGTCAGCAATAAAAGTCCAGGGAAAATCACAATGGATACATGTCACTCATTGCAAGGTTGTCCATTTGATTAGCCATTGTCCATTTTGTCCATTTGTCCATTTTGTCCATTGTCCATTTTGATTGGGGGCCAATCTTGGGTGAAGAAGCATAGTAATGATCAGAACCTGATAAGCTTCGATGTTGTACATCGCAGTCATCATATTAGGGATATCTAGGTGAAATGTCTAACGTTTTCCTGAAAATCGGGGCATGCTTACTTAGGGAAATCTATGTGAAATATCCATTTCTCTTGAAACCAGGACATGTTACTTTCACTTTTCTGTTTCCTTCGTTACAGGTTATAAGAATCTACAGTCTGAAGCTGAAGCAATATTCCTTGACCCAAGGACTGTACATGAAATGATACAAGATCATCAGTGAAGTGTTCATTAGAGAAGTCCTTATCAACCAGTAGAATGGAAGAATAATTCCTCACTACCGGCAGACTGTCAGAACGTCATTTAGAACAGTTATCTATGTGGGACTGATATCAGTGTGGAAGAACTGGTCCCTTTTAAAGGACTTGGTGAATGATTAACATGCCAATAGGACAATTTAATATTATTGTCTTGCAGACATTTATTTATTTTGTGAGTTTCCTTCTAATACAGGATGAGGTAGGAATTGTAAGGGACATCATCATTACACCTGTTAATACATATTTTTTATAACTTTGTTTGAAATCTATTTCTTATTGTAACATCAAGTTCAATATGCCCTTTGTTTTCTAGAAATGGAAGTGTTACAGTTGTGCGCTGCTGGTGGAGAAGTCAGGTGCAGGAGAGCAGAGGGTTTTGGCACGCACTTTATTTAGGCAGGAGAGAAATAACAGAAGGACGCAGCTGTGTCTAAACCTCCACCCAACAAAAGTGTAAGGCGCGAAAATAGCCACAAAAGATTGTTTACAAATAAACAATCTGTGTGCAAAATAACACGGAACAATAAACCAGCCTGGTGCGTCACAATAAACACATAACACCAAACAACATCACACAAAGACATCTTTGTGTGATAAGCTCTCCAGGAACAGGGTTGGAGTTAAAACCTACAGGAGGGTAGCTCTCCAGGAACAGGGTTGGAGTTAAATCCTACAGGAGGGTAGCTCTCCAGGAACAGGGTTGGAGTTAAATCCTACAGGAGGGTAGCTCTCCAGGAACAGGGTTGGAGTTAAATCCTACAGGAGGGTAGCTCTCCAGGAACAGGGTTGGAGTTAAAACCTACAGGAGGGTAGCTCTCCAGGAACAGGGTTGGAGTTAAAACCTACAGGAGGGTAGCTCTCCAGGAACAGGGTTTTAGTCCCTGACCTACAGCATATAGTACATATACAGTACATCTACATAAAACACAGGTAAAATACAGGCAGAATACAGGTACAATACAGGTAGGTAGGTTACCATGAAACTCTTACCTTATTTAAGTCAGAAGCCAGATATCAAATAAGGTGACCAGCTAGTGAGTCTCTATATATATTGTACTCTACAGAGGGTGGTATTGTCTCGGCTGGCCACTCCCTCCAGTGAAAGTGAAAGGGGTTTGTTGAAGTAAACATTGGGTCATCTGAGGGGATCAAAACAAGGCAAATGTGATTGTGCCAATAGGAATGTCTCATAAAGTTAAGTTCCTCAGCGTACACATCACAGACAAACTGAATTGGTCCACCTACACAGACAGCATCGTGAAGAAGGCGCAGCAGCGCCTCTTCAACCTCAGGAGGCTGAAGAAATTTGGCTTGTCACCAAAAGCACTCACAAACTTCTACAGATGCACAATCGAGAGCATCCTGTCGGGCTGTATCACCGCCTGGTACGGCAACTGCTCCGCCCACAACCGTAAGGCTCTCCAGAGGGTAGTGAGGTCTGCACAACGCATCACCGGGGGCAAACTACCTGCCCTCCAGGACACCTACACCACCCGATGTCACAGGAAGGCCATAAAGATCATCAAGGACAGCAACCACCCGAGCCACTGCCTGTTCACCCCGCTATCATCCAGAAGGCGAGGTCAGTACAGGTGCATCAAAGCTGGGACCGAGAGACTGAAAAACAGCTTCTATCTCAAGGCCATCAGACTGTTAAACAGCCACCACTAACATTGAGTGGCTGCTGCCAACACACTGACTCAACTCCAGCCACTTTAATAATGGGAATTGATGGGAAATGATGTAAAATATATCACTAGCCACTTTAAACAATGCTACCTAATATAATGTTTACATACCCTACATTATTCATCTCATATGTATACGTATATACTGTACTCTATATCATCTACTGCATCCTTATGTAATACATGTAATACATGTATCACTAGCCACTTTAACTATGCCACTTTGTTTACATACTCATCTTATATGTATATACTGCACTCAATACCATCTACTGTATCTTGCCTATGCCGCTCTGTACCATCACTCATTCATATATCTTTATGTACATATTCTTTATCCCCTTACACTTGTGTCTATAAGGTAGTAGTTTTGGAATTGTTAGCTAGATTACTTGTTGGTTATTACTGCATTGTCGGAACTAGAAGCACAAGCATTTCGCTACACTCGCACTAACATCTGCTAACCATGTGTATGTGACAAATACAATTTGGTTTGATTTGATTTGATTTAACTCAGAACCTCTGGTAGCAAAAACAAAAACTGCTGGAAATGTTTTGTAATTAAGTTTTAATGACATAGTTAATATTTCAACACATACAAGATATTTATATTTAAATGAAATAGTAAAATTATATGATTAAATAGTAACTTTCATAAACATTTTAAAAAATCGAAAACCAGATGTTTTAGGCTTAGTTATAGTGAAACGTCAATTCTGGTCTTAATCTTGACAGTTCCTTGCGAAAGTGATATAATTTGTTAAGTAGTAAATCTATCTCTTTTAGCCCGGTTAAACTGAAATCGTGATGTTGAAGGTGCCTCTACATCATCTCAAGGGAGGGCTTCAGTACACTCCCTTCTAGATGTGCTGGGTGGTACCAACTCAAGGCTTACTATAAAATCAGGTGATAGCACGCCTTATTTCAACTTGGTCTCAGAGCATTTCATATGATTCTGTATGTAAATCTGAGACATGCCATTTAGTGTGATACGTTTATTATGGTATGTATTAATATGTGGATGTCCATCACTCATTTTGGGGTGGCAGGGTAGCCTAGTGGTTAGAGCATTGGACTAGTAACTGAAAGGTTGCAAGTTCAAATCCCTGAGCTGACAAAATCTGTCGTTCTGCCCCTGAACAGGCAGTTAACCCACTGTTCCTAGGCCGTCATTGAAAATAAGAATTTGTTCTTAACTGACTTGCCAAGTAAAATAAAGGTAAAATAAATAAAATATGTTATGAATGCTAAGTTTAGCTAGGCTAGGGTTTTGGGGTTAAGGTTAGGAGATATGGCCCCTCACTGACACCCAGTATGAATCTGGCCTGGTCACAAGGAGATATGGCCCCTCACTGACACCCAGTATGAATCTGGCCTGGTTACCAGGATATACGGTCCCTCACTGACACCCAGAATGAATCACCAGGAGATAGGGTCTCTCACTGACACCCAGTATGAATCTGGCAATGGTCACAAGGAGATATGGCCCCTCACTGACACCCAGTATGAATCTGGCCTGGTCACAAGGAGACCAGAGTGAAACATACAGCTTATATTCTGTTGTCTATGGTCTGTAGCCTGTGGTGTTGGCTGAAAAAGTTACCCTCTAGTTACCCTAGAGAATTATTGTTTGCAAGGGAAACACATTTTTGACAAACTCAAATATCCAGTGCTAAGAAAACAGGAGGCAGCTGGAAATGTTTAGGTAAGCTTCCAGTACTGGAGAGTGAAAGTAAAAGTGGTTTTCTGAAGTAAACACTGACTCATACAGAGAGTAAACTCCCTGCCAATGGTCTAGGCCAGCCCAGGAAAAAGCATGTTTTCCCGTAGACTTTAGATTTAAAAAAATGTTTGAACCTTTATTTACTCTTTTCCAGATTAGCACCACAATACATATCAAATTACAATTTACACATTAAACTACACATTCATATACACATTAAAATACATATTATCATACACAACAATACATCAAAAGCTAAACACAATAATAAAAAACAGACACATTGTTCAGTAAAAATGTCTCCTGACATCCGCCTGAAATGCCCTAGAGCAGTGGTCACCAACCAGTCGATGGGTGACCTCCAAGGCATTCCTAGTCGATCATCAACATTTCTGTAAAAAAAACAATGATAAAGCCTTTCGATCCTATTTTTGACGATAGGTGCACTTAATTCATCAGCCTTAGCGCCAGGAAGGCAAAGTATTCCCTTTTTGAACCATTTCATGTGCCTGAAGGTAGAACTCCGCTGACCCGGCAGGCCCAGCGCAAATCAAGTGCATCTATAGGCCTACTGCTGGCCAATCAGAAAGCTCAGCTCACCGTGTCTGCACAGTTTCCTCGAGCAACAGACTGTAAAAAGAGACCTCGAACGCACAGCAAAGTTGATACTGTGAGAATTCAAAACTTTTAAAACCATGACTAGAGAGACTCAACAAATACAGCAAAGAGCTGTTGTTTTTATGATTAAGTTCATGTTTAAGTTGGTATTCAGCACTTTAAACACTTTTATAAGCAATACAATACATTATTCTCCCTACCTCCACTCACGCTACTGACAGCACTGCAACTGCAATGAATGTCTATAGCAAAGTGTTCTGATACGCTTGCGTTGTTATTATTAGCGGCTTGTGTCTTTTTTTAATAACAAGGAATATTTCACTTTCTCTGGTCATAGGAGTTACAACATGACTTGGTGCATGAGGCAGAAATAATGCAGTGCAACTTGAGTTTTGCCATCAGCTGGAAGACTGTCCCCTTTTCTCAGCAGAGGGAGGGAGAGGGGAGGGAGGGTGGGTTGGGTGAGAGGCAGCCTCACCACTGCTCCCTCCCTCAAACTGACCATGAGATGTAAACCATCAGTCCAGTAAAAAAAACAAAAAACAAATGTATTATGCTCACTCAGCTGGGCCTCACAATATTACAACAAATGATCTATTACCAGTGCGATCATAAACAAATTAATAAAATATGAATTATTTCAAAATGGTTTGTGAAGAACAACATTGTCATGGCAATTCAAGCATAGCCAATATGCAGTGATACTGTTTTGGGCATATAGCTTACTGCACAAGCCTCTACAGAACTTTTTTTTAACAGGTTAATGTTGCATAGTGTGATGGAGTGAGAGGGTGGGTGTGGGAAGGCCGGTATATTCCTGCTCGTTGGCTACGTCTGTTGGCCAGGAGAGAGGGCACGTAATGGTAAGAGCCTAATTACACACACCTGCATTTAATTTGTTTGGCAGTTGGGTGGTGGCTGTTTAAACTTGGCTTTGACCAAATCAGTTTTTTGGTGTTTTTTTGGAACGTACCGGATGTTACCTGGCCATAGACCTGACCCAAGTATGGTCAAGCCTGTTGAATTTATTTATTTTGTTGGATACACCGGTAAACAGCTTAGCTGTCCGGTAGCAGAAATTGACCGGAAGACTCATGTAGAAAGGTTCAAAGACGAGCTAGGTTTTGGTTTGGTTTTATTGTTACCCTGCGCTGTGGCACATTCTGTTGTTTCTTCACACTCTCGTCAGTTGTTGCTGAAGTCTGGTAAGACGGACAAGATGGAGGGTAAGCTAAAGAAACAACCAGAGAGACTCCTGCCGCCCAATAGGTCTGCCAAACTCCCAGAGGTGGAGCCACCCCGAAGGCGAAGGTTCGGGCTGGACCCCAACCAAAGAAGGTGTTATGAGTATGGTGAGGGTGGACACCTGGCCTAGAACTGCACCAGTGGAGAGGAACCCATGCCCACGGCACACTCCACCGACACAATTGGGGGGAGGCCCTGTTTAATGACCTCCTGTTGTGCCCATAAGGAGACATCAGCCCGCACAATCCCAACCAAAGGATGGAAGAAATGCGGAAGCCCAGTTGGACCCCGGCAGTATGGTGTCATTGATACAGCCACAGCTAGTAGGTGAGCACAATCTTACCCCAGAGAATCCCTTGGCAGTGTCCTGCATTCACAGGGACACCAAGGAATATCCCATGGCAGTGGTGAAGCTAACAACCCCTCAAGGGAACTGTGAACTTCAAGTTGGCTTAGTCCTCCCAATCCATCTGAATTGGGTTGAGGTCGAGTGATTGTGGAGGCCAGGTCATCTGAAGCAGCACTCCATCACTCTCCTTCTTGGTCAAATAGCCCTTACACAGCCTAGAAGTGTGTTGGGTCATTGTCCCATTGAAAAACAAATGATAGTCCCACTAAGCGCAAACCAGATAGGATGGCGTATCGCTGCAGAATGCTGTGGTAGCCATGCTGGTTAAGTGTGCCTTGAATTCTAAATATATCACTGACAGTGTCACCAGCAAAGCACCCCCACACTATCACACCTCCTCTTTCATTCTTCACGGTGGGAACCACACAAGCGGAGATCATCCGTTCACCTTCTCTGCATCTCACAAAGACACGGCGGTTGGAACCAGATATCTTATATTTGGAGTAATCAGACTAAAGGACAGATTTCCATTGGTATAATATCCATTGCTTGTGTTTCTTGGCCGAAGCAAGTCTCTTCTTCTTATTGGTGTCCTTTAGTTGTGATTTCTTGGCAGTAATTCAACCATGAAGGCCTGATTCACACAGTCTCCTCTGAACAGTTGATGTTGAGATGTGTCTGTTACTTGAACTCTGTGAAGCATTTATTTGGGCTGCAATTTCTGAGGCTGGTACCTCAAATGAACTTATCCTCTGCAGCAGAGGAAACTCTGGGTCTTCCATTCCTGTGGAGGACCTCATTAGAGCCTGTTTCATCATAGCGCTTAATGGATTTTGCGACTGCAATTGAAGAAACTTTCAAAGTTACTGAAATTTTCCGGATTGACTGACCTTCATGTCTTAAAGTAAAGATGGACTGGGATTTCTCTTTGCTTATATGAGCTGTTCTCACCATAATATGGACTTGGTCTTTTACCAAATAATGCCCCCTTACCTTGTCACAACTTAATGCTCAATCGCATTAAGAAGGAAAGAAATTCCACAAATGTACTTTTAAGATGGCACACCTGTTAATTGAAATGCATTCCAGGTGACTACCTCATGAAGCTGGTTGAGAGAATGCCAAGAGTGTGCAAAGCTGTCATCAAGGCAAAGGGTGGCTATTTGAAGAATCTCAAATATAAAATATATTTTGATTTGTTTAACTCTTTTTTTGCTTATAACATGATTCCATATGTGTTGTTTAATTGTTTTGATGTCTTATTTTACAATGTAGAAAATAGTACAAAATTAAAGAAAAACCCTTGAATGAATAGGTGTTCTAACACTTTTGACCGGTAGTGTCAGGCATCAGCCTGAAGCTGTTGCCCTGAGAAAACGAAATACTCAACAGTGGAGAAAGAGTGCATAGCGGTGCAGTGGGCATTGAAGAAGTTAAAGTACTACCTCCTGGGACGACACTTCACTCAGAGGGTTTTGGCACGCACTTTATTTAGGCAGGAGAGAAATAACAGAAGGACGCAGCTGTGTCTAAACCTCCACCCAACAAAAGTGTAAGGCGCGAAAATAGCCACAAAAGATTGTTTACAAATAAACAATCTTTGTGCAAAATAACACGGAACAATAAACCAGCCTGGTGCGTCACAATAAACACATAACACCAAACAACATCACACAAAGACATCTTTGTGTGATAAGCTCTCCAGGAACAGGGTTGGAGTTAAAACCTACAGGAGGGTAGCTCTCCAGGAACAGGGTTGGAGTTAAATCCTACAGGAGGGTAGCTCTCCAGGAACAGGGTTGGAGTTAAATCCTACAGGAGGGTAGCTCTCCAGGAACAGGGTTGGAGTTAAAACCTACAGGAGGGTAGCTCTCCAGGAACAGGGTTGGAGTTAAAACCTACAGGAGGGTAGCTCTCCAGGAACAGGGTTTTAAAACCTCCTCTGAACAGGGTTTTACCCTGACCTACATATAGTACATATACAGTACATCTACATAAAACACAGGTAAAATACAGGCAGAATACAGGTACAATACAGGTAGGTAGGTTACCATGAAACTCTTACCTTATTTAAGTCAGAAGCCAGATATCAAATAAGGTGACCAGCTAGTGAGTCTCTATATATATTGTACTCTACAGAGGGTGGTATTGTCTCGGCTGGCCACTCCCTCCAGTGAAAGTGAAAGGGGTTTGTTGAAGTAAACATTGGGTCATCTGAGGGGATCAAAACAAGGCAAATGTGATTGTGCCAATAGGAATGTCTCATAAAGTTAAGTTCCTCAGCGTACACATCACAGACAAACTGAATTGGTCCACCTACACAGACAGCATCGTGAAGAAGGCGCAGCAGCGCCTCTTCAACCTCAGGAGGCTGAAGAAATTTGGCTTGTCACCAAAAGCACTCACAAACTTCTACAGATGCACAATCGAGAGCATCCTGTCGGGCTGTATCACCGCCTGGTACGGCAACTGCTCCGCCCACAACCGTAAGGCTCTCCAGAGGGTAGTGAGGTCTGCACAACGCATCACTGGGGCAAACTACCTACCCTCCAGGACTCCTACACCACCCGATGTCACAGGAAGGCCATAAAGATCATCAAGGACAGCAACCACCCGAGCCACTGCCTGTTCACCCCGCTATCATCCAGAAGGCGAGGTCAGTACAGGTGCATCAAAGCTGGGACCGAGAGACTGAAAAACAGCTTCTATCTCAAGGCCATCAGACTGTTAAACAGCCACCACTAACATTGAGTGGCTGCTGCCAACACACTGACTCAACTCCAGCCACTTTAATAATGGGAATTGATGGGAAATGATGTAAAATATATCACTAGCCACTTTAAACAATGCTACCTAATATAATGTTTACATACCCTACATTATTCATCTCATATGTATACGTATATACTGTACTCTATATCATCTACTGCATCCTTATGTAATACATGTAATACATGTATCACTAGCCACTTTAACTATGCCACTTTGTTTACATACTCATCTTATATGTATATACTGCACTCAATACCATCTACTGCATCTTGCCTATGCCGCTCTGTACCATCACTCATTCATATATCTTTATGTACATATTCTTTATCCCCTTACACTTGTGTCTATAAGGTAGTAGTTTTGGAATTGTTAGCTAGATTACTTGTTGGTTATTACTGCATTGTCGGAACTAGAAGCACAAGCATTTCGCTACACTCGCACTAACATCTGCTAACCATGTGTATGTGACAAATACAATTTGGTTTGATTTGATTTTATTTAACTCAGAACCTCTGGTAGCAAAAACAAAAACTGCTGGAAATGTTTTGTAATTAAGTTTTAATGATATAGTTAATATTTCAACACATACAAGATATTTATATTTAAATGAAATAGTAAAATTATATGATTAAATAGTAACTTTCATAAACATTTTAAAAAATCGAAAACCAGATGTTTTAGGCTTAGTTATAGTGAAACGTCAATTCTGGTCTTAATCTTGACAGTTCCTTGCGAAAGTGATATAATTTGTTAAGTAGTAAATCTATCTCTTTTAGCCCGGTTAAACTGAAATCGTGATGTTGAAGGTGCCTCTACATCATCTCAAGGGAGGGCTTCAGTACACTCCCTTCTAGATGTGCTGGGTGGTACCAACTCAAGGCTTACTATAAAATCAGGTGATAGCACGCCTTATTTCAACTTGGTCTCAGAGCATTTCATATGATTCTGTATGTAAATCTGAGACATGCCATTTAGTGTGATACGTTTATTATGGTATGTATTAATATGTGGATGTCCATCACTCATTTTGGGGTGGCAGGGTAGCCTAGTGGTTAGAGCATTGGACTAGTATAATACATTATACATACGTTTAATACAACAGTATTATTATTATTATTATTATTATTAGTAACTGAAAGGTTGCAAGTTCAAATCCCTGAGCTGACAAAATCTGTCGTTCTGCCCCTGAACAGGCAGTTAACCCACTGTTCCTAGGCCGTCATTGAAAATAAGAATTTGTTCTTAACTGACTTGCCAAGTAAAATAAAGGTAAAATAAAATAAATAAAATATGTTATGAATGCTAAGTTTAGCTAGGCTAGGGTTTTGGGGTTAAGGTTAGGAGATATGGCCCCTCACTGACACCCAGTATGAATCTGGCCTGGTCACAAGGAGATATGGCCCCTCACTGACACCCAGTATGAATCTGGCCTGGTTACCAGGATATACGGTCCCTCACTGACACCCAGAATGAATCACCAGGAGATAGGGTCTCTCACTGACACCCAGTATGAATCTGGCAATGGTCACAAGGAGATATGGCCCCTCACTGACACCCAGTATGAATCTGGCCTGGTCACAAGGAGACCAGAGTGGTACATACAGCTTATATTCTGTTGTCTATGGTCTGTAGCCTGTGGTGTTGTCTGAAAAAGTTACCCTCTAGTTACCCTAGAGAATTATTGTTTGCAAGGGAAACACATTTTTGACAAACTCAAATATCCAGTGCTAAGAAAACAGGAGGCAGCTGGAAATGTTTAGGTAAGCTTCCAGTACTGGAGAGTGAAAGTAAAAGTGGTTTTCTGAAGTAAACACTGACTCATACAGAGAGTAAACTCCCTGCCAATGGTCTAGGCCAGCCCAGGAAAAAGCATGTTTTCCCGTAGACTTTAGATTTAAAAAAAATGTTTGAACCTTTATTTACTCTTTTCCAGATTAGCACCACAATACATATCAAATTACAATTTACACATTAAACTACACATTCATATACACATTAAAATACATATTATCATACACAACAATACATCAAAAGCTAAACACAATAATAAAAAACAGACACATTGTTCAGTAAAAATGTCTCCTGACATCCGCCTGAAATGCCCTAGAGCAGTGGTCACCAACCAGTCGATGGGTGACCTCCAAGGCATTCCTAGTCGATCATCAACATTTCTGTAAAAAAAACAATGATAAAGCCTTTCGATCCTATTTTTGACGATAGGTGCACTTAATTCATCAGCCTTAGCGCCAGGAAGGCAAAGTATTCCCTTTTTGAACCATTTCATGTGCCTGAAGGTAGAACTCCGCTGACCCGGCAGGCCCAGCGCAAATCAAGTGCATCTATAGGCCTACTGCTGGCCAATCAGAAAGCTCAGCTCACCGTGTCTGCACAGTTTCCTCGAGCAACAGACTGTAAAAAGAGACCTCGAACGCACAGCAAAGTTGATACTGTGAGAATTCAAAACTTTTAAAACCATGACTAGAGAGACTCAACAAATACAGCAAAGAGCTGTTGTTTTTATGATTAAGTTCATGTTTAAGTTGGTATTCAGCACTTTAAACACTTTTATAAGCAATACAATACATTATTCTCCCTACCTCCACTCACGCTACTGACAGCACTGCAACTGCAATGAATGTCTATAGCAAAGTGTTCTGATACGCTTGCGTTGTTATTAGCGGCTTGTGTCTTTTTTAATAACAAGGAATATTTCACTTTCTCTGGTCATAGGAGTTACAACATGACTTGGTGCATGAGGCAGAAATAATGCAGTGCAACTTGAGTTTTGCCATCAGCTGGAAGACTGTCCCCTTTTCTCAGCAGAGGGAGGGAGAGGGGGGGAGGGTGGGTTGGGTGAGAGGCAGCCTCACCACTGCTCCCTCCCTCAAACTGACCATGAGATGTAAACCATCAGTCCAGTAAAAAAAAAAAAAAAAAAAAATGTATTATGCTCACTCAGCTGGGCCTCACAATATTACAACAAATGATCTATTACCAGTGCGATCATAAACGAATTAATAAAATATGAATTATTTCAAAATGGTTTGAGAAGAACAACATTGTCATGGCAATTCAAGCATAGCCAATATGCAGTGATACTGTTTTGGGCATATAGCTTACTGCACAAGCCTCTACAGAACTTTTTTTTTTAACAGGTTAATGTTGCATAGTGTGATGGAGTGAGAGGGTGGGTGTGGGAAGGCCGGTATATTCCTGCTCGTTGGCTACGTCTGTTGGCCAGGAGAGAGGGCACGTAATGGTAAGAGCCTAATTACACACACCTGCATTTAATTTGTTTGGCAGTTGGGTGGTGGCTGTTTAAACTTGGCTTTGACCAAATCAGTTTTTTGGTGTTTTTTTGGAACGTACCGGATGTTACCTGGCCATAGACCTGACCCAAGTATGGTCAAGCCTGTTGAATTTATTTATTTTGTTGGATACACCGGTAAACAGCTTAGGGCATTGAAGAAGTTAAAGTACTACCTCCTGGGACGACACTTCACTCTGGTCATGAACCAAGATCTTCCAGGTTGGATCAGGAGCGTCCCTGCACAGCTATTTTCAGGTCTCTCCAGAGATGTTTGATTGGGTTCAAGTCCCTGCTCTAGCTGGGCCACTCAAGGACATTCAGAGACTTGTCCCGAAGCCACTCTTGCGTTGTCTTGGCTGTGTGCTTAGGGTCGTTGTCCTGTTGGAAGGTGAACCTTTGCCCCAGTCTGAGGTCCTGAGCGCTCTGGAGCAGGTTTTCATTGAGGATCGCTCTTTCCTATTTTGTTGCCTTACAACCTGGAATTAAAACATTTTTTTTAGGTTTGTATCATTTGATTTACACAACATGCCTACCAATTTGTAGATGGAAAATATTTTTTATTGTGAAACAAGCAAGAAATAGACAAAAAAAGAGCATAACTATTCACCCCCAAAGTCAATACTTCGTAGAGACACCTTTTGCAGCAATTACAGCTTCAAGTCTCTTGGCGTATGTTTCTATAAGCTTGGCACATCTAGCCACTGGGATTTTTGCCCATACTTCAAAGCAAAACTGCTCCAGCTGGGTTCCGCTGGTGTACAGCAATCATTAAGTCATACCACAGATTCACAATTGGATTGAGGTCTGGACTTTGACTAGGCCATTCCAAGACATTTAAATGTTCCCCTTAAACCACTTGAGTGTTGCTTTAGCAGTATGGTTTGGGTCATTGTCCTGCTGGAAGGTGAACCTCTGTCCCAGTCTCAAATCTCTGGAAGACTGAAACAGGTTTCCCTCAAGAATTTCCCTGTATTTATTTCATGTAATTCAAACAATTGCAGTGCTGCTTTTCACATTTATTCTTATAACAAGACATGGTGTGATAAGGTGCGTCTCGGTGAGAGGTGTAGGAGTCAGACGCAGGAGAGCAGGGATTTCTGAGAAGAGTGTTTAATATATATATATATATATTTATATATACATAGTCCACCAATACAAAATTGGCACAGATGAAAATCCAAAACTACGCTCTCGAAGGAACAGAAGCTCGTGCCAATACACGGAGGAACAGTGGAGTTCCGACACTACATACAGGTGCCTAAATAGTGAAGACAATACAGAAACTTGTGCCAAACGCACGGAGGAACAAACTCAGTTCCGAAACTTAACTACAACTATGTAATAGCGAAAACAATAAACATCATAGATCCTCGAACGCAAATACACACAAGCTCAATCCTGCACGAATTAAGGCAGGCAACAGGTGCCCTATATACACACAGAAATAAATGCAATTGAAACCAGGTGTGAAAAGGAACACAGACAAAACAACCAGAAAAGGAAAAAGGGATCGGTGGCGAGGAGTTACCTTCGGTAGAAGTCGATGCAACTGGTATCTTAGTGGAAGACACACAAAGGATGTAATTTCAACTCTTTTACACTGTCAGTAATTACACTGCTCCTGTATCAATAGCATAAATGAGAAGTATAGTAAACTAACAAATGAAAATTGCAGATACTGCTCTTTGTTTAGATATTACCCTGCAATTTATAACATATCATGCCAAGGAAGAAGCCAGTAACTGCCGTTTAAGGGTCAAAGGTCATGTCAGAGGCCAGGGTCCACATGAATAAAGAATGTACTCATAGTAAGGCAACAGATCATTACATCTCCAATGATCTCCCTATAATTCATTTGGCTGGACAATTAAAAAACTGAAGCCATTTTTTTCAGTTCCACTATGAGCAGTTACTGCCTTTAACGCATGAACTGTTATCTCTACAACATCGAAATTAAATCACTGTCAATTATAAAATGGTAAATTAATATTATTGCATTTTTTAAACTGAAGCTCATCTTCACTTTACTCAAAATTTACATTTTTGGGATGCCTCATGGTCTGACAAACACGGCTCTAACTCTGTCACCTTTCAAAAGTTGTACTGGAAAATTGCATGATAATTGCAAAAAGAATGCCCTCAGATTTCCATTAAAGAGGTTGGTATAGTATTTTAAATAGAGGGTCTACTTATAATTTTGTATTCGCTCGCTCGCCTCACTTTTCAAAGAATGAAATCTGTTGAATTTAAAAATAAAAAAAATTAAAATATAAATTACACTGATCTATTGACTAATGAATGCATTAACATGAATATCAACTACAAATGATACTGAAGTGATATTAAGATGTAATTAAAATATGCTCCAAATACAAATTAACATCAGATAAACAGTTATTGCAATACGATTATAATGAGAGTAAAGGGGGGCGGCAGGGTAGCCTAGTGGTTAGAGCATTGGACTAGTAATCAAAAGGTTGCAAGTTCAAATCCCTGAGCTGACCAGGTACAAAATCTGTCGTTCTACCCCCGAACAGGCAGTTAACCCACTAGGCCGTCATTGAAAATAAGAATTTGTTCTTAACCTCTTCAACCTATGGGGGCGCTGTGTCATTATTGGATAAAAAGACGTACCTGTTTTAAGCGCAATATTTTGTCACGAAAAGATGCTCGACTATGCATGGAATTGACAGCCTTGGAAAGACAAAACTCTGACGTCTCCAAAACTGCAAAGATATTATCTGTGAGTGCCCCAGAACTAATGCAACAAGATGAAGTTTCATACAGGAAATGCCCCAGATTCTGAAGGCGCTGTGTTCCAATGTCTCCTTATATGGCTGTGAATGCGCCAGGAATGAGCCCGCGCTTTCTGTCTATTCCCCGCGGTGTCTGCAGCATTGTGACGTGTTTGTAGGCATATCTGTCACGTTCTTTCAAAATCGAACCCAGAAGCAGACCAGGACAAGGAGAGTAGGAAGAAGGTGAGTATTTATTTACAAGTGAATGTGAATGGGTAGATATATCCAGGTGGCGTAGCGGGCAGCGGTGGTGAGTTGATGGGTGTAAATAGGTGGATCCAATGGGGTAGCGGAATCCTCCGACGACCAGGCGGGAATGGGGTAAATGATCCGGGTGAGTAACTGAAGACAGAACAAACGGAGGAGGTAAGTTTAAGGCAAGCAATACGTAAAAAACAACAAAACAAATTCTATCCAACTTGAGGCTGATACTATGGCTAACGATCCGGCAGGGAATGGATGTCAGGTCAGAGCTTTTGAAGGGGAGAGGTGATGATCAGGACAGGTGTGCAGATTACTGATGGGATACAGGTGCGGGTGAACATCGATCTCCCAACAAGCTAATTCGCCCGGCAACCAGACAGGGTGAGTTCCAGGACACCGGAAACACACTCCAGGACAGAAACACAGGCAAACACAGACTCAGGAAGCGGGATTCGTGACAATATCATTGGAAGATTGACCATAAGAGACTACATTTACCTGGTGTCCTGCCCGGTGTTCTGTGTGCGTAATCTGTAGGTCCATGCGTTCCATTTCTTCAGAAGAGAAAGTAAACTGCCACGATGGATTTTATCGTCGATAGATATGTGAAAAACACCATGAGGATTGATTCTAAACATCGGTTTGCCATGTTTCTGTCGATATTATGGAATTAATTTGGAAAAAAGTTAGCGTTTTAATGACTTTTTTTTTTCCTCACCCAAACGTGATGAACAAAACGGAGCGATTAGTCGACACAAATAATATTTGTAAAAACGGAACATTTGCTATCTAACAGTCTCCTAATTGAAAACATCTGAAGTTCTTCAAAGGTAAATTATTTTATTTGAATTCTTTTCTGGTTTTTGTGGAAAATGTTGCATGCTGAAATAGAGGCATAATCCAATGCTAGGCTATCAATACTGTTACACAAATGCTTGTTTATCTATGGTTCAAAAGCATATTTTGAAAATCTGAGATGACAGTGTTGTTAACAAAAGGCTAAGCTTGAGAGCAAATAGATTAATTTCATTTCATTTGCGATTTTCATGAACAGTTAACGTTGTGTTATGCTAATGAGCTTGCGGATAGATTTACACAATCCTGGATACAGGTTTTTTTCGTAGCTAAACGTGACGCAGAAAACGGAGCGATTTGTCCTAAACAAATAATCTTTCAGGAAAAACTGAACATTTGCTATTTGAGAGTCTCCTCATTGAAAACATCCGAAGTTCTTCAAAGGTAAATGATTTTATTTGAATGCTTTTTCTGGTTTTTGTGAAAATGTTGCCTGCTGAATGCTAACGCTAAATGCTACGCTAAATGCTACGTTAGCTATCAATACTGTTACACAAATGCTTGTTTTGCAATGGTTGAAAAGCATATTTTTAAAATCTGAGATGACAGTGTTGTTAACCAAAGGCTAAGCTTGAGAGCAAATAGATTAATTTAATTTAATTTCCGATTTTTATGAATAGTTAACATTGCGTTATGGTAATGAGCTTGAGGCTGTAGTCACGATACCGGATCCGGGATGGCTCGATGCAAGAAGTTAACTGACTTGCCTAGTAAAAAATAAAATAAAAACACATGGAGTGCTGAGATAGAAAACACACAAAAAAAAATATATATATATGAAATTATTTTAAAAAATGTGATACAAGAATAATCTGCAACTACTCATTGTCCTCGTAGCAAGCGTACATTTCTCACACACTTGCACATTCTGAATCTAGATAAGTTACTTAAAATAACAGCAAGTTCTGATCATTTTAATGCTTGAAAGTAAAATACATTGAAATGGCAGAAATGAAAAAGTTACAGTAAAGAGGAGAGGGTTTGAATGAGCCAGTTGGGAACTGGTTTAGAGAACTGTTGATTCTCTGGATACAGCTCATCTCTCTCACTAAGCGACTCCTCCAAGAGCTTTATTCAATCTGTATGGCCAAAGTTCAGTGCTAAAGCGCAATATAAATTTAAAGGCAAAGTTGGCGGAGTTTGCATTCACAGTAAACACTGCATTTGTGGGCTCAATCGCAAGTTGCCTTTAAATTCATATTGTGCATTAGCGATGAACTTCAGCTATACAGATTGAATCGAGCCCTAATTCTTCCAAGGCAGAGTACGGGCCTTTTCAATCTTGTCAGACAGTAGGAATCTGGCCTGGACACCAGGAGACATGGTCATGTTAGACTGATACACATAAGCATCATAATCTGGTATGTCAGAGTAGGCTTCCTTGGAGAGGTTCTTTGCTGATCGCCAGTGTTTGGAGTCATGCTTAGATTTATTTTCATCTGAGTAGAAACCAACCTAGGAGTTGTAAATCTTACTCTCCCAGTCAGAGAAGGACTTCTTGATGTACAGGCCTTGTTTCCTTTAATGAAGAGCTGCAGAAGGGCATCATAACCGTTTATATCAACAGGAGACTTACTATCAGCAGGTCTCTGTATTTCCCAGGGTAGAGTACGGGCCATTTCATTGCCATCTAGTATGAATCTAGCCTGGACACCAGGAGACATGGCTCGATAAGACTGGTATACATAAGCATCATAGTCTGGTATGCCATATTAGTTTTGGATATCAGTCGCTGAGAGGGTCTGGAACGTCTGGATCTCTCCTCAGGAGGTTGGGGGTGATGCGGTAGGTGTTATCTGGGTCGTACGCAGAACCTCTCCCCCAGTTGGGTGGATAGTGCCGAGTGAGGTAGACCTGATCTACTGTGATGAACATCAATGTATTCTGATCACTCTTTCTGTTCCCTCTTTCTCTGACTGAGGATGAGCCTGCATCAGTTGTTCTGTAACCTCTCAGCAGGTCCCTCTGAATGGTAAAATGTTATAGTGACATAATCTGGGAATTGTAGAGAGTTTTCAAATTTGAAATTTCTCAGGAAGTAGTATTGTCCGGTGTTCTTAGAAAGAGAAGGAAACACCTGTTCTATGTTTCCATAATACTGAGAGCCATAGTCTCCTCTGGTTGGATCAAAAGGGAGTTTCATGATGTCGTTGTTGTCTATGTAGTTGATGTTGTTGTTGTCTATGTAGTTGATGTTGCTGGTGAGCCAGTAGAGCAAACTGAGACAAGGTGGGGGGATGGGATAATCAAAATCTAAGTCCTTTAGATCTTGGATTGAGTTGAGGGTTTTATTAGGGTATGAATAGAGGGTAGTCAGGGTAAAGAACAACAGGAGAGACCAGATAAGGATTCCGCTCTCCATGGTGAAACCTACAGAAAATAAGAACAAAAAGTTAAGTCAAGTGTTATCTCTCATTGTGTCTGAAAATGTTAACATTTGAAGTTGACTCTTTATTAATTTGTAGGTAGCAGTTGACTACTGAATTCTGATGGATGCCTTTGATATAACAAATATTTTAATTATTTTTTACATTATGAATATTGAAACAGTGAGAAATTATGACCCAAAAATAATTAATCAGACATGTACTGTATATGTACTGTATGTTGTTGAAGAAGATTGAATGAGATTGACAGGAAACTTTGGATAAAGTTTCAAGTTTCAAGTTTTATTGTCATGTGCACAAGAACTGTGAAGTGCCTTTCTTGCAAGCTTCTTCCCAACCAATGTAGTAATCAATATCAGTATTAAATATATTATACTATAAAATAAAGTAAAGGAGAACAAAAACACACGAGAAATAGAAATAAGAAGAACACGAGAAAGTAAGTAAGCTATATGCAGGGTCAGTTCCAGGGTCAGTAGTTACAGTTTTTAACAATGACTTTGGCACTAATTTCAGAACCTTGTGGTCATTTTTATAAACTCTAGACACAAAACTCAAAACGGTCATTACTTGTAACACAGGCTGTCCAATGTTCAAAACATTGCATTGTGCATTCATATCTTTAAAGAAACCTTGCACTTGCAGAATCATTGGTTCAAATAACTCATTTGTCATGAAATACCATAGGAACATTCATTTAGATCAGCCACACACAAGATACCGATAGTTTCACTGTGTCGTTGTTCGTACAATCATTAAATATTGTAGTACAACATATGTGATACATGTTTCATTATGCTACTACACGTAAATACATCACTGTAAAATAACTAGTAGAGATAATACTATAGGCACAGAGGAATCATTGAACAAGATATGACATGTATTGATGAAATACAATAAAATCACAACATAGGTTTCTTTGAATCAAAGCAAAAATAATTAGCAACAAAAAAGAAAAAACAGTTAAAGGTCAACTGCAGTGTTCCTCACCTGGCTTACTGTAAAACATCACTGCAGTGTTCCTCACCCGGCTTACTGTAAAACATCACTCACCTGCTTACTGTAAAACATCACTGCAGTGTTCCTCACCTGGCTTACTGTAAAACATCACTGCAGTGTTCCTCACCTCACTGTAAAACATCACTGCAGTGTTCTTGGCTTACTGTAAAACATCACTGTTCAGTTACTGTTCACTGCAGTGTTCCTCACCTGGCTTACTGTAAAACATCACTGCAGTGTTCCTCACCTGGCTTACTGTAAAACATCACTGCAGTGTTCCTCACCTGGCTTACTGTAAAACATCACTGCAGTGTTCCTCACCTGGCTTACTGTAAAACATCACTGCAGTGTTCCTCACCTGGCTTACTGTAAAACATCACTGCAGTGTTCCTCACCTGGCTTACTGTAAAACATCACTGCAGTGTTCCTCACCTGGCTTACTGTAAAACATCACTGCAGTGTTCCTCACCTGGCTTACTGTAAACATCACTGCAGTGTTCCTCATCTGGCTTACTGTAAAACATCACTGCAGTGTTCCTCACCTGGCTTACTGTAAAACATCACTGCAGTGTTCCTCACCTGGCTTACTGTAAAACATCACTGCAGTGTTCCTCACCTGGCTTACTGTAAAACATCACTGCAGTGTTCCTCACCTGGCTTACTGTAAAACATCACTGCAGTGTTCCTCACCTGGCTTACTGTAAAACATCACTGCAAAAAAACATCAAATATTGCAGTTTCCTCACTGTTACTTAAAACATCACTGCAGTGTTCCTCACCTGGCTTACTCCCTGTGTTCTCACCTGTGTAAAACATCACTGCAGTGTTCCTCACCCGGGTAAAACATCACTGCAGTGTTCCTCACCTCTTACTGTAAACATCACTGCAATGGACTGTTTTGTTCACCTTAGCCAAACATCTTGGGAAGTAAAAAAAAAATATTGATTACTGTACTTCTATATTTCCCTCATCCCTGTCTTGTGGATTTGGCCACAGGTTCTCATCCACATCACAATGGATGTTTTCATTAGCCAAACATCTTGGGAAGAATCTTCGGGCGAATCCAGGCCTGACACTGGTCTGCCGTGATGTCATTGCTTGCGTCATCCATTGCCTGGAGAAGGGCGGCTTGTTCGTGAGGGCGCCTATCATACACCTTCCACCTCCATGTGGAGAAAGGAGAGTTTGGGGGTAAGTACAGGGTGGTAAAATTGTGGATGGGCCTGAAACCATGCTTGCACCATTTGAGCATGGTGGAACCTGACATTATCCCACACAATGACATAGGTCATGTCATCAGCTCTATAGACCTGATTTAGCTCATCAAGGAAGGTTACATACGAACAGCGAATCATGTGGCTGCCTGCAACTCAATATATAGTGTATATAGAGTAGAGAGCTTTAGATGTTGTTTGACCAAACATTAGAATGTGCAAGATGCGTTATCGAAGCAACTTTGACCGTGGTATGAATGTTGATGCCACACATGGTGATTCCAGCATCTCAGAAACAGCTGCCTTCCTGGGATTTTTATGCACTACAGTCTCTAGAGTTTACAGAGAATGGTGCGATAAACAAAACACATTCAGTGAGCGGCAATTCTGTAGGCAAAAATACCTTGTTAATGAAAAAGGTCAGAGGTGAATGTCCAGACTCATTCAAGCTAAAAGAAAGACCACAAATGCTCAAATAACAGCTGTTTAAAACAGTGGTGTGCAGAAGGGCATCTCTTAACGTACAACACCGTGAATAATTCAGGCTGTTGTGGAGGCAAAAGGGGGTCCTACCCAGTACTAGATTGGTGTACCTACTAAATGTCAAATCTGAAAACATGGTCTGGAAAAGTAGTACATGGGACCATAGAGACAGTGATGAAGAATGATAATGAAATAATACATCCATAGATAATGTACGCCAATTGGTTCATGTTCCACGTTAATTGGTGTCAATGGATCTCGTTATCCTGAAACTTTCATGATCTAAACATAGAATATTGCTCCTCAGTTTCCACAAAACTATGCATTAAGAGTAATGCAACAGTTACTTATCATTTTGAGCAGTTGTATCAATTGATAGTTAGATCATTGTAATGAAATGAGTAGACAGTCATTTCAGATGTAATGTGTGAATTGCATTTTGAAATGGTAATACTTTGATGTTAAGTTGTGTCATTTTGAACAGATGATTTTAGTTCAATGAACAAATTATCTTAGCTTTATGTATGTGGTTTCCAAGCAATTGGAAAAAACTGTTAGAATTTTGAAAAATTTGCATTTTGATCATTGTTTGTGAGTTTTGTGGTTAGAGTTTTGAAAAATTACATCAAGGTTCTGAAATTAGTGCCAAAGTGATTGTAAAAAACTGTAAATACAGGGTCAGTTCCAGGGTCAGTTGCTAAATACTGAGTCACTTCCAGGGTCAGTAGCTAAATACAGGGTCAGTACCAGAGTCAGTGCTAATACCATATTTACAATGTGCAGGGATACTAGAGTGGTACGGTTAGATATGTATAGGGGTAAGGTGACTAGGCATCAGGATATATGATAAACAGGGTAGCATCAGCGTATATGATAATTGCATGTGAGTGTGTGTGCATGTGTGTGTGTAGAGTCAGGATGAATGTGTGTGTGTGTGTGTTGGAGTGTCAGTGTGAGTGAGTGTGTAGAGTCCTGTTAGTGTGCACAGAGTCAGCGCAAAAAGTCATGGCTTGTTATGGCTTGGAGACTGTTCAGGAGCCTGTTGGTGTCAGACTGGTTGCTCTGGTACCGCTTGCTTGCCAACGCGATCGATGGCGTTGCAGATGCCATACCGTGCAGTGATGCAGCCAGTCAAGATGCTCTCAATGGTGCATCTGTCATGACAATGCCATGACAAAGACCACAAACTGGAGAATAGTTTTTGCCGGTTGACTTTAGCACATATGTTTATGTTTCCTACGATTGTGAAGAGGATGCTGCAGCTAACCAATTTATCTGGTTTTCAATGCACTTCATTTAGCAAGTGGTTGTGCTGTTCTATGCTCTAATATTGTCATGGCCTGTTTGGTTGTTCTGCTTGGGAAACATTATCATACCATTCAAGACTGATATGGGGGAAAAAACAGGAAATGGCAGTAATGAATTACAGTACACTGAAAGTTCTTCTTCTGGTTATAATTATCAGACTCCTCTGGAGTCAGTCAACGATGGTTATAAATGTCGTTCCAACAATAATATCTGCTTAGAAATCCTAACTATGCTTTTCCTCTAGGGCTGTTTCCATTATTCATGGTTTCCAGATGGTTACTGTTATATAACTGGTTGAACGAACTCATGGTCTAACGCACAAAGAAACATTTATTAGAACCCCCTAGACTCGATGTCCCCGCCCCCACGGAAATTTCATTAGCATAATAATAAAAAATCAGTTAAAGCTAGAGAGATCTTATATTTTTTGCATTGGATGCACCTCCATATCTGCGGTGACAGGTGACAGAGCTAGAGCGATGTTTGTTAGACCATAAGACATCCCGAAATTGGTCTTCTCACAAAATCATCTGTAGCGTCCGAACAGTTTTGGCTACAAACAAATACCCCTTTGTGGAAAGGTGAGACTCTCACTAACACGTACATGTCAGTTGTTTTGCGCTAGGATGCCCACAGGCCTCGCAAGACTCGTCTGAATGTCCCCCGGTACCAGTTGAAAAATGAATGGAGGTATACTGTATATGGAGACTAATTAGTGACACAAATAAGGGGTTAAATACATGTAAAAATAGGACAGACACTTCAGACAAACTTCCTTTAGATTTTGTGGGGGACTATCTGTTCTTCCATGTAGTGAATCTGTTGTTCAATGTGTTTGTATGGGCTAATAGCAGTAAGGACTATCTGTTATTCAATGTGTTTGTATGGGCTAATAGCAGTAAGGACTATCTGTTATTCAATGTGTTTGTATGGGCTAATAGCAGTAAGGACTATCTGTTATTCAATGTGTTTGTATGGGCTAATAGCAGTAAGGACTATCTGTTGTTCAATGTGTTTGTATGGGCTAATAGCAGTAAGGACTATCTGTTATTCAATGTGTTTGTATGGGCTAATAGCAGTAAGGACTATCTGTTATTCAATGTGTTTGTATGGGCTAATAGCAGTAAGGACTATCTGTTATTCAATGTGTTTGTATGGGCTAATAGCAGTAAGGACTATCTGTTATTCAATGTGTTTGTATGGGCTAATAGCAGTAAGGACTATCTGTTATTCAATGTGTTTGTATGGGCTAATAGCAGTAAGGACTATCTGTTATTCAATGTGTTTGTATGGGCTAATAGCAGTAAGGACTATCTGTTATTCAATGTGTTTGTATGGGCTAATAGCAGTAAGGACTATCTGTTGTTCAATGTGTTTGTATGGGCTAATAGCAGTAAGGACTATCTGTTATTCAATGTGTTTGTATGGGCTAATAGCAGTAAGGACTATCTGTTATTCAATGTGTTTCTATGGGCTAATAGCAGTAAGGACCCAACATTTTTGTAAGCAAATTATTTTGGTTTTGGGAATAATCTTAGGACCTCCAGGAAAATGACTGTTTTCATTCACATTATGACCCCCTGTCAACGCATGAAAAAAATCAAATTGATATTTAAAAGCCTTGACATGATTTTCCCTGTGTTTTATAGATTTCCACAGTATCAGGTTGAAATAATACTGTGAAATTGTGAAAATTATGATAATGTCCTTTTAATGTAAGAGCTGTTTGAAAAGACCACCTGCAATTTCTGTCTGTTTTGGTGGGATGGTGTTTTGGCCTGGTGATGACATCAGTGAATAGCGAATAACAGGCACCAAACAAAACGAAACTGACAGAAACAGGGAGGGACTACCTGAAATGCTCATTTTTGTTTCCCGTTGTATAATGTTTTGCTACAGTGTGCCCTTATGAATAGGACCAGTATTGGCATGATGATAGATCAAATAAATGTTAAAGGCACAGTGCTGTCAAAAATGAGATTTTATTAAATATTTCCTCAGTATGAGGTTGAAATAATACTGTCAAATTGAAATTGTTTTAGTGTAAGAGCTATTTGAAAAGCCTAAAACCTTTAGCCTGTTTTGTGGGGTGGAGTTTTGGCCTGCCTGGTGACATCATCAGCAGACCAATAAGAAAGAGTTCCAAACCTCTCTGCCAATAAGAGCTAGTTTTCAGTTTCCTCCTCCCCACTCAGACCACTCCCAGACTTAACAAAATTCTTGCTTGAGAAATTACTCTTTGCTAAGAAGCTATTTTGTTTATTTGTGACAATTTTAAATGAAAGCAATCACAGTAAGCTACTTAATTGTTACCCCAACATTTTATTGACATAACAATAGCTGCATTGGACCTTTAACTTATTTATAAGCTATGTGTCTACATTATATGTAATATACACTCAGTGTACCAAACATTAAGAACCCCCTCCCATAACAGCCTCCATTTGTCAGGGGCATGGACGCTACAAGGTGTCGAAAGTATTCCACAGTTGTGTCAAGTTTCCTGGACGTCCTTTGGGTGGGGGACAAATCTTGATACACACGGGAAGCTGTTGAGTGTGAAAAACCCAGCATACCCCGTTCAAATACACTTTTTTGTCTTGCCCATTCACCCACAGAATGGCACACAAACACAACCCATTTCTCAATTGTGTCAAGGGTTAATAATCCTTCTTTAACCTGTATCCTCCCCTTCATCTGCACGGATTGAAGTGGATTTAACAAGTGACATCAATAAGGGATCATAGCCTTCACCTGAATTAACCTGGTCAGGGGCGACAGGTAGCCTAGTGGTTAGAGCGTTGGGCCAGTAACCGAAAGGTTGCTAGATTGAATCCCCAAGCTGACAAGGTAAAAATCTGTCATTATGCCCCTGAACTGTTCCTAGGCCGTCATTGTAAATAAGAATTTGTTCTTTACTGACTTTCCTAGTTAAATAAAAGGTTAAATTATTATTATTATTATTTTTAAATGTAATGGAAAGAGCAGGTGTTCCTAATGATTTGTAAACTCAATGTATCTATGAGCATGAACAACTACAGCATACGTCTACATACAATACAGGTATAATACATGTACAAAACATGTACAGTACATGTACAATACATGCACAATACAGGTAGAATACATGTACGATACAGGTTCAATACATGCACAATACAGGTGGAATACATGTACGATACAGGTTCAATACATGTACAATACAGGTACAATACATGTACAATACAGGTTCAATACATGTACAATACAGGTTCAATACAGGTTCAATACAGGTTCAATACATGTACAATACAGGTTCAATACATGTACAATACAGGTTCAATACAGGTTCAATACAGGTACAATACATGTACAATACAGGTTCAATACATGTACAATACAGGTTCAATACAGGTTCAATACATGTACAATACAGGTTCAATACAGGTTCAATACATGTACAATACAGGTTCAATACATGTACAATACAGGTTCAATACATGTACAATACAGGTTCAATACAGGTTCAATACAGGTACAATACATGTACAATACATGTACAATACATGTACAATACAGGTTACCACGAAACTCTTACCTTGTTTAAGTCAGAAGCCAGATATCAAATGAGGTGACCAGCTAGTGAGTCTCTCTATGTACTCTACAGAGGGCTGTCGTGTCTCTGCTGGCCACTCCCTTCAGTGAAAATGAAAGGGGTTTGTTGAAGTAAACACTACCCCCTGGGCACACCACGTCATCCGAGGGGACCATTTCATAACAAGGTAAACGTGATCGTGCCAATCAGGACGTTATAACTCCCGTGGTAACAAAAACAAGAAACTGCTTAGGAAATGTTTAGGCAAGCTTCCAGTACTCGAGAGTAGAAGTAGTTCATCATTTCACCTTTCATCATTTCAACGTGGATAGTTGAGTAATAAATATGTGGTTGAGACGTTGATCCATGAGATTACAACCTACAGTACATTTACCCACTCAAAAAGAAAGCCAAAAGTTAGTTGAATTTCCAATGTGTTATCACCATGCTTTCAACTATCTAAAAGCACAACTGACTTCCAATGGTTTAGTTCTCACCCACATGTCTATCACTGTGCTTTCTCACCCAAATGTCTATCACTGTGCTTTCTCACCCAAATGTCTATCACTGTGCTTTCTCACCCAAATGTCTATCACTGTGCTTTCTCACCCAAATGTCTATCACTGTGCTTTCTCACCCAAATATTTATCACTGTGCTTTCTCACCCAAATGTCTATCACTGTGCTTTCTCACCCAAATGTCTATCACTGTGCTTTCTCACCCAAATATTTATCACTGTGCTTTCTCACCCAAATGTCTATCACTGTGCTTTCTCACCCAAATGTCTATCACTGTGCTTTCTCACCCAAATGTCTATCACTGTGCTTTCTCACCCACATGTCTATCACTGTGCTTTCTCACCCAAATGTCTATCACTGTGCTTTCTCACCCAAATGTCTATCACTGTGCTTTCTCACCCAAATGTCTATCACTGTGCTTTCAACTATTTAAATGCACATGGTTTAGATCTCCACAGACCTGCAATGACCTATGCATGCTATCTTGAACATGCACACTTTATATGATTACATAAAAAGCATTTACACTGAGTGTAAAAAACACCTTCCTAATATTTAGTTGCACCCACCTTTGACCTCAGAACAGTCTCCTTAGGGATTTAAAACGTTGCATATTTATTCCATGAGTTTTATTTGCCCATATGAAGTCTGTTATGGTCGAGTATACTTTCTAAAATAATGTCTTTAGTGGGGTAATTGGTATTACCGAAAATACATTTTAAAAAATGCGGGAGCCATGCCATTCTAAAGAGGTTAATTCTACCTGTAAGATTTATGGGAGATTGTTCCATTTAATTAGATCTGATTTCATGTTGTTGAGCAATGGGATAAAGTTATCTTTATATATTAGTTGTTTGTTGTCACTTAGTAAGCATCCTTTAATATTGTTTTGTGGTCCACTTAAAGGATTGCTGTAGATCATGAGTTATTATTTTTCTTATTCCTATTGCAATTATTTCAATTTTGTCCACGTTGATTTTATATCCTGAGATTTTTGAGTATTGTGAAAATATTTTTAACAAAGGGTGCATTGAGTTTTCAATATTAGTCAGATATATCAGGAGATCGTCTGCAAATAAGTTTAGTTTATATTCATGTTTAACAATACTGATACCTGTTAGTTTGAGTCCTGTCTAATTCTTTCTTCAGTGCAAACAGGAGGGGGGAAAGAGGACATTCTTGTCTTGTGCCCCTTTCTAAAGATATTTAATCAGGTAATGTATTATTTGTGTATATTTTTGCTTTAGGATATTTATACAATATTTCTATGAAAAGTATTTCATCTGGAAAGTTGAATGCTTCCAAGGTTTTGTATAGAAAAGGTCACTCAAGATGGTCGAAAGCCTTTCTTCGGCATCAACAGCCATTATTGATGAATCTAAATTTGCGTATTATATTATACTGAAACATATTCTTCTATTTGTTTGTGTCTATTATTTTTTTATGAATCTTGTTTGATTAATATGTATCATGTCTGGTAAGATTTTTGCAATTCAGTTGCTTATGAGTTTTGTTATTATTTTATTGTATTAAATGTATGGGTCTGTAATCTGCAGGAGACTCCAGATTTTCCTGGTTTTAATATAACTGAAATAACTGTTTGATACATTGAACCCTGAAGCACTGAAATAACTGAAATAACTGTTTGATACATTGAACCCTGAAGCACTGAATTGAATGACGTTTGTTTTCATTTTTGTAAATAGCGGGGCTACTTCCCAGAATACCAAATTAAATTGTATGGGAAAGCCATCCATCCCTGGTACTTTTCTCTTCGCAAATGTCTTAACAGTGTCTAATATTTAGTTTTGGGTCATTTCCATTTTTAGTGATGATCTTTTATCTGCTGATGGTTGCTTCAGGGTCATTGAGTCTAAGTAGGTTGTAGGATCAGTCCAACTGTTATTTAATTATGATTTATAGAGATTTTCATAGAAGCTTTTACCATTTTTATTAATAGCGTTGTTATTACTATTTAAAGCATTTGCATCCTTATCTTTTACAATTATAACTGGTTTGGCGTGTATTTATTTTGTGAGGGCTGCAATGTGTTTACCAAGTTTATTAGCCTTTAAATAGTATGCTTTAATTGAGTTTAACCTTTAGTAATTCAGATATTTTATTTTCTTCTTTACCTTGTAAAGATTTTTTTGTGGGCTTTTTCTAAGATAGAAATGAAAATGAAATGAAAATAAATCACTAACTCAGATTTAACTTTAGCCAAGTATGGGATTATCATTCCCCTGATGTACGCCTTAAAAGCATCTCAGATTATGTCGGACACAGCTTTTCGCTGGCCTCTATGTCTATATTTGTAAAGGTAAAGGTCTTAATTTCTTGTTTACGTACAGTATTTAATCAATTTTGGGTCTTGAAAATGCGAACTGTTCATTCTCCATATTCTGTCAATAAGTGTATTTTCTGTTGGTATAATTAAGCACGATACAGGAGAATGATCCGATATCACTATATCGTGGATTTTAGAACACAGTATATTGTTGAGTGCATTTTTGGAAATAAAAATGTAGTCAATTCTTGAATAGCTTTTCATACTTTGAGAAAAAAGGGAATAGTCTTTTGTAGTTAGGAATCATAATCTCCAGATGTCCTGTAAATTATATGTAGAGATGAAAATATTCAGCCTCTTTGGAGCCTCCTTGAATTTCCCTTTTGTATTGCTATGTCTGTCTAACTTGCTGAATGCTTGATTCAGGTCACCTGCCAAAATAATAGTTATTGTCTGGGTTTTTATCTAATATAGCTTGAATTCTATCTAAAAACTGCAGGTTTGCCCCTGGGGGGATATACAATGAAATCAATATGCATTTTTCCCCATGTAAGGTACAATAAAACATCTGAAAACATCCTTCTTGTTCCGTGTGCTGGGATATAAGGGAAAAGGGCGTATTGTTATTTATCAGGATGCCCATACCTCTGCTAGTATGTCTGCTCCAACCCAGCTCCTCTTTAAATATAACATTTCTCATTTAGTTATTGTAGTTCTTGCAGGAAAGTGTTTGGAGGCAAACCACATCTGCTGACAATGTCTTTAAATGTTCAAGAACCTTATGCTTTTTTTTGCCATCATGAAGCTCGTGCACATTCCTTGTAATAAGTTGGATATTGTTGGCGTTTGTCTGGCTTGGTCACCAGGAGATATGGTCCCTCACTGACATCCAGTTTTAATCTGGCCTGGTCACCAGGAGATAAGGCCAGACCAGAGTGGTACATATAGCTCATATTCTGTTGTCTATGGTTTGTAGCCTGTTGTTTTTGCCAAAAAAGTTAACCCTCTATCCCTTCCCAGGTCTAAACCAGTCCCTGCTTCGAGGTCCAGTTGAGTTTGAGGGCCCTATAGAATTATTGTTTTGCCAGGAAAACATACGGTTGCTGATCAGGGAATCTCATAATGTAGATATCATGTGGTAACAAAAACAGAAAACTGGAAATGTTTAAGTAAGCTTCCAGTACTGGAGAGTGAAAGTAAAAGTGGTTTGTTGAAGTAAACACTGACTCATACAGAGAGTAAACTCCCTGCCAATGGTTGTTTGTGTGTTTGTTCACCAAGGACATGACTAGTATTATTGTTGTTAATCAGCAAGGCCTTGACTAGTATGTTTGCTGTTAATCATCAAGGCCTTGACTTGTATGTTTGCTGTTAATCATCAAGGCCTTGACTAGTATGTTTGCTGTTAATCATCAAGGCCGTGACTAGTATGTTTGCTGTTAATCATCAGGCCTTGACTAGTATGTTTGCTGTTAATCATCAGGCCTTGACTAGTATGTTTGCTGTTAATCATCAGGCCTTGACTAGTATGTTTGCTGTTAATCATCAAGGCCTTGACTTGTATGTTTGCTGTTAATCATCAGGCCTTGACTAGTATGTTTGCTGTTAATCATCAGGCCTTGACTTGTATGTTTGCTGTTAATCATCAGGCCTTGACTAGTATGTTTGCTGTTAATCATCAAGGCCTTGACTTGTATGTTTGCTGTTAATCATCAGGCCTTGACTAGTATGTTTGCTGTTAATCATCAGGCCTTGACTTGTATGTTTGCTGTTAATCATCAGACCTTGACTAGTATGTTTGCTGTTAATCATCAGGCCTTGACTAGTATGTTTGCTGTTAATCATCAGGCCTTGACTAGTATGTTTGCTGTTAATCATCAGGCCTTGACTAGTATGTTTGCTGTTAATCATCAGGCCTTGACTAGTATGTTTGCTGTTAATCATCATACCTTGACTAGTATGTTTGCTGTTAATCATCAAGGCCTTGACTAGTATGTTTGCTGTTAATCATCAGGCCTTGACAAGTATGTTTGCTGTTAATCATCAGGCCTTGACTAGTATGTTTGCTGTTAATCATCAGGCCTTGACAAGTATGTTTGCTGTTAATCATCAGGCCTTGACTAGTATGTTTGCTGTTAATCATCAGGCCTTGACTAGTATGTTTGCTGTTAATCATCAAGGCTTGACCAGTATTTTTGCTGTTAATCATCAAGGCTTGACTAGTATGTTAATTGTTAATCATATGTAATACCCTTGTTAGAACCAAGTATTGAGTTTATTCTTCTTAGAACCAAGTATTGATTTGATTTGTTATAATTAATTGGTATTAGATTTAAAAGGTGATTGAATTGCTCTGAATTGTAATGTTAATGCATTTCTTTTGAAGACAATTTTCTTTAATGTATAAGTGAATAGGTTGGTTTATTTTTAATTTTAAGTTTTGACAAATAAGGTTGCTTGTTAAGCTGTGGCCAATGGGAGTTGACCTGGTTAAAGGGAGGCCTGGGGAAAAAAAGAGAGGGAGGGAGACATTGAGAAAAAGGATGGATGTAAAGCTGTAAAAAATGTGAAAAATAAATGAATAAATAAAGGATGGATGTTACATTATGACCGATGGTGAAGAAAAATTATAAAAGAAGACAATAAAAATAGAACAAAACCCATACCTACCGAGTTTTGAAGGGTAATGCTGATTTTATTTTAGTTAAGAGGGACTTAGTAAAGACTGAAGCTACCGTCTCATCGTGGAGGTATTTGACAGCCTTGAGGTTAGCCTTGCATCGTGTGAAACCCGAGAGAGTGTTGCTTGGGAAAGCTAACGAGTTCATGTTCCCATGGGATTTTGGTTACTCCTAAAGAGTACTGTCTGCATTGATAGTTGTGCTTGCTGTAGTTCTTGTGAGGAAACCTGCAAGGAACTGCCAAACTTCGCTGAAGGAATATCTATAAGGAGTGTCGTGTCTTTGGCTATGCCGGATTAAGTGATATGACATGCTATTCTATCAAATCATTTCTCTATAATTAATATAACCTGATTGAGCTAATCCTGTAAATGTAATTAACTAGAGAGTCGGGGCACCACAAAATAATATTTATAGAGCTGTTATCTTCCGAATAAACTCTTAAAGACCTAGTAATATTTTACATCAATAGCAGACAATATTTATCCTCATCTTAATTCATTCTCATCTGAAAGTTGTAAATTCTTGGTTATCTGCACGAACCCTGGCTAACAAGTTGAATCAGCAATACAAAATTGGGTTTAATTATTTATTTACTAAATACCTAACTAATCACACAGAATTACACATACACATAATTAAATCATAACTTGATTACAAATTACGTCATAAAGGAAAAAATCCCTAGTGGGCGGAACAGATATGACAGCTTGTTACACAAAAGAAAAGGGCTGGGTTTGAGTGAAAGAGCGAAAAGATTGAGGAACAAAGGGGGCGAAGCTGCGCTATTGTAAATACAGTATCTTATGCATTCTAAATTACCGCCCATTTGGAAAAGGAAAATACAATAAATATTTACTCTGAGCTGCGCTTCAGTAGGTTGGTGGTAGATGGAAGACCGTGCTGCTAAACCGAGTCCTTTGTCCATTGAAGAATGTCTCTGGTGGTCAATTGGATAAGTTGTAGTAACGTCATTGTGTGATAGACGGAATACTCTGTCTGTTCCTTCCTAACCCTCGTTTGCAGCAGCTGTTGCTAACTCAACGGCTAGGAGGTATCACTTCTGTAGTGAATAAGAGTTCAAAGTTCATACCATTCGCAACCAACGCTCACGCTGATGTTGTCTTCGTTCTGTAGTTATTATCTGAACCATTCTGACATCGGACCGTCGTCCTCACATTCTCGGAACAGGAGGTTATATTGTCGTCAAGGCTTTATATAGGAAGGGAGAGGAGGGCGTGTTTGAAAGGTTTTATAGCCAATGTCCCTTCACAGGGGCTGGCCAATGATTGAGCATAGCCCTAACTTATGAAAACCCAAATCTCACGTTTTGGAAGCAAAAATCACATTTCATCCCATCACGAATAATTTCATATTCAAACATATAAATTGAACAACAATTCCATGTGAATCCGATAACTCTAATGTGTAGACTTTCCACTGTAGGTTTTATGTCATCTTATCGTTGATGAGAATGTCTCAGATGACACCGCATATGTTCAATTGGTCGGATTACCAGAATATAGTTCATTTCCCCCCACCTTCTGATGTTCCCGGAATCTCGAAGTTAACCAGGAGTTTTGCAAATGTAACATCAGTAGGGTAGAGAGAGATGAAAAAGGGGGGAAGAGGTATTTATGACTGTCATAAACCTACCCTCAGGCCAACGTCATGACAGTAGTGAGTAACCACAACGGTGGGGTGCTTCGGGACTTTATGTGTCGTCTATTTTTTTTTAGCTCCAAAGCGCTCCAACATGTTAAGCAAGCTTGAAATAATTTGGACATGGGTTGTGCACGACTCATTGGGGTTTATTATTATTTTTTTTTGTTGATATGGTGCTTTGAAAATGTAATAATACACATCTTGAACCTTATGTATGTTGCCTTGGTGGAGTCATTTACTGTTTCAATTAAATTTAATGCATTGGAAAGGATATCCTTATACAATAACAAAAATCTATAATCATTCCATCTGAAGTTGATACCCTATTTGTCATCATAGTTTACAATAGGGATTCTCATTGGAGATGTCCTTCTCACCTAACATCCCATGCTGTTGAGATATTCTACGTAAGTTAATGAGTGAGTCAAATTTGAGCCTGGTGAGAGGGTTACACATAAAAGCCTTGACTCGTATGTTTGCTGTTAATAATCAAAGCCTTGACTGGTTCTTAGTAAGCTCTAAAATGAAAGATAACCTATTTAGGCCTAGGTGTAGAACTAGTCTCGCATGGCCAATGCCATCCTTCCAAATCCTGTTTGTTTCCATGACTATTGGCCAGTGCAGCACTGACAACAACCTAAAAATTCTCTGTTAATTTGTGTCAAATGCAACCACGTAGAAAACGAAAAAGTTCATCATGTACCCAAAGTGGTGACTCTGCTAGTAGTCTAACCCAATCTACAACCCATAGCTCTAGAATGCAGAGAAGCTGGATTTAATTCAACTACTGAGCATCTCCTCGCGTCCAAATCGCTGCCATGGTGGGGAATGATGATTTACCCTGCGAAAGTGCTTGATAAGTACTTATCATGGTAATTTGCTAGACGGGGGAGCCTCCACACCTGGGATCTCTCCCGCCCTTTTCGAGCTGATTTACTCCCGCCATCAACAGTCTTCACCTCGCTCAGAGTGAAATATCTTCTGATTAACTTTTTGCTCAACTCTCCAGGGAGTCCATCTTCTACTTTGACTGTGCTAAAGCATGAGGTAGGTGACTCAACCAGAAGACCACAGAAAGCTTTTAATCCGTTAATGGCTTTGTGTAATAGGCACCATTCTATCAGAGCTGCCTGCATCTGTGAGACTAATTCTCAGACTAGATGTAGGCCTTAGAGCCACATCACGTGCCTAATGTAGGTTATAGGCCCTTATTTGGTTATATATCCTTAATAAGAGCATATCATTCTCTTAGATTCAAATGGGCCTATACATTTTCTGATGCATGCAGGGTGGGGGAGTGACCACATAAGGAGTATCCTAGCCCAAATATTGTAGGGATTTTCAGGTGTTGGTGAGAGACTGGGTGAATAACTCCCTAAAAAATGTTTTATTGTGACAGTATGTCTTTCTGTACAGATATTGTACTATCAGCCTGAGGTGAGGAAAGTCCAAGGATTGGTGGGCACACAGCCAGCCAACCAACCAGCCAGCCAGCCAGGTGTGTACATCTGTAGTTGGAGTTGGCCTGATTAAACGGGTGGATGGAGGAAAACATCACTTGCAGAATCATCTGCATCACCGGCAGACTCTTTCACTGAAGACATTAGACACAGTACCCACTGTGCACAAACTGTTTAAATCAATTTTGTTACAACTTAATTTGTCACCGTATTGTGACACGGAATCTACGTGGAAAATACACTGGAAAGCCATCAACTGTTGTTTTGAGGGTGAAATTTCAACCACAGGATTATGTAACATGGTACCCAATTTTCAATATTGGCAAACCCTGTATAAAATATGTTGAAATTTTACCTTTGAAAAAACATCAGATCTTCAACGTAATATCCATTATAATTTAAAAAAACAATAGGCTGGGCAGCACCTCCTACTGGAGAGTTGATCTATCTACACCTATCCCTTCGGTCTCCCATCCAGGATTTTAACCAAGCTCAGCTTTGATATTTGTCACTAACTATTACCAATGTGCTATCGTGAAAATTATTGTTGCGAAATCTCCACTTAATAGATAGTCCGTAATAGTTTGCAAGCCCTGCCACATCCGACGAGCCTCAGAGATTAGTTTTGTATTGACATTTTGCCTTTTTGATGGTTCGTCTGAGGGCATAGCGGGATTTCTTATAAGCATTCAGATTAGTGTCCCACTCCTTGAAAGCGGCAGCTCTAGCCTTTAGCTCAGTGCGGATGTTGCCTGTAATCCATGGCTTCTGGTTGGGATATGTACGTATGATCACTGTGGGGACGTCGTTGTCGATGCACTTATTGATGAAGCCGGTGACTGAGGTGCTATACTCTTCAATGCCATTGGATGAATCCCGGAACATATTCCATCCAGTCTGTGCTAGCAAAACAGTCCTGTAGCTTAGCATCCACGTCATCTGACCACTTCCGTATTAAGCGAGTCACTGGTATTTCCTGCTTTAGTTTTTGCTTGTAAGCAGGAATCAGGAGGATAGAATTATTGTGAGATTTGCCAAATGGAAGGCGCGGGAGAGCTTTGTATGCTTTTCTGTGTGTGGAGTAAAGGTGGTCTAGAATGATATTTCCTCTGGTTGCACAAGTGACATGCTGGTAGATATTAGGTAGAACGGTTTTAAGTTTGCCTGCATCCCCGGCCACTAGGAGTGTCGCTTCTGGATGAGCATTTTCTTGTTTTCTTAACCTCTTGCTCCTACCTGACACGCAGGCGTCCCATCTAGACATCTGGAAATGCAAATGCACTACGCTAAATGCTAATAGTACTAGTTAAAACTCAAACGTTCATTAAAATACACATGCAGGGTATTGAATGAAAGCTACACTCGTTGTGAATCCAGGCAACGAGTCAGATTTTTTAAATGCTTTTCGGCGAAAGCATGAGAAGCTATTATCTGATAGCATGTAACACCCCAAAAGACCCGCAGGGGACGTAAACAAAATAATTAGCATAGTCGTCGCTACACAAACCGCACAAATAAAATAATATATAATAATATATGCCATTTAGCTGACGCTTAAATCCAAAGCGACTTACAGTCATGTGTGCATACATTCTACGTATGGGTGGTCCCGGGAATCGAACCCACTACCCTGGCGTTACAAGCGCCATGCTCTACCAACTGAGCCACAGAAGAAAATATAAAACATTCATTACCTTTGACCATCTTCTTTGTTGGCACTCCTAGATGTCCCATAATCACTATTGGGTCTTTTTTTCGATTAAATCGGTCCATATATAGCCTAGATATATATATATATATATATATAGATATCGATCTATGAAGACTGTGTGATAAACGAAAAAAAATAGCGTCATATAACGTAACGTCATTTTTTTAAATTAAAAAAGTCGACGATAAACTTTCACAAAACACTTCGAAATACTTTTGTAATGCAACTTTAGGTATTAGTACACGTTAATAAGCGACCAAATTGATCACGAGGCGATGTATATTCTTTAGCTGTCATAGCGTCATATAACGTAACGTCATTTTTTAAAATTAAAAAAGTCGACGATAAACTTTCACAAAACACTTCAAAATACTTTTGTAATGCAACTTTAGGTATTAGTACACGTTAATAAGCGACCAAATTGATCACGAGGCGATGTATATTCTTTAGCTGTCAGTCTGGAAATAATGTCCAGGTAAATCTCAACCAAAATATCCAGTCGGAGACCGGAAGAACTGCACTGCTTTGCGTCTGTTTGACCAAGAAACAAATAGTAGGCAAATGACAAGACTCTAGACATCGTGTGGAAGCTGTAGGTATTGCAAGCTCAGCCCCATTAAATGTGGTTCACCTTTATCAATGGGTTCAAGTCGCGCATGGATATATTTTTCCATTTTCAGTGATCAGATTTTCCTGCACTTTTCGATGAAACGCACGTTCTGTTATAGTCACAGCCGTGATTTAACCAGTTTTATAAACGTCTGAGTGTTTTCTATCCACACATACTAATCATATGCATATACTATATTCCTGGCATGAGCAGCAGGGTGCTGAAATGTTGCGCGATTTTTAACAGAATGTTTGAAAAAGTAGGGGGTAGGAGTAACAGGTTAAAGGCTTATACAACTTGTTGAGTGCGGTCTTAGTGCCAGCATGGGTATGTTGTAGTAAATAGTGATATACTTATCATATATCATATCATGATATACTCTACCTCAGGCGAGTAATGCTTTGAGACTTCTTTAATATTAGACATTGCGCACCAGCTGTTATTGATGAATAGACCCCCCCCCCATAGAAAATCAGAACATAGAATGCCCACCCATATCACACCCTGACCAACCCAAAATTGAGACGTAAAAAGCTCTCTAAGGTCAGGGCGTGACCCTCTTTGCGGGCCCCGGACTGGCCCGTGGAGCAGGCACCGGACTGGGCACCCTCGTTGCGGGCTCCAGACTGGGCACCCTCGTTGTGGGCCCCGGACTGGGCACCCTCAATTTGGGTGCCGGACTTGGCACCCTCGTTGCAGGCCCCAGACTGGGAACCCTCGTTGCGGGCCCCGGACTGGGCACCCTCTTTGCGGGCCCCGGACTGGCCCGTGGAGCAGGCACCGGACTGGGCACCCTCGTTGCGGGCTCCAGACTGGGCACCCTCGTTGTGGGCCCCGGACTGGGCACCCTCAATTTGGGTGCCGGACTTGGCACCCTCGTTGCAGGCCCCAGACTGGGAACCCTCATTGCGGGCCCCGGTCTGGGCACCCTCTTTGCGGGCCCCGGACTGGCCCGTGGAGCAGGCACTGGACTGGGCATCCTCGCTGGAGGCCTAGTGCCATGACTCCTCACTGGAGGCTTTGTGCTATGGATCATCACTGGAGGCTTCTTGTTATGGATCATCACTGGAGGCTTCGTGCCATGGCTCATCACTGGAGGCTTCGTGCCATGGATCATCACTGGAGGCTTCTTGCCATGAATCATCACTGGCACGTGCAGGGAGCAGGCACAGGACACACTGGGCTGTGTAGACGCACCGGAGACACAGTGTGCAGAGCCGGCGCAGGATATCCTGGGCCGTAGAGATGTACTGGCGGCCAGATGCGCTGAGCCGGCACCCTCCGACCTGGCTGGATGCCCACTGTAGCCTGGCCGATTCGGGGAGCTGGAAGGTAGCGCCCCGGGCTGTGAACGCACACTGGAGACACCTTGCGCTCCACTGCATAACACGGTGCCTTACCAGTACGACGCTCGCCACGGTAAGCACGGGGAGTTGACTCAGGTCTCCAATCTGATTCTGCCAAACCCCCCGTGTCCCCCCCAAAAATGTTTGGGGCTGCCTCTCGTGCCTGCTCCATTGCTGTGACTCCTTCCTCCCTCGCTACTTCAGCCTGTTTCGATGGCAGGGTCTTGTCCCCTGACATAACCTCCTCCCATGTCCAAGATGTCCTCCATTCTCTCTTCTCCCGGGCCCAGGATCCCTGCTGCTTCTGGCCATGCTGCTTGGTCCCTTGGTGGTGGGAAGTTCTGTCATGGGCATCGTAAGAAGCGGACCAAATCGTAACGTGGTGAGCATACATTTTCTTTTTATTTGATAATGTCGCCAACAAAAACAATAAACAATACAAAACGACCGTGAAGCTTAACAGGGCATTAGTGCCACTAACAAAGATAACTTCCCACAAAACCAACAGGGGAAAAGGCTACCTAAGTATGATTCCCAATCAAAGGGAAGTAGACAGCTGTCCCTGATAGAGAAGCATACCCGGCCAAACACAAAGAAATAGAAAACATAGAAAATTAGAACATAGAATGCCCACCCAAATCACACCCTGACCAACCCAAAATAGAGACATAAAAAGCTCTCTAAGGTCAGGGCATGACAGCTGATGCAAGGAAAACCCAGCCAGCTCTATATTATCCATGTCATCGTTCAGTCACGACTCGGTGAAACATAAAATATTACAGTATTTAATGTACCATTGGTAGGATAGTCTTGATCGTAGATCATCCAGTTTATTTCCCAGTGATTGCACATTGGCCAATAGGACGGATGGTAGAGGCGGTTTACCTACTTGCCGACGAATTCTCACAAGACACCCCAACCTCCGCCCCCTGTATCTCCGTCTTTTCTTCACACGATGACAGGGATTTGGGCCTAGACTCGGGGGAGAAGTATATATTTTGCTTCGTCCAGTTCGAGGTGAGTAATCGCTGTTCTGATATCCAGAAGCTCTTTTCGGTAATAAAAGAACAACATTATATACATAGCAAGATTATATACAAAATAAGCTACAAAAATGCGATAAGACACACAAAATAGCACAGTTGGTTAGGAGCCTGTAAAACAGCAGCATTCCCTGTATTTAATGTGCATTTAAAGTTGGATTTGATATTTGATTTTATTTACATTTTACTCCGATTTTTGGTTGTAATGGAGACGTGAATCCAACATGTCAATTATTCATTTGTAGATAAATTGGAATTAAAGCCAGACTCAGTGGCACAGATGGAAGTATCCAAACAGAAAATACATCTCGTTCAAATCTTGATATTTTGTTGCATTGACAACCAAACACAATTCAACATAACTTTTGCAATACAGTAAATAGCCTATTATCTTTTCAGCTATACAACAAATGATATGTTGGATTCACATCTACATCTCAACCAAAAATCAAAGTTAAAGAATGGGATTAAGCCAGTGGCTCAGATTCCTTTAAATGTTGATATTTGATTGCTTTGTCATCCAAACACAATTCAATATTACTTTTGTAATCCTTAAATGTAAGAAGGCCTTAACTTTAGGCTATTTAATGTAGCCTTTGAGGTTACTGTAACAATAAATGTGTTCTTATGCAATCGTAAAAAAAGATGTTCAATTGGAATTTGGTTTTGCTTTTAGATGGTTGAAATCATAGTGGTAACACATTGGGAATTCAACAGCATTTTGAGTTGGTGAAAAGAGGTTGAAATCACATTGATCAACGTGTCAACCAAATGTTATCCACGTTTAAATGAGGTGGTGTTCCCAGTTGGTAGGCTAATCCCTTTCCCCCCCCATTTCAATGAGAATATAGGTGAGCATATCTATTCTATACAAATCATAGCTTCCAAAGTATCCTTTTGGATGAGTGCTCACATCGTCATTTTTGTTTAAGCTAATTCAGGATGCAGAAAAGACTAAAAGTGGAATCGGGAAAAAATAAGAAGGTTAAAGGATGAGGGTAGTGTGATCATAGCCCTTGTTCATGACGGCAGGCAGAAATGGCTGGGAGGCACACGTGTAAAAGATTCCCACTGGGCACAGACATCAATTCAACGTCTATTCCATGTTGTTTCAAAGTCATTTCATTGAAATGACATGGAAAGAACATCGATTCAATCAGTGTGTGCCCAGTGGGTTGTTTCCACTTTAACTTAAATTGAGTAGTACCATGTGAATGTCTTATGAAGTTTTCTAACTGCACATGTTTTGTATCACCTCAGGAGAGACAGACCGACTCCCACCAGGAAATGCATGTCCCAGGGAGAAAGCAAGGGGAACTGTGTGTTGGTGTGTTCGTGTGTGTGTGTATGTGTTCATGTGTGTGTGGCACGTGTGGGGAACTGTGTGTGTGGGTGTGTTTGTGTGTGTGTGTGTGTGTGTGTGTGTGTGTGTGTGTGTGTGTGTGTGTGTGTGTGTGTGTGTGTGTGTGTGTGTGTGTGTGTGTGTGTGTGTGTGTGTGTGTGTGTGTGTGTGTGTGTGTGGCACGTGTGTGTGTGTATGTGTTCATGTGTGTGTGGCATGTGTGTGAGTATGTGCCCTGCAAGTGTGTACGTGAAAGGGTTTGAGTTATCTATCCTTGCAGTCGCCAAGTGAAACCCTTACAAATTCTCAGAAGAAAACAAAATTGATAAAATGTAAAGAAATTAAATTTACCTGCTGGAGCAAGCAGAAAAAGATAAATAAGTGAACGAATAACTTACTTCAGAGAGGGAGCTGGGTGAGGGGCGAGGGGTGAGGGGAGTACAGAGAGCCACTAGGGCCTGGAGAAAGCGATATGAAGGATGAGGTGTAACCCTTTGGGTGCTGGTTCATGGTAGCCGAGTGGCTCCTATGCTGTGCTACTCTTAGAAAAAAGGGTTCCAAAAGGGTTTTTCGACTGTCCCCATAGGAGAACCTTTTTGGTTCCAGGTAGAACCATTTTGGGTTCCATGTTGAACCCTCTTCTTCAAATGGTTCTCCTATGGGGACAACACTGAATTAGCCACACATTACTCTGGATGTGTAATACCCAACAGAGCACAGTTCTGTTTTGATGGGCTGTAACAGCCACTTACTTGGTTCCCATGCTTTTGGTCAGTTTTTCTGTCTATCACTTGATACATCTTATGAAATTTGAGTACAGCTACAGCGATGACCATTTCTGATTCCGCTACTGCTTTTCTGAGTGGATGCCTGATACTAAAACTCAATATAACTCTCCACTGGCCAAGAGCTAAAAGTCATGTCTACAACCATGAAAAGCAAGCAGTTTCTTCACCTCTTGCTAGTTGGAATGAACTCTTTACCTCTGACTCAGTTCTTTTCCAACTTCCATAATATTGATTCCTATTTTGGAGTGTTGTAAACTCAACCAGGGGAGATTAAACATGTGAATACCAGTGAACAGGAGAAAACCATGTTTTACACATTCAGATTACCGTCTTGCCTGGACAAGATACAAATCCCCCACAAAAGAAGACTTGGGTTGGAATGGAATATATTTTTCAATTAGAGGGTGATGACTTCCAGTCCAGACCTGAGTTCCCTCCCCTCAGATGACGCCATCACTGCTACACCAGGCTCTGCTCTTGCAGTATTTACCCAATGGTGCTTTCTGCATTTTAGCAATTTTTGGATTACATGAGTTGTAGAGCTATGCGATTGCTGTCTGTCACTTGCTTAATATAAAGACTAGCCTACTTTATTATGAATCTATTAATCTGATTACAACACATCCATTATAGTACTACTACTTTACTGCCATAACCGTTTATTAATACAAGCTCAGAGTAGCTTCTAATGATATTGTTATAGTAATATCATTGCAATACTGGCATCAACATAAACAACTCGTTTGCTAGGTGTCTAGATATATGACTCATAAATGTATCAGCACAAGAGTAGAGGCAAGTCACTCCATAGGAACAGGAGTCGAGTTGTCAATTTGCAGATGTTTTGGATTGTTCCCCATCATTACAACTCACCTATCGTGACAGGTATTTTTTTATTAAGATTGTAAATTCTGGAGTGTTTGCTAACCCCTGTTATCTCTCAAGTGTTTGTTTATAACATCTGTCGTCTCTAAAACAAACATACTTCGTCTCCCACGCGTTCCACCAGCTCTGTTTTCTCTTAATAAGCTCGTTTCCTCTGGTGTGTGTAATAAGGTGAAACAAATCTATCCTAACAATTTAGGACATTTATGATTTAGTCTCTTTCTCTCCGCTACTCAAACACCTGATCTGTTTCACTGCCTCACCTGCTGTGACTTCTCCCTTTCTGTATAATTCTACATCTAGGTCTTAATCTCTCTCTCTCCTTTACTCTCTCTCTCCTTTACTCGCTCTCTCTCTTCTTTACTCTCTCTCTCTCTTTCTCTCTTTCTCACTCACTCCTTTAATCTCTCTCTCCTTTACTCATTCTCTCTCTCTCTTCTTTACTCTCTCGCTCTCTCTTTCTCTCTTTCTCACTCACTCCTTTAATCTCTCACTCCTTTACTCATTCTCTCTCTTTCTTCTTTACTCTCTCGCTCTCTCTTTCTCTCTTTCTCGCTCACTCCTTTAATCTCTCTCCCTCCTTTGCTTTCTCTCTGGAGAGTCACCTCTCTGTCAGCCCTCTGGCTGGTTTCACTCCATCTGTCACCTCATGTCTCTCACTCCTCTCACGCTATCACTTCTTTCTCTCCCTCTCTCTCTCGTGTCTCATTAACTCTTCCTGCTAGTCTTTCACTAGGTACATCTGTACCTTTGGCGACCTGTATATGCAGAGGCAATGTACTGCATTGATGAATGTCTGAGAAACAGAGAAGGATTTTTATTTCCCTCCCACTCCTTCTCTCTCATGCTGTTGCTTTAATATAATATGTGGAAATGTTTTGCTGCTCTTATCCTCTGGGTGGCCTGACTTATTCAGTGGGCAGCTGCGTTTGGAATGCAGGCTTCTCTGTGCCTGCCCTGCGTCCAGGACTCCCAACCCTGGAACCCCTCTGACTTCTACCACAGACAGCAGTGTTGTTGGAGTCAGGGCCTCTACTTCTACCACAGACAGCAGTGTTGGTGGAGTCAGGGCCTCTATTTCTACCACAGACAAATCAAATCAAATTGTATTTGTCACATGTGCCGAATACAACAGGTGTAGTAGACCTTACAGTGAAATGCTTACTTACAAGCCCTAAACCAACAATGCAGTTTTAAGTAAATGCCAACAAAATAAAAGTACAAAAAAAAGTAAGAGATAAGAAAAACTAATAATTAAAGAGCAGCAGTAAATAACAATAGTGACTTCAACAACAGCAGTGTTGTTGCAGTCAGGGCCTCTACTTCTACCACAGACAGCAGTGCTGTTGGAGTCAGGGCTTCTACTTCTACCACAGACAGTAGTGTTGTTGGGGTCTGGGCCTCTACTTCTACCACAGACAGCAGCGTTGTTGGAGTCTGGGTCTCTACTTCTACCACAGACAGCAGTGTTGTTGGGGTCTGGGCCTCTACTTCTACCACAGACAGCAGCGTTGTTGGAGTCTGTGTCTCTACTTCTACCACAGACAGCAGTGTTGTTGGGGTCTGGGTCTCCACTTCTACCTATCATCCTCTTCAGCAGTCTGGGTCTCCTGCCGAGTCAGTAGAATAATGTCACGCTGTTCAGATAGGAAGTTTGCTTTTAATTATTCACTTCTTTTCATCAAAATAAAGCCTAATAAAACCTGCCGATTTATGACATATAGTAGATCTTGGCCTTGGTCATAATATACAGTTGAAGTCGGAAGTTTACAGACACTTAGGTTGGGGTCATTAAAACTAGTTTTTCAACCACTCCACAAATTTCTTGTTAACAAACTATAGTTTTGGCAAGTCGGTTAGGACATCTACTTTGTGCATGACACAAGTAATCTTTCCAACAATTGTTTACAGACAGATTATTTCACTTATAATTCACTGTATCACAATTCTAGTGGGTCAGCAGTTTACATACACTAAGATGACTCTGCCTTTAAACAGCTTGGAAAATTCCAGAAAATGATGTCATGGCTTTAGAAGCTTCTGATAGGCTAATTGACATAATTTGAGTCAATTGGATGTGTTCCTGTGGATGTATTTTAAGGTTTATCTTCAAACTCAGTGCCTCTTTGCTTGACATCAAAATCAAAAGAAATCAGCCAAGGCCTCAGAAAAAAAAATTGTAGACCTCCACAAGTCTGGTTCATCCTTGGGAGCAATTTCCAAACACCTGAAGGTACCACGTTCATCTGTACAAACAATAGTAGGCAAGTATAAACACCATGGGATCATGCAGCCGTCATACCGCTCAGGAAGGAGACGTGTTCTGTCTCCTAGAGATGAACATACTTTGGTGTGAAAAGTGCAAATCTCAGAACAACAGCAAAGGACCTGGAGGAAACAGGTACAAAAGTATTTATATTCATAGTAAAACAAGTCCTATATCAACATAGCCTGAAAGGCCGCTCAGCAAGGAAGAAGCCACTACTCCAAAACCGCCATAAAAAAGAAGTTTAAGCTTGGTCGCAAATGGGTCTTCCAAATGGACAATGACCACAAGCATACTTCCAAAGTCATGGAAAAATGGCTTAAGGACAACAAAGTCAAGGTATTGGAGTGGCCATCACAAAGCCCTGACCTCAATACTATAGAACATTTTTGTAAAGAACTGAAAAAGCGTGTGTGAGCAAGGAGGCCTACAAACCTGACTCAGTTACACCAGCTCTGTCAGGAGGTCAAAATTCACCCAACTTATTTTGGCCCAAGTTAAACAATTTAAAGGCAATGCTACCAAATACTAATTGAGTGTATGTAAACTTCTGACCCACTGGGAATGTGATGAAAGAAATGAAAGCTGAAATAAATCATCCTCTCTACTATTATTCTGACATTTCACATTCTTAAAATAAAGTGGTGATCCTGACTGACAGGGATTTTTACAAGGATTAAATGTCAGCAATTGTGAAAAACGTCTTTGACGAAGGTGTATGTAAACTTCCAACTTCAACTCTATTTTGGGTCGAAGTTGAAGACTAATGATGTGAATTCAAAATGTAATTTAACTACATTATTCATGATCTTACCTTGACGCATCCTGACTAGAAAAACAGTGTGTAGTCTTTTTGTAGAGAGTCCTGGATGAAGATGTAATCAGCCAGTTTCCTCATCTCCTCTATTTAATAATTGCATCACTCCTCATGCCTATCCATTGTTTTTCTTCACCGCACTTTCTGTTGTTATGGTAACTTTCACAACACTTACGTGTACAAGAACACCCATACCACGGACAGCGATGGTATGGTTAAGTCCAGTGTGAGTGATGGTATGGTTAAAGGCCAGTGTGAGTGATGGTATGGTTAAAGGCCAGTGTGAGTGATGGTATGGTTAAAGGCCAGTGTGAGTGATGGTATGGTTAAAGGCCAGTGTGAGTGATGGTATGGTTAATATGCCAGTGAGAGTGATGGTATGGTAAATACGCCAGTGTGAGTGATGGTATGGTTAAAGGCCAGTGTGAGTGATGGTATGGTTAAAGGCCAGTGTGAGTGATGGTATGGTTAATACACCAGTGTGAGTGATGGTATGGTAAATACGCCAGTGTGAGTGATGGTATGGTTAATACGCCAGTGTGAGGGATGGTATGGTTAAAGGCCAGTGTGAGTGATGGTATGGTTAAAGGCCAGTGTGAGTGATGGTATGGTTAAAGGCCAGTGTGAGTGATGGTATGGTTAAAGGCCAGTGTGAGTGATGGTATGGTTAATATGCCAGTGAGAGTGATGGTATGGTAAATACGCCAGTGTGAGTGATGGTATGGTTAAAGGCCAGTGTGAGTGATGGTATGGTTAATACGCCAGTGTGAGGGATGGTATGGTTAATACACCAGTGTGAGTGATGGTATGGTTAATACGCCAGTGTGAGTGATGGTATGGTTAATACGCCAGTGTGAGGGATGGTATGGTTAATACACCAGTGTGAGTGATGGTATGGTAAATACGCCAGTGTGAGTGATGGTATGGTTAATACGCCAGTGTGAGGGATGGTATGGTTAATACGCCAGTGTGAGTGATGGTATGGTTAAAGGCCAGTGTGAGTGATGGTATGGTTAATACACCAGTGTGAGTGATGGTATGGTTAATACACCAGTGTGAGTGATGGTATGGTTAATACGCCAGTGTGAGTGATGGTTTGGTTAAAGGCCAGTGTGAGTGATGGTATGGTTAATACACCAGTGTGAGTGATGGTATGGTTAAGGCCAGTGTGAGTGATGGTATGGTTAAAACACCAGTGTGAGTGATGGTATGGTTAATACACCAGTGTGAGTGATGGTATGGTTAATACGCCAGTGTGAGTGATGGTATGGTTAATACACCAGTGTGAGTGATGGTATGGTTAAAGTCCAGTGTGAGTGATGGTATGGTTAATACACCAGTGTGAGTGATGGTATGGTTAATACGCCAGTGTGAGTGATGGTATGGTTAAAGGCCAGTGTGAGTGATGGTATGGTTAATACACCAGTGTGAGTGATGGTATGGTTAAAGGCCAGTGTGAGTGATGGTATGGTTAATACGCCAGTGTGAGTGATGGTATGGTTAAAGGCCAGTGTGAGTGATGGTATGGTTAATACACCAGTGTGAGTGATGGTATGGTTAAAGGCCAGTGTGAGTGATGGTATGGTTAATACACCAGTGTGAGTGATGGTATGGTTAATACACCAGTGTGAGTGATGGTATGGTTAATACGCCAGTGTGAGTGATGGTATGGTTAATACGCCAGTGTGAGGGATGGTATGGTTAATACGCCAGTGTGAGTGATGGTATGGTTAAAGGCCAGTGTGAGTGATGGTTTGGTTAAAGTCCAGTGTGAGTGATGGTATGGTTAATACACCAGTGTGAGTGATGGTATGGTTAATACGCCAGTGTGAGTGATGGTTTGGTTAAAGTCCAGTGTGAGTGATGGTATGGTTAATACACCAGTGTGAGTGATGGTATGGTTAAAGGCCAGTGTGAGTGATGATATGGTTAATACACCAGTGTGAGTGATGGTATGGTTAAGGCCAGTGTGAGTGATGGTATGGTTAATACGCCAGTGTGAGTGATGGTATGGTTAAGGCCAGTGTGAGTGATGGTATGGTTAATACGCCAGTGTGAGGGATGGTATGGTTAATACGCCAGTGTGAGTGATGGTATGGTTAAAGGCCAGTGTGAGTGATGGTATGGTTAATACACCAGTGTGAGTGATGTTATGGTTAATACACCGGTGTGAGTGATGGTATGGTTAATACGCCAGTGTGAGTGATGGTATGGTTAAAGGCCAGTGTGAGTGATGGTTTGGTTAAAGTCCAGTGTGAGTGATGGTATGGTTAATACACCAGTGTGAGTGATGGTATGGTTAATACGCCAGTGTGAGTGATGGTATGGTTAAAGGCCAGTGTGAGTGATGATATGGTTAATACACCAGTGTGAGTGATGGTATGGTTAAAGGCCAGTGTGAGTGATGATATGGTTAATACACCAGTGTGAGTGATGGTATGGTTAAGGCCAGTGTGAGTGATGGTATGGTTAATACGCCAGTGTGAGTGATGGTATGGTTAAAGGCCAGTGTGAGTGATGATATGGTTAATACACCAGTGTGAGTGATGGTATGGTTAATACACCAGTGTGAGTGATGGTATGGTTAATATGCCAGTGTGAGTGATGGTATGGTTGATACACCAGTGTGAGTGATGGTATGGTTAAAGGCCAGTGTGAGTGATGGTATGGTTAAGGCCAGTGTGAGTGATGGCATGGTTAAAGGCCAGTGTGAGTGATGGTATGGTTAAGGCCAGTGTGAGTGATGGTATGGTTTAGGCCAGTGTGAGTGATGGTATGGTTAAGGCCAGTGTGAGTGATGGTATGGTTAAAGGCCAGTGTGAGTGATGGTATGGTTAAGGCCAGTGTGAGTGATGGCATGGTTAAAGGCCAGTGTGAGTGATGGTATGGTTAAGGCCAGTGTGAGTGATGGTATGGTTAATACGCGAGTGTGAGTGATGGTATGGTTAAGGCCAGTGTGAGTGATGGTATGGTTAAAGGCCAGTGTGAGTGATGGTATGGTTTAAGGCCAGTGTGAGTGATGGTATGGTTAATACGCCAGTGTGAGTGATGGTATGGTTAATACGCCAGTGTGAGGGATGGTATGGTTAATACGCCAGTGTGAGTGATGGTATGGTTAATACGCCAGTGTGAGTGATGGTATGGTTAATACGCCAGTGTGAGTGATGGTATGGTAAATACGCCAGTGTGAGTGATGGTATGGTTAATACGCCAGTGTGAGGGATGGTATGGTTAATACGCCAGTGTGAGTGATGGTATGGTTAAAGGCCAGTGTGAGTGATGGTATGGTTAATACACCAGTGTGAGTGATGGTATGGTTAATACGCCAGTGTGAGTGATGGTATGGTTAATACGCCAGTGTGAGTGATGGTTTGGTTAAAGGCCAGTGTGAGTGATGGTATGGTTAATACACCAGTGTGAGTGATGGTATGGTTAAGGCCAGTGTGAGTGATGGTATGGTTAAAACACCAGTGTGAGTGATGGTATGGTTAATACACCAGTGTGAGTGATGGTATGGTTAATACGCCAGTGTGAGTGATGGTATGGTTAAAGGCCCGTGTGAGTGATGATATGGTTAATACACCAGTGTGAGTGATGGTATGGTTAAAGGCCAGTGTGAGTGATGATATGGTTAATACACCAGTGTGAGTGATGGTATGGTTAAGGCCAGTGTGAGTGATGGTATGATTAATACGCCAGTGTGAGTGATGGTATGGTTAAAGGCCAGTGTGAGTGATGATATGGTTAATACACCAGTGTGAGTGATGGTATGGTTAATACACCAGTGTGAGTGATGGTATGGTTAAGGCCAGTGTGAGTGATGGTATGGTTAATATGCCAGTGTGAGTGATGGTATGGTTAAAGGCCAGTGTGAGTGTTAGAGCCGATTTGGACATATTTGTATAAAAGACCGAACATATGGAGCTCCATGTATATTTGTGTAAATATATTAAATATTAATGTAAATGATTAAATATTAGGTACGTACCTTTATGATTTATATTTACCTGATTGAGATATATTCATTTGTTGTTAGTGTAACTTAGTTTTTGGCCCCCCCTCTTGCCTATTCATTGTATTGTGGTAAGTGTGTTAGGATAAAGGCAGGAAGTTGGGCCTTCGGGAGAGGGAGTCCTTGCTAGATGCGGGAGCGGTATAGTTTTTTGACCATACAGACATACAGACATACAGACATACAGACATGTCATAATATGTATTTTCCATATCAAGTATTTTGTGCTTTAAGTTGATTGGAGAATCATTTATTTGTTAGATATAAGAAGAATAAACATTTTTGTTGCACCATATCCCTGGATGTCATGGAATGTTTGGCCGTTTGGAAACCTTGAGTGTGGACTGTATGCGTACCAAACAACCCCGCTTCAGGCTTGGGCAGTGGCTATGGTAAAGACGAAAGGAAGCCACTACAGTGAGTGATGGTATGGTTAAGGCCAGTGTGAGTGATGGCATGGTTAAAGGCCAGTGTGAGTGATGGTATGGTTAAGGCCAGTGTGAGTGATGGTATGGTTTAGGCCAGTGTGAGTGATGGTATGGTTAAGGCCAGTGTGAGTGATGGTATGGTTAAAGGCCAGTGTGAGTGATGGTATGGTTAAGGCCAGTGTGAGTGATGGCATGGTTAAAGGCCAGTGTGAGTGATGGCATGGTTAAAGGCCAGTGTGAGTGATGGTATGGTTTAAGGCCAGTGTGAGTGATGGTATGGTTAATATGCCAGTGTGAGTGATGGTATGGTTAAGGCCAGTGTGAGTGATGGTATGGTTAATACGCCAGTGTGAGTGATGGTATGGTTAAAGGCCAGTGTGAGTGATGGTATGGTTAATACACCAGTGTGAGTGATGGTATGGTTAATACGCCAGTGTGTGTGATGGTATGGTTAATACGCCAGTGTGAGTGATGGTATGGTTAAAGGCCAGTGTGAGTGATGGTGTGGTTAAAGTCCAGTGTGAGTGATGGTATGGTGAATACACCAGTGTGAGTGATGGTATGGTTAATACACCAGTGTGAGTGATGGTATGGTTAATACGCCAGTGTGAGTGATGGTATTGTTAATACACCAGTATGAGTGATGGTATGGTTAATACGCCAGTGTGAGTGATGGTATGGTTAATACGCCAGTGTGAGTGATGGTATGGTTAAAGGCCAGTGTGAGTGATGGTTTGGTTAAAGTCCAGTGTGAGTGATGGTATGGTTAATACACCAGTGTGAGTGATGGTATGGTTAAGCCCAGTGTCAGTGATGGTATGGTTAATACACCAGTGTGAGTGATGGTATGGTTAAAGGCCAGTGTGAGTGATGGTATGTTTAATACACCAGTGTGAGTGATGGTATGGTTAATACACCAGTGTGAGTGATGGTATGGTTAATACGCCCCTTGTGAGTGATGGTATTGTTAATACACCAGTATGAGTGATGGTATGGTTAATACACCAGTGTGAGTGATGGTATGGTTAATACGCCAGTGTGAGTGATGGTATGGTTAATACGCCAGTGTGAGGGATGGTATGGTTAATACGCCAGTGTGAGTGATGGTATGGTTAAAGGCCTGTGTGAGTGATGGTATGGTTAAAGGCCAGTGTGAGTGATGGTATGGTTAATACACCAGTGTGAGTGATGGTATGGTTAAAGGCCAGTGTGAGTGATGGTATGGTTAATACACCAGTGTGAGTGATGGTATGGTTAATACACCAGTGTGAGTGATGGTATGGTTAAAGGCCAGTGTGAGTGATGGTTTGGTTAAAGTCCAGTGTGAGTGATGGTATGGTTAATACACCAGTGTGAGTGATGGTATGGTTAATACGCCAGTGTGAGTGATGGTATGGTTAATACGCCAGTGTGAGTGATGGTATGGTTAAAGGCCAGTGTGAGTGATGATATGGTTAATACACCAGTGTGAGTGATGATATGGTTAAAGGCCAGTGTGAGTGATGATATGGTTAATACACCAGTGTGAGTGATGGTATGGTTAAAGGCCAGTGTGAGTGATGATATGGTTAATACACCAGTGTGAGTGATGGTATGGTTAAAGGCCAGTGTGAGTGATGGTATGGTTAATACACCAGTGTGAGTGATGGTATGGTTAATACGCCAGTGTGAGTGATGGTATGGTTAATACGCCAGTGTGAGTGATGGTATGGTTAAAGGCCAGTGTGAGTGATGGTTTGGTTAAAGTCCAGTGTGAGTGATGGTATGGTTAATACGCCAGTGTGAGTGATGGTATGGTTGAAGGCCAGTGTGAGGGATGGTATGGTTAATACGCCAGTGTGAGTGATGGTATGGTTAAAGGCCTGTGTGAGTGATGGTATGGTTAAAGGCCAGTGTGAGTGATGGTATGGTTAATACACCAGTGTGAGTGGTGGTATGGTTAATACGCCAGTGTGAGTGATGGTATGGTTAATACACCAGTGTGAGTGATGGTATGGTTAAAGGCCAGTGTGAGTGATGATATGGTTAATACACCAGTGTGAGTGATGGTATGGTTAAAGGCCAGTGTGAGTGATGATATGGTTAATACACCAGTGTGAGTGATGGTATGGTTAATAGGCCAGTGTGAGTGATGGTATGGTTAATACACCAGTGTGAGTGATGGTATGGTTAATGCCAGTGTGAGTGATGGTATGGTTAATACGCCAGTCTGAGTGATGGTATGGTTAATACGCCAGTGTGAGGGATGGTATGGTTAATACGCCAGTGTGAGTGATGGTATGGTTAAAGGCCAGTGTGAGTGATGGTATGGTTAATACACCAGTGTGAGTGATGTTATGGTTAATACACTGGTGTGAGTGATGGTATGGTTAAAGGCCAGTGTGAGTGATGGTATGGTTAATACACCAGTGTGAGTGATGTTATGGTTAATACACCAGTGTGAGTGATGGTATGGTTAATATGCCAGTGTGAGTGATGATATGGTTAAAGGACAGTGTGAGTGATGGTTTGGTTAAAGGCCAGTGTGAGTGATGATATGGTTAATACACCAGTGTGAGTGATGGTATGGTTAAGGCCAGTGTGAGTGATGGTATGGTTAATACGCCAGTGTGAGTGATGGTATGGTTAAAGGCCAGTGTGAGTGATGATATGGTTAATACACCAGTGTGAGTGATGGTATGGTTAATACACCAGTGTGAGTGATGGTATGGTTAATATGCCAGTGTGAGTGATGGTATGGTTGATACACCAGTGTGAGTGATGGTATGGTTAAAGGCCAGTGTGAGTGATGGTATGGTTAAGGCCAGTGTGAGTGATGGCATGGTTAAAGGCCAGTGTGAGTGATGGTATGGTTAAGGCCAGTGTGAGTGATGGTATGGTTTAGGCCAGTGTGAGTGATGGTATGGTTAAGGCCAGTGTGAGTGATGGTATGGTTAAAGGCCAGTGTGAGTGATGGTATGGTTAAGGCCAGTGTGAGTGATGGCATGGTTAAAGGCCAGTGTGAGTGATGGTATGGTTAAGGCCAGTGTGAGTGATGGTATGGTTAATACGCGAGTGTGAGTGATGGTATGGTTAAGGCCAGTGTGAGTGATGGTATGGTTAAAGGCCAGTGTGAGTGATGGTATGGTTTAAGGCCAGTGTGAGTGATGGTATGGTTAATATGCCAGTGTGAGTGATGGTATGGTTAAGGCCAGTGTGAGTGATGGTATGGTTAATACACCAGTGTGAGTGATGGTATGGTTAAAGGCCAGTGTGAGTGATGGTATGGTTAATACACCAGTGTGAGTGATGGTATGGTTAATACGCCAGTGTGTGTGATGGTATGGTTAATACGCCAGTGTGAGTGATGGTATGGTTAAAGGCCAGTGTGAGTGATGGTTTGGTTAAAGTCCAGTGTGAGTGATGGTATGGTGAATACACCAGTGTGAGTGATGGTATGGTTAATAAGCCAGTGTGAGTGGTGGTATGGTTAAAGGCCAGTGTGAGTGATGATATGGTTAATACACCAGTGTGAGTGATGGTATGGTTAATACGCCAGTGTGAGTGATGGTATGGTTAATACACCAGTGTGAGTGATGGTATGGTTAATACACCAGTGTGAGTGATGGTATGGTTAAGGCCAGTGTCAGTGATGGTATGGTTAATACACCAGTGTGAGTGATGGTATGGTTAAAGGCCAGTGTGAGTGATGGTATGTTTAATACACCAGTGTGAGTGATGGTATGGTTAATACACCAGTGTGAGTGATGGTATGGTTAATACGCCCCTTGTGAGTGATGGTATTGTTAATACACCAGTATGAGTGATGGTATGGTTAATACACCAGTGTGAGTGATGGTATGGTTAATACGCCAGTGTGAGTGATGGTATGGTTAATACGCCAGTGTGAGGGATGGTATGGTTAATACGCCAGTGTGAGTGATGGTATGGTTAAAGGCCAGTGTGAGTGATGGTATGGTTAATACACCAGTGTGAGTGATGGTATGGTTAATACGCCAGTGTGAGTGATGGTATGGTTAATACGCCAGTGTGAGTGATGGTATGGTTAAAGGCCAGTGTGAGTGATGGTTTGGTTAAAGTCCAGTGTGAGTGATGGTATGGTTAATACGCCAGTGTGAGTGATGGTATGGTTGAAGGCCAGTGTGAGGGATGGTATGGTTAATACACCAGTGTGAGTGATGGTATGGTTAATACACCAGTGTGAGTGATGGTATGGTTAAAGGCCAGTGTGAGTGATGGTTTGGTTAAAGTCCAGTGTGAGTGATGGTATGGTTAATACACCAGTGTGAGTGATGGTATGGTTAATACGCCAGTGTGAGTGATGGTATGGTTAAAGGCCTGTGTGAGTGATGGTATGGTTAAAGGCCAGTGTGAGTGATGGTATGGTTAATACACCAGTGTGAGTGATGGTATGGTTAATACGCCAGTGTGAGTGATGGTATGGTTAAAGGCCTGTGTGAGTGATGGTATGGTTAAAGGCCAGTGTGAGTGATGGTATGGTTAAGGCCAGTGTGAGTGATGGTATGGTTAAGGCCAGTGTGAGTGATGGTATGGTTAATACGCCAGTGTGAGTGATGGTATGGTTAAAGGCCTGTGTGAGTGATGGTATGGTTAAAGGCCAGTGTGAGTGATGGTATGGTTAATACACCAGTGTGAGTGATGGTATGGTTAATACACCAGTGTGAGTGATGGTATGGTTAAAGGCCAGTGTGAGTGATGGTTTGGTTAAAGTCCAGTGTGAGTGATGGTATGGTTAATACACCAGTGTGAGTGATGGTATGGTTAATACGCCAGTGTGAGTGATGGTTTGGTTAAAGGCCTGTGTGAGTGATGGTATGGTTAAAGGCCAGTGTGAGTGATGGTATGGTTAATACACCAGTGTGAGTGATGGTATGGTTAATACGCCAGTGTGAGTGATGGTATGGTTAAAGGCCTGTGTGAGTGATGGTATGGTTAAAGGCCAGTGTGAGTGATGGTATGGTTAATACACCAGTGTGAGTGATGGCATGGTTAAAGGCCAGTGTGAGTGATGGTATGGTTAAGGCCAGTGTGAGTGATGGTATGGTTAAGGCCAGTGTGAGTGATGGTATGGTTAAGGCCAGTGTGAGTGATGGTATGGTTAATACGCCAGTGTGAGTGATGGTATGGTTAAAGGCCTGTGTGAGTGATGGTATGGTTAAGGCCAGTGTGAGTGATGGTATGGTTAAAGGCCAGTGTGAGTGATGGTATGGTTAAAGGCCTGTGTGAGTGATGGTATGGTTAAGGCCAGTGTGAGTGATGGTATGGTTAAAGGCCAGTGTGAGTGATGGTATGGTTAAAGGCCAGTGTGAGTGATGGTATGGTTAAAGGCCAGTGTGAGTGATGGTATGGTTAAAGGCCAGTGTGAGTGATGGTATGGTTAAAGGCCAGTGTGAGTGATGGTATGGTTAAAGGCCAGTGTGAGTGATGGTATGGTTAAAGGCCAGTGTGAGTGATGGTATGGTTAAAGGCCAGTGTGAGTGATGGTATGGTTAAAGGCCAGTGTGAGTGATGGTATGGTTAAAGGCCAGTGTGAGTGATGGTATGGTTAAAGGCCAGTGTGAGTGATGGTATGGTTAAAGGCCAGTGTGAGTGATGGTATGGTTAAAGGCCAGTGTGAGTGATGGTATGGTTAAAGGCCAGTGTGAGTGATGGTATGGTTAAAGGCCAGTGTGAGTGATGGTATGGTTAAAGGCCAGTGTGAGTGATGGTATGGTTAAGGCCAGTGTGAGTGATGGTATGGTTAAAGGCCAGTGTGAGTGATGGTATGGTTAAAGGCCAGTGTGAGTGATGGTATGGTTAAGGCCAGTGTGAGTGATGGTATGGTTAAAGGCCAGTGTGAGTTATGGTATGGTTAAGGCCAGTGTGAGTGATGGTATGGTTAAGGCCAGTGTGAGTGATGGTATGGTTAAAGGCCAGTGTGAGTGATGGTATGGTTAAAGGCCAGTGTGAGTGATGGTATGGTTAAGGCCAGTGTGAGTGATGGTATGGTTAAAGGCCAGTGTGAGTGATGGTATGGTTAAAGGCCAGTGTGAGTGATGGTATGGTTAAAGGCCAGTGTGAGTGATGGTATGGTTAAAGGCCAGTGTGAGTGATGGTATGGTTAAAGGCCAGTGTGAGTGATGGTATGGTTAAAGGCCAGTGTGAGTGATGGTATGGTTAAAGGCCAGTGTGAGTGATGGTATGGTTAAAGGCCAGTGTGAGTGATGGTATGGTTAAAGGCCAGTGTGAGTGATGGTATGGTTAAAGGCCAGTGTGAGTGATGGTATGGTTTAAAGGCCAGTGTGAGTGATGGTATGGTTAAAGGCCAGTGTGAGTGATGGTATGGTTAAAGGCCAGTGTGAGTGATGGTATGGTTAAAGGCCAGTGTGAGTGATGGTATGGTTAAAGGCCAGTGTGAGTGATGGTATGGTTAAAAACCAGTGTGAGTGATGGTATGGTTAAAGGCCAGTGTGAGTGATGGTATGGTTAAAGGCCAGTGTGAGTGATGGTATGGTTAAAGGCCAGTGTGAGTGATGGTATGGTTAAAGGCCAGTGTGAGTGATGGTATGGTTAAAGGCCAGTGTGAGTGATGGTATGGTTAAAGGCCAGTGTGAGTGATGGTATGGTTAAAGGCCAGTGTGAGTGATGGTATGGTTAAAGGCCAGTGTGAGTGATGGTATGGTTAAAGGCCAGTGTGAGTGATGGTATGGTTAAAGGCCAGTGTGAGTGATGGTATGGTTAAAGGCCAGTGTGAGTGATGGTATGGTTAAAGGCCAGTGTGAGTGATGGTATGGTTAAAGGCCAGTGTGAGTGATGGTATGGTTAAAGGCCAGTGTGAGTGATGGTATGGTTAAAGGCCAGTGTGAGTGATGGTATGGTTAAAGGCCAGTGTGAGTGATGGTATGGTTAAAGGCCAGTGTGAGTGATGGTATGGTTAAAGGCCAGTGTGAGTGATGGTATGGTTAAAGGCCAGTGTGAGTGATGGTATGGTTAAGGCCAGTGTGAGTGATGGTATGGTTAAAGGCCAGTGTGAGTGATGGTATGGTTAAAGGCCAGTGTGAGTGATGGTATGGTTAAAGGCCAGTGTGAGTGATGGTATGGTTAAAGGCCAGTGTGAGTGATGGTATGGTTAAAGGCCAGTGTGAGTGATGGTATGGTTAAAGGCCAGTGTGAGTGATGGTATGGTTAAAGGCCAGTGTGAGTGATGGTATGGTTAAAGGCCAGTGTGAGTGATGGTATGGTTAAAGGCCAGTGTGAGTGATGGTATGGTTAAAGGCCAGTGTGAGTGATGGTATGGTTAAAGGCCAGTGTGAGTGATGGTATGGTTAATACACCAGTGTGAGTGATGTTATGGTTAATACACCGGTGTGAGTGATGGTATGGTTAATACGCCAGTGTGAGTGATGGTATGGTTAAAGGCCAGTGTGAGTGATGGTTTGGTTAAAGTCCAGTGTGAGTGATGGTATGGTTAATACACCAGTGTGAGTGATGGTATGGTTAATACGCCAGTGTGAGTGATGGTTTGGTTAAAGGCCAGTGTGAGTGATGGTATGGTTAATACACCAGTGTGAGTGATGGTATGGTTAAAGGCCAGTGTGAGTGATGATATGGTTAATACACCAGTGTGAGTGATGGTATGGTTAAGGCCAGTGTGAGTGATGGTATGATTAATACGCCAGTGTGAGTGATGGTATGGTTAAAGGCCAGTGTGAGTGATGATATGGTTAATACACCAGTGTGAGTGATGGTATGGTTAATACACCAGTGTGAGTGATGGTATGGTTAATATGCCAGTGTGAGTGATGGTATGGTTGATACACCAGTGTGAGTGATGGTATGGTTAAAGGCCAGTGTGAGTGATGGTATGGTTAAGGCCAGTGTGAGTGATGGCATGGTTAAAGGCCAGTGTGAGTGATGGTATGGTTAAGGCCAGTGTGAGTGATGGTATGGTTTAGGCCAGTGTGAGTGATGGTATGGTTAAGGCCAGTGTGAGTGATGGTATGGTTAAAGGCCAGTGTGAGTGATGGTATGGTTAAGGCCAGTGTGAGTGATGGCATGGTTAAAGGCCAGTGTGAGTGATGGTATGGTTAAGGCCAGTGTGAGTGATGGTATGGTTAATACGCGAGTGTGAGTGATGGTATGGTTAAGGCCAGTGTGAGTGATGGTATGGTTAAAGGCCAGTGTGAGTGATGGTATGGTTTAAGGCCAGTGTGAGTGATGGTATGGTTAATATGCCAGTGTGAGTGATGGTATGGTTAAGGCCAGTGTGAGTGATGGTATGGTTAATACACCAGTGTGAGTGATGGTATGGTTAAAGGCCAGTGTGAGTGATGGTATGGTTAATACACCAGTGTGAGTGATGGTATGGTTAATACGCCAGTGTGTGTGATGGTATGGTTAATACGCCAGTGTGAGTGATGGTATGGTTAAAGGCCAGTGTGAGTGATGGTTTGGTTAAAGTCCAGTGTGAGTGATGGTATGGTGAATACACCAGTGTGAGTGATGGTATGGTTAATAAGCCAGTGTGAGTGGTGGTATGGTTAAAGGCCAGTGTGAGTGATGATATGGTTAATACACCAGTGTGAGTGATGGTATGGTTAATACGCCAGTGTGAGTGATGGTATGGTTAATACACCAGTGTGAGTGATGGTATGGTTAATACACCAGTGTGAGTGATGGTATGGTTAAGGCCAGTGTCAGTGATGGTATGGTTAATACACCAGTGTGAGTGATGGTATGGTTAAAGGCCAGTGTGAGTGATGGTATGTTTAATACACCAGTGTGAGTGATGGTATGGTTAATACACCAGTGTGAGTGATGGTATGGTTAATACGCCAGTGTGAGTGATGGTATGGTTAATACACCAGTGTGAGTGATGGTATGGTTAATACACCAGTGTGAGTGATGGTATGGTTAATACGCCAGTGTGAGTGATGGTATGGTTAATACGCCAGTGTGAGGGATGGTATGGTTAATACGCCAGTGTGAGTGATGGTATGGTTAAAGGCCAGTGTGAGTGATGGTATGGTTAATACACCAGTGTGAGTGATGGTATGGTTAATACGCCAGTGTGAGTGATGGTATGGTTAATACGCCAGTGTGAGTGATGGTATGGTTAAAGGCCAGTGTGAGTGATGGTTTGGTTAAAGTCCAGTGTGAGTGATGGTATGGTTAATACGCCAGTGTGAGTGATGGTATGGTTGAAGGCCAGTGTGAGGGATGGTATGGTTAATACACCAGTGTGAGTGATGGTATGGTTAAAGGCCAGTGTGAGTGATGGTTTGGTTAAAGTCCAGTGTGAGTGATGGTATGGTTAATACACCAGTGTGAGTGATGGTATGGTTAATACGCCAGTGTGAGTGATGGTATGGTTAAAGGCCTGTGTGAGTGATGGTATGGTTAAAGGCCAGTGTGAGTGATGGTATGGTTAATACACCAGTGTGAGTGATGGTATGGTTAATACGCCAGTGTGAGTGATGGTATGGTTAAAGGCCTGTGTGAGTGATGGTATGGTTAAAGGCCAGTGTGAGTGATGGTATGGTTAAAGGCCAGTGTGAGTGATGGTATGGTTAAGGCCAGTGTGAGTGATGGTATGGTTAATACACCAGTGTGAGTGATGGTATGGTTAAAGGCCTGTGTGAGTGATGGTATGGTTAAAGGCCAGTGTGAGTGATGGTATGGTTAATACACCAGTGTGAGTGATGGTATGGTTAAAGGCCAGTGTGAGTGATGGTTTGGTTAAAGTCCAGTGTGAGTGATGGTATGGTTAATACACCAGTGTGAGTGATGGTATGGTTAATACGCCAGTGTGAGTGATGGTATGGTTAAAGGCCTGTGTGAGTGATGGTATGGTTAAAGGCCAGTGTGAGTGATGGTATGGTTAATACACCAGTGTGAGTGATGGTATGGTTAATACGCCAGTGTGAGTGATGGTATGGTTAAAGGCCTGTGTGAGTGATGGTATGGTTAAAGGCCAGTGTGAGTGATGGTATGGTTAATACACCAGTGTGAGTGATGGCATGGTTAAAGGCCAGTGTGAGTGATGGTATGGTTAAGGCCAGTGTGAGTGATGGTATGGTTAAGGCCAGTGTGAGTGATGGTATGGTTAAGGCCAGTGTGAGTGATGGTATGGTTAATACGCCAGTGTGAGTGATGGTATGGTTAAAGGCCTGTGTGAGTGATGGTATGGTTAAGGCCAGTGTGAGTGATGGTATGGTTAAAGGCCAGTGTGAGTGATGGTATGGTTAAAGGCCAGTGTGAGTGATGGTATGGTTAATACACCAGTGTGAGTGATGGTATGGTTAAAGGCCTGTGTGAGTGATGGTATGGTTGAAGGCCAGTGTGAGGGATGGTATGGTTAATACACCAGTGTGAGTGATGGTATGGTTAAGGCCAGTGTGAGTGATGGTATGGTTAAAGGCCAGTGTGAGTGATGGTATGGTTAAAAACCAGTGTGAGTGATGGTATGGTTAAAGGCCAGTGTGAGTGATGGTATGGTTAAAGGCCAGTGTGAGTGATGGTATGGTTAAAGGCCAGTGTGAGTGATGGTATGGTTAAAGGCCAGTGTGAGTGATGGTATGGTTAAAGGCCAGTGTGAGTGATGGTATGGTTAAAGGCCAGTGTGAGTGATGGTATGGTTAAAGGCCAGTGTGAGTGATGGTATGGTTAAAGGCCAGTGTGAGTGATGGTATGGTTAAAAACCAGTGTGAGTGATGGTATGGTTAAAGGCCAGTGTGAGTGATGGTATGGTTAAGGCCAGTGTGAGTGATGGTATGGTTAAAGGCCAGTGTGAGTGATGGTATGGTTAAAGGCCAGTGTGAGTGATGGTATGGTTAAGGCCAGTGTGAGTGATGGTATGGTTAAAGGCCTGTGTGAGTGATGGTATGGTTAAGGCCAGTGTGAGTGATGGTATGGTTAAAGGCCAGTGTGAGTGATGGTATGGTTAAAGGCCAGTGTGAGTGATGGTATGGTTAAAGGCCAGTGTGAGTGATGGTATGGTTAAGGCCAGTGTGAGTGATGGTATGGTTAAAGGCCAGTGTGAGTGATGGTATGGTTAAAAACCAGTGTGAGTGATGGTATGGTTAAAGGCCAGTGTGAGTGATGGTATGGTTAAAGGCCAGTGTGAGTGATGGTATGGTTAAAGGCCAGTGTGAGTGATGGTATGGTTAAAGGCCAGTGTGAGTGATGGTATGGTTAAAGGCCAGTGTGAGTGATGGTATGGTTAAAGGCCAGTGTGATGATGGTATGGTTAAAGGCCAGTGTGAGTGATGGTATGGTTAAAGGCCAGTGTGAGTGATGGTATGGTTAAAGGCCAGTGTGAGTGATGGTATGGTTAAAGGCCAGTGTGAGTGATGGTATGGTTAAAGGCCAGTGTGAGTGATGGTATGGTTAAAGGCCAGTGTGAGTGATGGTATGGTTAAAGGCCAGTGTGAGTGATGGTATGGTTAAAGGCCAGTGTGAGTGATGGTATGGTTAAAGGCCAGTGTGAGTGATGGTATGGTTAAAGGCCAGTGTGAGTGATGGTATGGTTAATACACCAGTGTGAGTGATGGTATGGTTAAAGGCCAGTGTGAGTGATGGTATGGTTAAAGGCCAGTGTGAGTGATGGTATGGTTAAAGGCCAGTGTGAGTGATGGTATGGTTAAAAACCAGTGTGAGTGATGGTATGGTTAAAGGCCAGTGTGAGTGATGGTATGGTTAAAGGCCAGTGTGAGTGATGGTATGGTTAAAGGCCAGTGTGAGTGATGGTATGGTTAAAGGCCAGTGTGAGTGATGGTATGGTTAAAGGCCAGTGTGAGTGATGGTATGGTTAAAGGCCAGTGTGAGTGATGGTATGGTTAAAGGCCAGTGTGAGTGATGGTATGGTTAAAGGCCAGTGTGAGTGATGGTATGGTTAAAGCCAGTGTGAGTGATGGTATGGTTAAAGGCCAGTGTGAGTGATGGTATGGTTAAAGGCCAGTGTGAGTGATGGTATGGTTAAAACCAGTGTGAGTGATGGTATGGTTAAAAACCAGTGTGAGTGATGGTATGGTTAAAAACCAGTGTGAGTGATGGTATGGTTAAAGCCAGTGTGAGTGATGGTATGGTTAAAGGCCAGTGTGAGTGATGGTATGGTTAAAAAACCAGTGTGAGTGATGGTATGGTTAAAGGCCAGTGTGAGTGATGGTATGGTTAAAGGCCAGTGTGAGTGATGGTATGGTTAAAGGCCAGTGTGAGTGATGGTATGGTTAAAGGCCAGTGTGAGTGATGGTATGGTTAAAGGCCAGTGTGAGTGATGGTATGGTTAAAGCCAGTGTGAGTGATGGTATGGTTAAAGGCCAGTGTGAGTGATGGTATGGTTAAAGGCCAGTGTGAGTGATGGTATGGTTAAAGGCCAGTGTGAGTGATGGTATGGTTAAAGGCCAGTGTGAGTGATGGTATGGTTAAAGGCCAGTGTGAGTGATGGTATGGTTAAAGGCCAGTGTGAGTGATGGTATGGTTAAAGGCCAGTGTGAGTGATGGTATGGTTAAAGGCCAGTGTGAGTGATGGTATGGTTAAAGGCCAGTGTGAGTGATGGTATGGTTAAAGGCCAGTGTGAGTGATGGATATGGTTAAAGGCCAGTGTGAGTGATGGTATGGTTAAAGGCCAGTGTGAGTGATGGTATGGTTAAAGGCCAGTGTGAGTGATGGTATGGTTAAAGGCCAGTGTGAGTGATGGTATGGTTAAAGGCCAGTGTGAGTGATGGTATGGTTAAAGGCCAGTGTGAGTGATGGTATGGTTAAAGTGTGAGTGAGTGTGAGTGATGGTATGGTTAAAGGCCAGTGTGAGGGATGGTATGGTTAAAGGCCAGTGTGAGTGATGGTATGGTTAAAGGCCAGTGTGAGTGATGGTATGGTTAAAGGCCAGTGTGAGTGATGGTATGGTTAAAGGCCAGTGTGAGTGATGGTATGGTTAAAGGCCAGTGTGAGTGATGGTATGGTTAAAGGCCAGTGTGAGTGATGGTATGGTTAAAGGCCAGTGTGAGTGATGGTATGGTTAAAGGCCAGTGTGAGTGATGGTATGGTTAAAGGCCAGTGTGAGTGATGGTATGGTTAAAGGCCTGTGTGAGTGATGGTATGGTTAAGGCCAGTGTGAGTGATGGTATGGTTAAAGGCCAGTGTGAGTGATGGTATGGTTAAAGGCCAGTGTGAGTGATGGTATGGTTAAGGCCAGTGTGAGTGTTGGTATGGTTAAAGGCCAGTGTGAGTGATGGTATGGTTAAAGGCCAGTGTGAGTGATGGTATGGTTAAAGGCCAGTGTGAGTGATGGTATGGTTAAAGGCCAGTGTGAGTGATGGTATGGTTAAAGGCCAGTGTGAGTGATGGTATGGTTAAGGCCAGTGTGAGTGTTGGTATGGTTAAAGGCCAGTGTGAGTGATGGTATGGTTAAAGGCCAGTGTGAGTGATGGTATGGTTAAGGCCAGTGTGAGTGTTGGTATGGTTAAAAACCAGTGTGAGTGATGGTATGGTTAAAGGCCAGTGTGAGTGATGGTATGGTTAAAGGCCAGTGTGAGTGATGGTATGGTTAAGGCCAGTGTGAGTGATGGTATGGTTAAGGCCAGTGTGAGGGATGGTATGGTTAAGGCCAGTGTGAGTGATGGTATGGTTAAAGGCCAGTGTGAGGGATGGTATGGTTAAAGGCCAGTGTGAGTGATGGTATGGTTAAAGGCCAGTGTGAGTGATGGTATGGTTAAAGGCCAGTGTGAGTGGTGGTATGGTTAAAGGCCAGTGTGAGTGATGGTATGGTTAAAGGCCTGTGTGAGTGATGGTATGGTTAAAGGCCAGTGTGAGTGATGGTATGGTTAAAGGCCAGTGTGATGGTGCACTTGGTTCTATTGGAATGTGTTTCACAGGAACGTCAGCGTCATCCTGTCACCAAAGATTTCACGCCACTATACTAGAGTATACATATGTAAAGGACATCATGGTATGGCTTGTTAAGCGAGGACCACTGATTTGGCTCACACCAAGGCTCGAACCCAGGACCGTTGCCTTGCTAGCACACGTAACTGCCCTCCTGAAGCGTCTTATCAGTTGGCACCGCGCAAAAATCTATAATTTGATGGCGGAAGTGGGGAGATTTCAGGCTGAGGAGTTTCACACAGCCCCATGTGCTACACACACACAGGCGCACACACACACACTTTCCTTATACTGCTCTAAGGATATGTTGCTATTGTACACCCCGTGATTTTCTATTGTGAAATCAATTTGTGCCAAACTTGGGCCATAAGTGATTTCATCTCTGTGTGAGCATTACGTACTCTGTGAAGATGGGGTGAGTGGCCGGGTGGGGATTTGGCTTCCATGTCTGAGGGTTGGCCTTAATGCTACACCTTAAATCTTCCTGCCTAGCTTGGTAAGTGGTGCACAAAAGCACATTTACAGTAGTGAAATGCACTCAATTGAATGGAATTGAGACTTTTTGCTTTGTGGGTAAATTCAACAATTGAATAGACCCGTCTCTGTGCTTCTCTGTTGAGATGGAGAGAAAGCACCGCATTTTTGGGGATTATAGAGAGTTGCAGGGGGATGAAGGGATGCAAGCAAGGGAGAGAGAGAGAGGAAGGAGGAGGGGAGATGGGGTATCTCAGGGGTAAAGATGGAGCCAGGGGCTTTAGAGACGTAATCCTGCCGAGAAGTCTGTCTCGCTGTCTCTCTTACACACACGTACACACACACACACACACACACACACACACACACACACACACACACACACACACACACACACACACACACACACACACACACACACACACACACACACGTGTTACACTGCTACACTGTCCATTAGCATCTTGCACTTTCGCATGGAGGGGCACAAAAGGATTAGGAGAAGCAGAAAAATGTTCTCAAGTCGATGGCAGAAGAGAGTGGAGCTCAGCGCTGGTGTCATTATCTGAGGTCTGATGACCTTATACCTTTCATCTGAAGTACCCAACTACACAACGGACTAGTGGTCAATACCAGTGGTTAAACCACTGGACCAGAAAGCTTATGTCCATTATGAAGTTCATTGAGATCCTCCCAGCATGTCTCCAGGGCTGCCTGCTGTAGATGTGGTCAGGTGTTCACGGTCCTCCTGGACTAACCTGCTTAAGGTACAGTAATTAACTACTGCCTTTGTGCCAGAAATAGGCTAAATAGATAAAACCACTCCTACCCTTGTTGTTTCTGCATATCATTCAAATACAGCTGAAAACTTTAGGCCCATGAGATCAAAATGTGGATTAGATTAGGACTGTGCCACCGGGTAATCCTCTATCTTCTTGAAGATATGCATTCCTGTGTGGCTCAGTTGGTAGAGCATAGCACTTGCAATGCCAGGGTTGTGGGTTTGATTCCCACGAGGGATGAGTATGAAAATGTATGCACACACTACTTACTGTAAGTTGCTCTGGATAAGAGCATCTGCTAAATCACTGAAATGTAATGCTCCTAGACATTCCATAGCTCATACATATTAACAGATGTTTAATGGTTGTTATAGAGTGTGTAGCTGATGACCTGTTACTAGAACACTGTCCCCATAGTAGAACAGATCAGGGTTGCTCAAACAGATTCCTGAGCCTAACTGCTCTGAGTGGGTGGATGTTCTGAAACAATGTGCCTCCCACGGACATTACTGGAAGCGATGGCCCTTTTATTGTAAGACCCCATAGTAATGAAGTTAAAACCATATAAATGAAAACGCAACAAACAACGATTCCTCTTCAATGGAAATCTAATTTTCTCTGTGCCGGCTCGCTAGCGAGAAGTATTGATTCCTGGGTGGATGATCAAATCTGGTATTTGTTTTAGCTCACATTCAATTTTGATTGTTGTCACCGTCATTCTCTCTCTCTCTGTTTGATGTTTTTATCCTCATGGAATCACCTTCATCCATCTGCTGATGGTTCTATATACTTTCAACTCCCATCCATAAAGTCCAGTGTTATATATTATACATATGCACACACGCGTTGCATGCAAACACACACACACTCACAGACGGACACACACACAATCCCACACACACTCTAACATCCTCTGTTTCAGTTGGTTGAATTAAAACAAAGGGTTGGAGCAGTTGAGATGAGGCAGAGATCCTCTCCTGTTCCTGTGGTGCTGGTCAGCTAATTAATCTCCATATGCCCAATAATCATCCATATGTAAGTGTTGTTTGGATAGAGGCCCAGGTAAAGGTAGGTGAATGACTGGTAGTGTTGTTTGGATAGAGGCCCAGGTAAAGGTAGGTGAATAACTGGTAGTGTTGTTTGGATAGAGGTCCAGGTAAAGGTAGGTGAATGACTGGTAGTGTTGTTTGGATAGAGGCCCAGGTAAAGGTAGGTGAATGACTGGTAGTGTTGTTTGGATAGAGGCCCAGGTAAAGGTAGGTGAATGACTGGTAGTGTTGTTTGGATAGAGGCCCAGGTAAAGGTAGGTGAATGACTGGTAGTGTTGTTTGGATAGAGGCCCAGGTAAAGGTAGGTGAATAACTGGTAGTGTTGTTTGGATAGAGGTCCAGGTAAAGGTAGGTGAATGACTGGTAGTGTTGTTTGGATAGAGGCCCAGGTAAAGGTAGGTGAATGACTGGTAGTGTTGTTTGGATAGAGGCCCAGGTAAAGGTAGGTGAATGACTGGTAGTGTTGTTTGGATAGAGGCCCAGGTAAAGGTAGGTGAATGACCGGTAGTGTTGTTTGGATAGAGTCCCAGGTAAAGGTAGGTGAATAACTGGTAGTGTTGTTTGGATAGAGGCCCAGGTAGAGGTAGGTGAATGACTGGTAGTGGTGTTTGGATAGAGGCCCAGGTAAAGGTAGGTGAATGACTGGTAGTGTTGTTTGGATAGAGGCCCAGGTAAAGGTAGGTGAATAACTGGTAGTGTTGTTTGGATAGAGGTCCAGGTAAAGGTAGGTGAATGACTGGTAGTGTTGTTTGGATAGAGGCCCAGGTAAAGGTAGGTGAATGACTGGTAGTGTTGTTTGGATAGAGGCCCAGGTAAAGGTAGGTGAATGACTGGTAGTGTTGTTTGGATAGAGGCCCAGGTAAAGGTAGGTGAATGACTGGTAGTGTTGTTTGGATAGAGGCCCAGGTAAAGGTAGGTGAATAACTGGTAGTGTTGTTTGGATAGAGGCCCAGGTAAAGGTAGGTGAATGACTGGTAGTGGTGTTTGGATAGAGGCCCAGGTAAAGGTAGGTGAATAACTGGTAGTGTTGTTTGGATAGAGGCCCAGGTAAAGGTAGGTGAATGACTGGTAGTGGTGTTTGGATAGAGGCCCAGGTAAAGGTAGGTGAATAACTGGTAGTGTTGTTTGGATAGAGGCCCAGGTAAAGGTAGGTGAATGACTGGTAGTGTTGTTTGGATAGAGGCCCAGGTAAAGGTAGGTGAATGACTGGTAGTGTTGTTTGGATAGAGGCCCAGGTAAAGGTAGGTGAATAACTGGTAGTGTTGTTTGGATAGAGGTCCAGGTAAAGGTAGGTGAATGACTGGTAGTGTTGTTTGGATAGAGGCCCAGGTAAAGGTAGGTGAATGACTGGTAGTGTTGTTTGATAGAGGCCCAGGTAAAGGTAGGTGAATGACTGGTAGTGTTGTTTGGATAGAGGCCCAGGTAAAGGTAGGTGAATAACTGGTAGTGTTGTTTGGATAGAGGCCCAGGTAAAGGTAGGTGAATGACTGGTAGTGGTGTTTGGATAGAGGCCCAGGTAAAGGTAGGTGAATAACTGGTAGTGTTGTTTGGATAGAGGCCCAGGTAAAGGTAGGTGAATGACTGGTAGTGGTGTTTGGATAGAGGCCCAGGTAAAGGTAGGTGAATAACTGGTAGTGTTGTTTGGATAGAGGCCCAGGTAAAGGTAGGTGAATGACTGGTAGTGTTGTTTGGATAGAGGCCCAGGTAAAGGTAGGTGAATGACTGGTAGTGTTGTTTGGATAGAGGTCCAGGTAAAGGTAGGTGAATGACTGGTAGTGTTGTTTGGATAGAGGCCCAGGTAAAGGTAGGTGAATAACTGGTAGTGGTGTTTGGATAGAGGCCCAGGTAAAGGTAGGTGAATAACTGGTAGTGTTGTTTGGATAGAGGCCCAGGTAAAGGTAGGTGAATGACTGGTAGTGGTGTTTGGGACAGAGACTAGGGTCTCCATAGAGGAAGACCAGAGCCTTTTATGGCTGTGGAGCAGAGCTGTCTTGGTCATGATGACCTGCTCACAGATGAGAACAATGTGTGCAGTCACACCACATCTACAAACATGGTCGCAGAGGTAATTAGGATGATTCAAATGAGTTTTTCACAGTATACAAATGTTATTCTCTGGTCTAAAAAATATTCCAATAGCCCAGGGCAGTGATTGGGGACACTGCTCTGTGTAGGGTGCTGTCTTTCGGATGGGACGTTAAACGTGTGTCCTGACTCTCTGAGGTCATTAAAGATCCCATGGCACTTATCGTAAGAGTAGAGGTGTTAACCCCGGTGTCCTGGCTAAATTCCCAATCTGACCCTCAAACCATCATGGCCACCTAATCATCCCCAGCGTACAATTGGCTCATTCATCCCCCTTCTCTCCCCTGTAACTATTCCCCAGGTAGTTGCTGTAAGTGAGAATGTGTTCTCAGTCAACTTACCTGGTAAAATAACAGTAAAATAAAAAGAAAAAAGAAATATGCAAGTGTGCTGACTTAATCCACAGAGTATTTGAGTTCAGCTATGCTTATCTGATGTATGTGTCAGTGGATTCCTCTGTGGTTGGAGTTTTTTATTTATTTTTACCTTTATTTAACCAGGCAAGTCAGTTAAGAACACATTCTTATTTTCAATGACAGCCTGGGAACAATGGGTTAACTGCCTGTTCAGGGGCAGAACGACAGATTTGTACCTTGTCAGCTCGGGGGTTTGAACTCGCAACCTTCCGGTTACTAGTCCAACGCTCTAACCACTAGGCTACGCTGCCGACAAAGGACTGTTTGTTGAGCCAAGGAATAAACCAATAAGTTAGGAGCTCCTATTCAGTCCAGACTGAAGAGAGGTAATAACCATTGTGACTGGGGTCAGCAACAGTGTATTGTATGCCATTAAGCTACATTACATTACATCTCCACCCTGTCGTCCCCCCAGTGTGTCTGCCTCTGGTGTCACCACGCGTACATTCCCACCTCTCTAGGGGGACGTGACATCAAAATACATCACCCCTGCCCTCTGGCCTGTAAATCTGTGCATAACGTCTCTGTCAGTAATAATATTTGGGTTGGCACTGGGAGCCCTGGCAGCAACACATGGATAAGAGTTTATTCAATTAGTAAAAGGACAGATTGGTGCTGCTCATCTCAAATGAAAGAGGGTGGGGAGAAATAGTGGGAAAGGGAGAACGAGAGGTGACTGGGAGTAAAACAGAATGGATGAGAGGGAGAGAGAAATTGAGGAAGAAAAGGTATAAGGAGAGGGAACATTTGATCTATTAAGGACATTCATCGGAAATAAAAAATGTACTAAGAGCATTGCTTCCTACTCTCCATCTCCCCTGCCTCCTCCACTCCTCTCCTCCTCCTCTCTTCCTCTCCCTTCAGGCTCTTACTTTTTTTTATCACGGCCCAAGGGAATGGATAGGGGGGAAGGCCGACGGCTGGTGACAGTGTGTGTGTATTGGTGGTGGTGGTGGTGGTGGTGGGGGTGGGGGGGGGATCAAAAGTAATTACTCTCCTGTGAAGATGGAGACACACAAAAAACATTTATCCATTTTTGTTTTTCTCAGAACATCCCATGGTGTCATTCTCTTTCTCTCTACCTTTCTGTGTCGCTTCATATTCCACACCTATTTGCCCCTTCCTGTTTCATCTCTTTACTCAGTTTTCCGCCTCCATGTTTGAACCTGACTGTATTATTTTTGATTTGACATTCCCCATAGCGGTGACATTTCTCTTCTTTATTCATGGTTGCCAGTGTTGTTGTTTTATAGTGATGTGGTTTGCGGAGAGAGATGAAAGCAGGGAGATAAGTCGGGAACACAAAATGCGTCTCTGATGGATGGTGTCATGTTTTAATAGCTTGCCTCTACTCTCAACTCTCACGCTGCCTGGGTGCCCATGGCACACAATACTGGCCTGTGTCAGAGGCAAAGCCAGGGACAAAGTGTGTGTGTGAGTTTGTTTGTGTCTCGGTGTGTGTATGCTATGTGGAGACCTTTGTCTGTAGGTGTAAGAGTGTGAGAGAGAAAATGAGTGAAAGATGAAGAGCTGTGGGGGTTGGAGAGGAGGGGAGGGGGTTGGAGGAGAGAGTAGGGGGTTGGAGAGGAGGGGAGGGGGTTGGAGAGGAGGGGAGGGGGTTGGAGGAGAGAGTAGGGGGTTGGAGGTGAGGGGAGGGTTGGAGGAGAGAGGAGGGGGTTGAAGAGGAGGGGGTTGGAGGAGACGAGGGGTTGGAGGAGAGAGGGGGTTGGAGGAGAGAGGAGGGGGTTGGAGGAGAGGGTAGTGGGTTGGAGGAGAGGGTGGGGTTGGAAAGGAGGGGAGGGGGTTGGAGGAGAGAGGAGGGGTTGGAGGAGAGAAGAAAGGGTTGGAGGAGAGGGGAGGGTGTTGGAGGGGGTTGGAGGAGAGGGGAGGGGGTTGGAGAGAGGGAGAAGGGGGTTGGAGGAGAGAGGAGGGGTTTGGACAAGAGGGTAGGAAGTTGCAGGAGAGTGTAGGGGGTTGGAAAAGAGAGGAGGGGTTTGAGCTCAGGGGAGGGGTTGAAGGAGAACGGAGGGGGTTGGAGTAGAGGGGTTGGACAAGAGGGTAGGGGGTTATGGAGGAGCGGGGGGTTGTGGGAGAGGGTAGGGGGTTAGGGAGGATCGGGGTGGAGGAGAGTGGAGAGGGTTGGAGGAGAAACAGTTTGGGGAGGTGTGTGTGTGTGTGTGTGTGTGTGTGTGTGTGTGTGTGTGTGTGTGTGTGTGTGTGTGTGTGTGTGTGTGTGTGTGTGTGTGTGTGTGTGTGTGACATAGACAGGAACATGGTAGAGGAAGTGGGGAGAGATGGAGGGTCTGAGGAGGGAGAGTACATGGAGCAGTCAAGCTATCTCTTGTTTACTGAATGAACTGGTATTGGATCGTCATGCTCACAATGAAGTTGCGATAGAGGAGGGGAGATAGAGGGAGCTAGAGAGCGAGACGAGGGTGTTTACAGATTAAAAGTGGTATTAATTCTGGCCCCTAATCTGCCAGCCTCTGTAATTGAGGTCGCACTCCAGGGGAGGCTGGGTTTGGAGGGAGACAGGCTCTCTGATTCGCTGAGCTCAGGTGAGAGCAAACAGCCACACATGAATGAAGGAGATGAAGATTACATCCTCCCCAGACATCAAATCAAATCTTATTGGTCACATACACATGGTTAGCAGATATTAAAGCGAGTGTAGCGAAATGCTTGTGCTTCAAGTTCCGACAGTGCAGCAATATCTAACAAGTTATCGAACAATTCCACAACTACCTAATACACACAAATCTTAGTAAAGGGATGGAATAAGAATATATACATATGCCTCCCGAGTGGTGCAGTGGTCTAAGGCACTGCATCGCTGTGCCACTATAGATCCTGGTTCGAGTCCAGGCTCTGTTGCGGCCGGGAGACCCATGGAATGGTGCACAATTGGCCCAGCGTCGTCCGGGTTAGGAGAGGTTTTGGCAGGCAGGGATGTTATTGTGCACCAACAACTCCTGTGGCAGGCTGGGTGCAATGCATGCTGATACAGTTGCAAGGTGTATGGTGTTTCCTCTGACACATTTGTGTGGCTGGCTTCCGGTTTAAGCCAGCAGTGTTGCTTGGCTGGGTTCTGTTTTGGAGGATGCACAGCTCTCAACCTTCACCTCTCCTGAGTCTGTATGGGAGTTGCAGTGATGGGACAAGACTGTAACAACCAATTGGATACCATGAAATTTGGGTAAAAATTAAAATATGAACATGTGGATGAGCAATGACTTAGTGGCATAGGCAAGATGCAATAGATGGTATAAAATACATTATATACATATGGGATGAGTAATGCAAGATATGTAAACATTATTAAAGTGACTAGTGATCCATTTATTAAAGTGGTCAATTATTTCAAGTCTGTATGTAGGCAGCAGCCTCTTGGTGTTAGTGATGGCTGTTTAACAGTCTGATGGCCTTGAGATAGATGCTATTTTTCAGTCTCTCGGTCCCAACTTTAATGCACCTGTACTGACCTCACCTTCTGGATGGTAGCGGGGTAAACAGGCAGTGGCTCGGGTGGTTGTTGTCCTTGATTATCTTTTTGGCCTTCCTGTGACATTGGGTGCTTTAGGTGTCCTGGAGGGCAGGTATTTTGTCCCCGGTGATGCGTTGTGCAGACCGTACCACCCTCTGGAGAGTCCTGCGGTTGTGGGCGGTGCAGTTTCCGTACCAGGCGGTGATACAGCCCGAAAGGATGCTCTCAATTGTGCATCTGTAAAAGTTTGTGAGGGTTTTAGGTGACAAGCCAAATGTCTTCAGCCTCCTGAGGTCGAAGAGGCGCTGTGTACCATTTCAGTTTGTCCGTGATGTGTACGCCAAGGAACTGCTGTCCACCTTCTCCACTGCTGTCCCGTCGATGTGGATAGGGGGGTGCTCCATCTGCTGTTTCCTGAAGTCCACGATCATCTCCTTTGTTTTGTTGACATTGAGTGAGAGTTTGTTTTCCTGACACCACACTCTGAGTGCCCTCACCTCCTCCCTATAGGCTGCCTCGTCGTTGTTGAGGATCACGTCTACAACTGTTGTGTTGTCTGCAAACTTGATGATTGAGTTGGAGGCATGGCATGGCCATGCAGTCATGTGTGAACAGGGAGTACAGGAGGGGGTTGAGCATGCACACTTGTGGGGCACCAGTGTTAAGGATCAGCGAACTGGAGGGGTTGTTTCCTACCTTCACCACCTGGGGGCAGCCCGCCAGGAAGTCCATGGCCCAATTGCACAGGGCGGGGTTGAGACCCAGGGCCTCAAGCTTAATGATGAGCTATGCTGTTGAATGCTGAGCTGTTGTCAATGAGCAGCATTCTTACATAGGTATTCCTCTTGTCCAGATGGGATAGGGCAGTGTGCAGTGTGATGGCGATTGCATTGTCTGTGGACCTATTGGAGCGGTAGTGGGTCTAGGGTGATAGGTGGAGGTGGTAGGATCCTTGACTAGTCTCTCAAAGCACTTCATGATGACAGAGGTGAGTGCTAAGTGGCAATAGTCATTTAGTTCAGTTACTTTTGCCTTCTTGGGTACAGGAACAATGGTGGGCATCTTGAAGCATGTGGGGACAGCAGACTGGGATAGGTAGAGATTGAATATGTCTGTAAACACACCAGCCAGCTGGTCTGCGCATGCTCTGAGGACACAGCTCGGGATGCCGTCAGGGCTGGCAGTCTTGCGAGGAGTAACATATTTAATTGTCTTACTCACATTGGACACGGAGAAGGAGAGCCCACAGTCCTTGGTAGTGGGCTGTGTCGGTGGCAATGTATTATCCTCAAAGTGGGCAAAGAAGGTGTTTAGTTTGTCTGGAAGCAAGAGGTCGGTGTCTGTGACGTGGCTGGTTTTCTTTTTGTAGTCCGTGATTGTCTGTAGACCCTGCCACATATGTCTCGTGTCTGAGCCGTTGAATTGCAACTCCATTTTGTCCATATACTGACATGTTGCTTGTTTGATTGCCTTGTGGAGGGAATAACCACAATGTTAGTATTTGCCCATATTCGTAGTCACCTTCCATGGTTAAATGCAGTGGCTCACACTTTCAGTTTTGCACAAAAACAGCCTTCTATCCAAGATTTCTGGTTAGGGTAGGTTTTAATAGTCACAGTGGGTACAACATCTTCTATGCACTTACTTACAAACTCACTCACTGAATCAGCGTATAAATCAATATTATTCTCTGAAGCTACCTGGAACATATCCCAGGCCGTGGGACTTGAAGCGTTGATTCCGATTGGTCAGACCAGTGTTGAATAGGCCTCGTCACGGGTACATCCTGTTTGAGTTTCTGCCTATAGGAAGGGAGGAGCAAAATTGAGTCGTGGTCAGATTTGTCGAAATGAGGGCGGGGGAAGGCCTTGTATGCATCATGGAAGTTAGAGTAGCAGTGATCCAGTGTTTTGCCAGCGCGAGTGCTACAATCAATATGCTGATAGAATTTAGGTAGCATGGTTCTCAAATTTGCTTTGTTAAAATCCCCAGCTACAATAAATGCATCCTCAAGATATATGGTTTCCAGTTTGCATAGAGTCCAGTGAAGTTCCTTGAGGGCCGTCGTGGTATTGGCTTGAGGCGGCTTATACACGGCTGTGACAATAACCAACGAGAATTCTCTTGGGAGATAATACAGTCGACATTTGATTGTGAGGAAATCTAGGTCAGGGGAACAAAAGGACTTGAGTTCCCGTATGTTGTTACAATTACACCATGAGTCGTTAATCATGAAACACACATCTGACCTTTTTCTTCCCGGAGAGATGTTTATTTCTGTGCGTGACGCACAAAGAAGTGGCTTTTACGACTCATATCCCGAGAGCCATGTTTCCATGAAACAGAGTATGTTACAATATCTCTCTGGAAAGCAACCCTTGTCCTAATTTAGTCTACCTTGTAACCTAGAGACTGGACATTCGCAAGTAATATACTCGGAAGCAGTGGGTGGTGTGCGCGCCTCCGAAGTCTGACCAGAAGGCTGCTCCGTCTCCCTCTTCTGCGGCAACGTTGTTTTGGGTCAGCCTCTGGAATCAGTTCAAATGCCATGGGTGGCTCGGACAAAGGATCCTCTTCAGAAAAGTCAAATTCCTGGTCGTAGTGCTGGTAAGTTGATGTCTGGGCTAACAATGTAAGAAAGAATACATAAAAATAAAAAAAATACTGCAAAGTTTCCTAAGGACTAGAAGCGAGGCGACCCTCTCTGTCAGTGCCATCTCTACTTCAGGTTAAGTGCCTTGTTCAAGGGCACATCGACATACAACGCAGGGTGTATTTACCGGCAAACTGGAAGGAAACTGAGTACTGCAATCCACAGTTACTCAGATCTACACTTTTGTTCCCTGGTCACATCACCACAGGCCAGCCCCACACACTGACTCATTATTACCCTACCCTCCTTTGATTGTGTGATTTCCTCCCATACCATCTATCCAACTTCTCCGCAGTAGGCCTGGCTCCGCCTCCCCCTCCAGAACTTCTTCCATCTCCAGTCACACTCCTCTTCGACCATTTTCCAGAGATCAATATTTTAATAATTGGAGAGATGATGACCTCATCATAATCAATAAGAGCTGCGTGTGGCAGGGTGGAGGCAGAATGAGAGAAATCATTCTGGATGACAGCGGAGCTGAACGACTCTGACACCTAATTCATTACGCTAATGAATAACCCATCGGCCCTGTCCCTGCCCCAAACGAGCAGAGAGCACAGCTCACACACACCCATCCTCACACCGGACCACTGCTGGGGGGGGAGTACTGCTGAGGCCAGGCAGGTACTCTCACTGGACTGGTGCCCTGGCCAACGAGGTAAGGAGACTTTGTACAGGGAAGGGAGACTCTAAGTCAGGGGTATAATAATTGGTGCATTGAGGTGGTTGGAACCTCTCCAGTGTGCTGATGATAAAGAATGATTCAGTTAAGATTGACTTTGAGTGTCTCTGTGTAAACATTTCCACGACAATACCAGGGTTAGTTATGTCTAAGAAGGTTGAAAAGGAACCATGGACTTCCTGATTGACCATACTGCCATGGCTATAAACTGAACAAATAATATGTTAGTGAGCTTCCCTGGTGGTGCAGATGATAAAGGACCTGGCTTGGGAACCAAACATCATAGGTTCAAACCCCATGTGCTCATTGTCAACATATAAAGTGTAAAAAAAATGTGTTTGTATGATGTGTTGCAGCAACCTAACAAATTCTCTCTCTCACACACACACAAGGAGAATTGTACAAAATGTTGACATGCAGTTTTATGAATAACGTGGAAATGTTATGCCTGCATCATTCAGGAGTTATAGGAAGAGAGAACAAGTGACAAGAGAGACAGAGCAGGAGAGGAAGTGGCGAGAGAGTGAAAGATTTATATTGCCAGCTTATAATGCATAATGATTCTACTATTGTTTACTCCGTTTACTCTCTCCGCAGCTGGCCAATGCAGCCAGTCACAAGCCTTCTGGAGAAGGCTTTGGGACAGGGGGTTTGGAGAACAGGCTGGGGTGAGTTTGTTATCAGACCTCCAAGTGAGTGTTTTATGTTGCACCAAACGGAGAGGGGAAGAGAAAGAGAAAAAAAAGAAAGAGAGAGAAAATTGCAGACAAATAGAGAGAGTGTTAGGTCAGGAGGAGAGACGGGAAAATATGTACAAATAATAGAGGGGGACTGACGGGACCTTCCCAGGGTAGAGAGCAGACTGACTGGACCTTCCCAGGGTAGAGAGCAGACTGACTGGACCTTCCCAGGGTAGAGAGCAGACTGACTGGACCTTCCCATGGTAGAGAGCAGACTGACTGGACCTTCCCATGGTAGAGAGCAGACTGACGGGACCTTCCCATGGTAGAGAGCAGACTGACGGGACCTTCCCATGGTAGAGAGCAGACTGACGGGACCTTCCCATGGTAGAGAGCAGACTGACGGGACCTTCCCAGGGTAGAGAGCAGACTGACTGGACCTTCCCAGGGTAGAGAGCAGACTGACTGGACCTTCCCAGGGTAGAGAGCAGACTGACTGGACCTTCCCATGGTAGAGAGCAGACTGACGGGACCTTCCCAGGGTAGAGAGCAGACTGACTGGACCTTCCCATGGTAGAGAGCAGACTGACGGGACCTTCCCATGGTAGAGAGCAGACTGACTGGACCTTCCCATGGTAGAGAGCAGACTGACTGGACCTTCCCATGGTAGAGAGCAGACTGACGGGACCTTCCCATGGTAGAGAGCAGACTGACTGGACCTTCCCAGGGTAGAGAGCAGACTGACTGGACCTTCCCATGGTAGAGAGCAGACTGACTGGACCTTCCCAGGGTAGAGAGCAGACTGACTGGACCTTCCCATGGTAGAGAGCAGACTGACTGGACCTTCCCATGGTAGAGAGCAGACTGACTGGACCTTCCCAGGGTAGAGAGCAGACTGACGGGACCTTCCCAGGGTAGAGAGCAGACTGACTGGACCTTCCCAGGGTAGAGAGCAGACTGACTGGACCTTCCCATGGTAGAGAGCAGACTGACTGGACCTTCCCAGGGTAGAGAGCAGACTGACTGGACCTTCCCAGGGTAGAGAGCAGACTGACTGGACCTTCCCAGGGTAGAGAGCAGACTGACTGGACCTTCCCATGGTAGAGAGCAGACTGACTGGACCTTCCCAGGGTAGAGAGCAGACTGACTGGACCTTCCCAGGGTAGAGAGCAGACTGACTGGACCTTCCCATGGTAGAGAGCAGACTGACGGGACCTTCCCAGGGTAGAGAGCAGACTGACTGGACCTTCCCATGGTAGAGAGCAGACTGACTGGACCTTCCCATGGTAGAGAGCAGACTGACTGGACCTTCCCATGGTAGAGAGCAGACTGACTGGACCTTCCCATGGTAGATAGCAGACTGACGGGACCTTCCCATGGTAGAGAGCAGACTGACTGGACCTTCCCAGGGTAGAGAGCAGACTGACTGGACCTTCCCATGGTAGAGAGCAGACTGACTGGACCTTCCCAGGGTAGAGAGCAGACTGACTGGACCTTCCCATGGTAGAGAGCAGACTGACTGGACCTTCCCATGGTAGAGAGCAGACTGACTGGACCTTCCCAGGGTAGAGAGCAGACTGACGGGACCTTCCCAGGGTAGAGAGCAGACTGACTGGACCTTCCCATGGTAGAGAGCAGACTGACTGGACCTTCCCATGGTAGAGAGCAGACTGACTGGACCTTCCCAGGGTAGAGAGCAGACTGACTGGACCTTCCCAGGGTAGAGAGCAGACTGACTGGACCTTCCCAGGGTAGAGAGCAGACTGACTGGACCTTCCCATGGTAGAGAGCAGACTGACTGGACCTTCCCAGGGTAGAGAGCAGACTGACTGGACCTTCCCAGGGTAGAGAGCAGACTGACTGGACCTTCCCATGGTAGAGAGCAGACTGACTGGACCTTCCCAGGGTAGAGAGCAGACTGACTGGACCTTCCCAGGGTAGAGAGCAGACTGACTGGACCTTCCCATGGTAGAGAGCAGACTGACTGGACCTTCCCAGGGTAGAGAGCAGACTGACTGGACCTTCCCAGGGTAGAGAGCAGACTGACTGGACCTTCCCATGGTAGAGAGCAGACTGACTGGACCTTCCCATGGTAGAGAGCAGACTGACTGGACCTTCCCATGGTAGAGAGCAGACTGACTGGACCTTCCCATGGTAGAGAGCAGACTGACTGGACCTTCCCATGGTAGAGAGCAGACTGACTGGACCTTCCCAGGGTAGAGAGCAGACTGACTGGACCTTCCCATGGTAGAGAGCAGACTGACTGGATCTTCCCATGGTAGAGAGCAGACTGACTGGACCTTCCCAGGGTAGAGAGCAGACTGACGGGACCTTCCCAGGGTAGAGAGCAGACTGACTGGACCTTCCCATGGTAGAGAGCAGACTGACTGGATCTTCCCATGGTAGAGAGCAGACTGACTGGACCTTCCCAGGGTAGAGAGCAGACTGACGGGACCTTCCCAGGGTAGAGAGCAGACTGACTGGACCTTCCCATGGTAGAGAGCAGACTGACTGGACCTTCCCAGGGTAGAGAGCAGACTGACTGGACCTTCCCAGGGTAGAGAGCAGACTGACTGGACCTTCCCATGGTAGAGAGCAGACTGACTGGACCTTCCCAGGGTAGAGAGCAGACTGACTGGACCTTCCCAGGGTAGAGAGCAGACTGACTGGACCTTCCCATGGTAGAGAGCAGACTGACTGGACCTTCCCATGGTAGAGAGCAGACTGACTGGACCTTCCCATGGTAGAGAGCAGACTGACTGGACCTTCCCATGGTAGAGAGCAGACTGACTGGACCTTCCCATGGTAGAGAGCAGACTGACTGGACCTTCCCAGGGTAGAGAGCAGACTGACTGGACCTTCCCATGGTAGAGAGCAGACTGACTGGACCTTCCCATGGTAGAGAGCAGACTGACTGGACCTTCCCAGGGTAGAGAGCAGACTGACTGGACCTTCCCATGGTAGAGAGCAGACTGACGGGACCTTCCCATGGTAGAGAGCAGACTGACTGGACCTTCCCAGGGTAGAGAGCAGACTGACTGGACCTTCCCAGGGTAGAGAGCAGACTGACTGGACCTTCCCAGGGTAGAGAGCAGACTGACTGGACCTTCCCAGGGTAGAGAGCAGACTGACGGGACCTTCCCAGGGTAGAGAGCAGACTGACTGGACCTTCCCAGGGTAGAGAGCAGACTGACGGGACCTTCCCATGGTAGAGAGCAGACTGACTGGACCTTCCCATGGTAGAGAGCAGACTGACGGGACCTTCCCAGGGTAGAGAGCAGACTGACTGGACCTTCCCAGGGTAGAGAGCAGACTGACTGGACCTTCCCAGGGTAGAGAGCAGACTGACTGGACCTTCCCAGGGTAGAGAGCAGACTGACTGGACCTTCCCAGGGTAGAGAGCAGACTGACGGGACCTTCCCAGGGTAGAGAGCAGACTGACTGGACCTTCCCAGGGTAGAGAGCAGACTGACGGGACCTTCCCAGGGTAGAGAGCAGACTGACGGGACCTTCCCATGGTAGAGAGCAGACTGACTGGACCTTCCCAGGGTAGAGAGCAGACTGACTGGACCTTCCCAGGGTAGAGAGCAGACTGACTGGACCTTCCCAGGGTAGAGAGCAGACTGACGGGACCTTCCCATGGTAGAGAGCAGACTGACTGGACCTTCCCAGGGTAGAGAGCAGACTGACGGGACCTTCCCATGGTAGAGAGCAGACTGACGGGACCTTCCCAGGGTAGAGAGCAGACTGACGGGACCTTCCCAGGGTAGAGAGCAGACTGACGGGACCTTCCCATGGTAGAGAGCAGACTGACGGGACCTTCCCATGGTAGAGAGCAGACTGACTGGACCTTCCCATGGTAGAGAGCAGACTGACTGGACCTTCCCATGGTAGATAGCAGACTGACGGGACCTTCCCAGGGTAGAGAGCAGACTGACGGGACCTTCCCATGGTAGAGAGCAGACTGACGGGACCTTCCCAGGGTAGAGAGCAGACTGACGGGACCTTCCCAGGGTAGAGAGCAGACTGACGGGACCTTCCCATGGTAGAGAGCAGACTGACGGGACCTTCCCAGGGTAGAGAGCAGACTGACGGGACCTTCCCATGGTAGAGAGCAGACTGACGGGACCTTCCCAGGGTAGAGAGCAGACTGACGGGACCTTCCCATGGTAGAGAGCAGACTGACGGGACCTTCCCATGGTAGAGAGCAGACTGACTGGACCTTCCCATGGTAGAGAGCAGACTGACGGGACCTTCCCATGGTAGAGAGCAGACTGACTGGACCTTCCCAGGGTAGAGAGCAGACTGACGGGACCTTCCCATGGTAGAGAGCAGACTGACTGGACCTTCCCAGGGTAGAGAGCAGACTGACTGGACCTTCCCAGGGTAGAGAGCAGACTGACGGGACCTTCCCATGGTAGAGAGCAGACTGACTGGACCTTCCCATGGTAGAGAGCAGACTGACTGGACCTTCCCAGGGTAGAGAGCAGACTGACGGGACCTTCCCATGGTAGAGAGCAGACTGACTGGACCTTCCCAGGGTAGAGAGCAGACTGACTGGACCTTCCCAGGGTAGAGAGCAGACTGACGGGACCTTCCCAGGGTAGAGAGCAGACTGACTGGACCTTCCCAGGGTAGAGAGCAGACTGACTGGACCTTCCCATGGTAGAGAGCAGACTGACTGGACCTTCCCAGGGTAGAGAGCAGACTGACTGGACCTTCCCATGGTAGAGAGCAGACTGACTGGACCTTCCCAGGGTAGAGAGCAGACTGACTGGACCTTCCCAGGGTAGAGAGCAGACTGACTGGACCTTCCCAGGGTAGAGAGCAGACTGACGGGACCTTCCCATGGTAGAGAGCAGACTGACTGGACCTTCCCAGGGTAGAGAGCAGACTGACTGGACCTTCCCAGGGTAGAGAGCAGACTGACTGGACCTTCCCATGGTAGAGAGCAGACTGACGGGACCTTCCCATGGTAGAGAGCAGACTGACTGGACCTTCCCAGGGTAGAGAGCAGACTGACGGGACCTTCCCAGGGTAGAGAGCAGACTGACGGGACCTTCCCATGGTAGAGAGCAGACTGACGGGACCTTCCCATGGTAGAGAGCAGACTGACGGGACCTTCCCATGGTAGAGAGCAGACTGACGGGACCTTCCCAGGGTAGAGAGCAGACTGACGGGACCTTCCCATGGTAGAGAGCAGACTGACGGGACCTTCCCATGGTAGAGAGCAGACTGACGGGACCTTCCCATGGTAGAGAGCAGACTGACGGGACCTTCCCATGGTAGAGAGCAGACTGGCGGGACCTTCCCATGGTAGAGAACAGACTGATGGGACCTTCCCAGGGTAGAGAACAGACTGACGGGACCTTCCCAGGGCAGAGAGCAGACTGGCGGGACCGTACCAGGGCAGAGAGCAGACTGGCGGGACCGTCCCAGGGCAGAGAGCAGACTGGCGAGACCGTCCCAGGCAGAGAGCAGACTGACGGGACCGTCCCAGGGCAGAGAACAGACTGACGGGACCGTCCCAGGGCAGAGAGCAGACTGACGGGACCGTCCCAGGCAGAGAACAGACTGACGGGACCGTCCCAGGCAGAGAACAGACTGATGGGACCGTCCCAGGGCAGAGAACAGACTGACGGGACCGTCCCAGGCAGAGAACAGACTGACGGGACCGTCCCAGGGCAGAGAACAGACTGATGGGACCGTCCCAGGGCAGAGAACAGACTGATGGGACCGTCCCAGGCAGAGAACAGACTGATGGGACCGTCCCAGGGCAGAGAACAGACTGACGGGACCGTCCCAGGGCAGAGAACAGACTGACGGGACCGTCCCAGGGCAGAGAACAGACTGATGGGACCGTCCCAGGGCAGAGAGCAGATTGACAGGAAAAGCAAAATGAGAATAAGCAAAACGAGGGCAAGTAGGCGAGCGAAAGATGAGGAAATAAGGGACTGAAATGATAGAGATAATCAGGGAGGGATGGAAAGAGGAAAAAAGATGGGTTGGATGGAAGAGGGAAAGTGGATTAAAAAAAAAAGTGAGTTAAAAAAAGAGTACCTGGCAGACGCTCACTTTTATCCAGTCAGAGAGATGAAGGAGCAAGATGGGCAAGATGAGAGGGGCATGGATGAATGGAGAGAGAGAAAAAGAGTTAGAGAGAGAGACCGAAGGAGAGAGAGAGAAAGAGAATAGAGAGAGGAGAGCCAGTGAGCAAGCCCTCGGCAATGAGAACAATACAGTGGGATAATGAAGAGGTTCCACTCTGTCACACTCGACATTAGTCCAGCGTCAGCCTGACCCCAAAGTGTCAAGAAGTTAATAGGCTGGATATCACCGGCTCTGGTTGTCACTGCACGCCGCCACAGACTCCATGATCACTTCCATGGCTGCTGTGAATAAATAAAACACTGATACAGGTAATAAATAACACAGAGAGGCGGACAGCATCAGTGCGCACGGCGAGGGGGTGAGCAAGATCAAATCAAATCCAATTTTACTGGTCACATACACATATTTAGCAGATGTTATTGCTGGTGTAGTGAAATGATTGTAAAATAACACACACACACACACACACAAAATACTGCAAAGTTGCTAAGGAGCTAGAAGCAGAGCTGCCATGTATGTTGGAGCCATCTTCCACACCATCTTCTACTAAGTTTACAATGGCTTCGTGTCAGATTTGTTAGGGAGAGTGTGTGCGTGCGTGTGTGCTTCTGTGATGATGTAAGGAGACATGTCAGACAACGGGAGTGTGTGTGTGTTTGTGAGTGTAGGTGAGATCCAGAGGCAAGAGAGTGGGGATTGGATGATGTCATGCAGGTCAATGTGTCAGTGTTGTGTTGCGAGGGCTCAGATATACACAATGCTCCCCTGCTCTTCTCTGTTCAACGTCAGACATACTGTATGCTGACCTGCAAACCCAGGGAGATTAGCTGGGCTTTTCAGATCGCTATGGAATAGTTAGAGGTCAGGGTAGAGGATGGGGAGATTGAATGAAACGACTTCCAAGCACATGATAAATCAAAAACCTTTGATCCACTTCACATTTCTAGATGTCATGTTGCACTGATTTCTGCAAAATTTCAGAGCAGGGATCAATCAACACTAGCTTTCTCTCCCACTCCAGCCCATTGACCCGATCTTCAGGGCCACCAGTCCCCAGAGCCCATTCCCCTTCACCTCAACACACACGTCCACATGTACACATCCTGCCAACTGTCATGACGTTGGCCTCTTTGAGTATAGCAACCCCTTCCCCCTTTCCCTGCCTCCCCCCTTGCCTCCTTCAACTAGGCTGCTGTGGACAGAGGTCGTACATTCCTGAGAAGACCTCATAGACACACAGTTATAGAGAGTAGTTTTCATGGAGACAAAGGAAATCCTTCCACCTCACAGAACGTGAGGTACGAACAAATTTCATGTTCCGGAGAAAGTGTAAAATATCGGTGAAGAATCCAGCTACGAACTGGTCCGTTTGGCACAACTTGGGAATCTCAAGAGAGACAGTGAGGCCACATTACCATAACGCTGTTTATATAATAGACCCAGATATAAGGTTTACATATAATAGTTGTATAAGATGAATGAGTGAGTATGATACTGTTTACACAATTTTACAATGTGATTTTGGACTGTTTAATGGAGGAAAACTCAAAAAGGGAATTGGATTTGAACTAAATCAGAGGACCGCCCCTGAGCCCAGTTAGGGTCAGACATCCTGGACCGCCCCTGAGCCCAGTTAGGGTCAGACATTCTGGACCGCCCCTGAGCCCAGTTAGGGTCAGACATCCTGGACCGCCCCTGAGCCCAGTTAGGGTCAGACATCCTGGACCGCCCCTGAGCCCAGTTAGGGTCAGACATCCTGGACCGCCCCTGAGCCCAGATAGGGTCAGACATCCTGGACCGCCCCTGAGCCCATTTAGGGTCAGACATCCTGGACCGCCCCTGAGCCCAGTTAGGGTCAGACATCCTGGACCGCCCCTGAGCCCAGTTAGGGTCAGACATCCTGGACCGCCCCTGAGCCCAGTTAGGGTCAGACATCCTGGACCGCCCCTGAGCCCAGTTAGGGTCAGACATCCTGGACCGCCCCTGAGCCCAGTTTGGGTCAGACATCCTGGACCGCCCCTGAGCCCAGTTTGGGTCAGACATCCTGGACCGCCCCTGAGCCCAGTTAGGGTCAGACATCCTGGACCGCCCCTGAGCCCAGTTAGGGTCAGACATCCTGGACCGCCCCTGAGCCCAGTTTGGGTCAGACATCCTGGACCGCCCCTGAGCCCAGTTTGGGTCAGACATCCTGGACCGCCCCTGAGCCCAGTTAGGGTCAGACATCCTGGACCGCCCCTGAGCCCAGTTAGGGTCAAACATCCTGGACCGCCCCTGAGCCCAGATAGGGTCAAACATCCTGGACCGCCCCTGAGCCCAGATAGGGTCAGACATCCTGGACCGCCCCTGAACCCAGTTAGGGTCAGACATCCTGGACCGCCCCTGAGCCCAGTTAGGGTCAGACATCCTGGACCGCCCCTGAGCCCAGTTAGGGTCAGACATTCTGGACAGCCCTTTTCTGCCATTCTGAATAAAACCCAACTTTGAGAAATTATCAACAGACCATGTTTTTCTCCATTAGGAGGAGACAAAGGTTGTAGAATCTTTTAACTATACCACGTGGTTAAACTCTTAGACTATCGATAGGGACAGAATGAGAACAAGTCTAATTACTCGTTATTTTAGGAAATTATAACTTTGTAATCGGAATATTTTTCCTTGGTGCCCTGATTTCATAGTTAATTAGTTACGTGATTAATCAGTTGATCGCATAGTAACTAATTACAGAGAATCTTTGCTAAAAACTATCAGTCTTCAGTTAATGATAGTAAAGACATGACACAACCTTTAACTACAACAAGCTGTTCCCTCCACTTATAAGATTTGTCATCTCAAGTCATGATTTGTCATCTCAACACTTGAATTTAACCTGATAATCTAGATGTTTGCATTCTGTTTCCGTTCCCAGGGCTCGTTCAATTTAGTGGAGTCATGTTGTTGCAGTACAGGTGCAAGCAAGCAGAGAGACTGTTGCTGGGCTCTGTTTCTAGCCTTCTAAGTATGGTCCCTATAACATCGTGCTAAAATGAATGGAAGGGGCTACAGGTTTATTTTTTACAAGCAGCAGCAAGTTCCTATCTACAGCAATTAGGAGGATATGAGGCTGACTGACAGCAATGGATCATATCAGCTGGTCCTGGGGGTGAGGGGGTTGGGACAGATTTGGAGATGGGACAGGGAGGCAGGCAAGTAGCAGCCCAGCACACACTCCAGTGCGCTACAGTTAATGGTCCTAATGCATTGGCCGGCAGATAGCGTTCCAGATTAGCCAGGGGACGGACGGTCCTATCTACACTAATTTAATCAGCCTAGCTTCCCCTGGACACTTTTATTAGCATACTCTTTTTACTAATTCACTCCACTGAGAGAGAAGGGAGGGATCCTAGGAAAAGACAGGAGAAGCAGGAGACAAGGGAGGGGGGCACAGAGAGAAAATAATACATGCCTGTGCTCATGCTAAAGGATATGTAAGGATGAAAAATGGATCCTTATATTTATTTATTTAATCAAGGACGGACTCTTTCCTGTAGCTTGGGCTGCAAACTAGAGCCACATACTGCAGCATTTTAACATATTCCACCCTATTCATTTGTCACATCAGGAACATCATGGCCTCATTTGTCAAGTCAGGATCATCATGGCTTCATTTGTCACATCAGGATCATCATGGCTTCATTTGTCAAGTCAGGAACATCATGGCTTCATTTGTCAAGTCAGGAGCATCATGGCCTCATTTGTCAAGTCAGGAGCATCATGGCCTCATTTGTCACGTCAGGAGCATCATGGCCTCATTTGTCACATCAGGAGCATCATGGCTTCATTTGTCAAGTCAGGAACATCATGGCTTCATTTGTCAAGTCAGGAGCATCATGGCCTCATTTGTCACATCAGGAGCATCATGGCTTCATTTGTCAAGTCAGGAGCATCATGGCTTCATTTGTCACATCAGGAGCATCATGGCTTCATTTGTCACGTCAGGAGCATCATGGCTTCATTTGTCAAGTCAGGAGCATCATGGCCTCATTTGTCAAGTCAGGAGCATCATGGCTTCATTTGTCAAGTCAGGAGCATCATGGCTTCATTTGTCACATCAGGAGCATCATGGCTTCATTTGTCACGTCAGGAGCATCATGGCTTCATTTGTCAAGTCAGGAGCATCATGGCCTCATTTGTCAAGTCAGGAGCATCATGGCTTCATTTGTCAAGTCAGGAGCATCATGGCTTCATTTGTCACATCAGGAGCATCATGGCTTCATTTGTCACGTCAGGAGCATCATGGCTTCATTTGTCAAGTCAGGAGCATCATGGCCTCATTTGTCAAGTCAGGAGCATCATGGCTTCATTTGTCAAGTCAGGAGCATCATGGCCTCATTTGTCAAGTCAGGAGCATCATGGCTTCATTTGTCAAGTCAGGAGCATCATGGCTTCATTTGTCAAGTCAGGAACATCATGGCCTCATTTGTCACATCAGAAGGTCTCCCGGAATTCTATCACTTACCCATCTTTCCCTCTCATTTACTTTTATCAGCTCTGTTTGAATAGAGCCTTCAGCAGCCTTGTACTGTTACCAGGCACAAACACATCATCTTCAATATCAAACCCACAACGAAAGAGCTTTTGATTAGTAGTAATTATTGTGCTATACTCAACTGTTAAATTGTAAAGCTATTGTTTTCATCTTTATTGCATTTCTCTTGACTTGTAATCTCTGCTTTCATCTCAACTGAGCTCTTCTTGCCTCGCTGTCCCATTGACAACAAATACCAGTATCATTGTCTTCTTCAATGTCTGCAGTTATATGACTTGTTTTTCATCACTCAAGAACATTCTAGATGTTTTTGCAATCCGCTCCCATTGTGCTCCTGCCATATACAGTAAGTGTATCTGTGGCAGTGATGTTGTATTAAGCTAGAGTAAACATATTCCTTATCTTTTTGCTTCAACAGAAAAACAGCAAGACTTTGTTCACTTGCATAACAAAACCCCCAAAAGCAGGCGAAGTCAGAAGGTACTATTCACAGCCATCTTCTGAAAGCTTTTCACGACTTTGTTTCCCACATTGTAAATTAGATTTCCTACATTACAAACAACTCTGAAATGTCAACATTAGCACATGCTCTTTCTTATAAGATGTGAAATAGCAGTTGATTCACTTGATTGGAGCATAACATTGGTGGGAAATTATATTTCTAAAAGAGGAACAGTTAATTGATACAAGGTTACCATGGGAATATCAAATACTCATTGAACTGCTTGCAAAATGTATTGTTGGGAGAGAGCCCTGGCTAAACTCTAGTGAAAGTGATGAATTCCATCCTTATTAGGATAGGGTAATGTAACTTTCTCTGCTAAGCATTCTATAAGCGTCTCAGCTGGATTTGAGTAATTTCAGGTCAGGGTTCATTAAATGAGTAGTAATCCCAAGACATCATTTGCTCGGGAAAACTATTAGTATACATTATGAATGTTTACACAGCCTTCAGTGTCCTAGATTATTCAACAATCGTTGTGATTCGGTAATGCGAAAATTCATTATGTGCCATCTCAAAGCTGTTTAGTTAAACATCCAAAATGATCTTCCAAGAATCTGGGCAGGGTTTAAGAAGTTCAAGAATGATGACTACTCTCCCACCCTTCTCCTCACCCTGCTCTGCGCTCTCTTTTTCTCTTCTCTCTCCCCAATTCAAGGGGCTTTATTGGCATGTGAAATGTATGTTAACATTGCCAAAGCAAGTGAAGTAAATAATATACAAAAGTGAAATAAACAATAAAAATGAACCGTAAACATTACACTCACAGGTCCAAAAGAATAAAGACATTACAAATGTCATTTTATGTATACCCATTCCTCCTTGCAAAACAGCTCGAGCTCAGTGAGGTTGGATGGAGAGTATTTGTGAACAGCAGTTTTCAGTTCTTTCCACAGATTCTCGATTGGATTCAGGTCTGGACTTTGACTTGGCCATTCTAACACCTGGATATGTTTATTTTTGAACCATTCCATTGTAGATTTTGCTTTATGTTTTGGATCATTGTCTTGTTGGAAGACAAATCTCCGTCCCAGTCTCAGGTCTTTTGCAGACTCCATCCGGTTTTATTCCAGAATGGTCCTGTATTTGGCTCCATCCATCTTCCCATCAATTTTAACCATCTTCCCGGTCCCTGCTGAAGAAAAGCAGGCCCAAACCATGATGCTGCCACCACCATGTTTGACATTGGGGATGGTGTGTTCAGGGTGTTGCTTTTACGCTAAACATAACATAACAACGTTTTGCATTGTTGCCAAATTTTGGTTTCATCTGACCAGAGCACCTTCTTCCACATGTTTGGTGTGTCTCCCAGGTGGCTTGTGGCAAACTTTAAACAACACTTTTTATGGATATCTTTAAGAAATCGCTTTCTTCTTGCCAATCTTCCATAAAGGCCAGATTTGTGCAATATAAGACTGATTGTTGTCCTATGGACAGAATCTCCCACCTCAGCTGTAGATCTCTGCAGTTCATCCAGAATGATCATGGGCCTCTTGGCTGCATCTCTGATCAGTCTTCTCCTTGTATGAGCTGAAAGTTTAGACCAGTTCTTGGTAGATTTGCAGTGGTCTGATACTCCTTCCATTTCAATATTATCGCTTGCACGGTGCTCCTTGGGATGTTTAAAGCTTGGGAAATCTTTTTGTATCCAAATCCGGCTTTAAACTTCTTCACAACAGTATCTCGGACCTGCCTGGTTTGTTCCTTGTTCTTCATGATGCTCTCTGCGCTTTTAACGGACCTCTGAGACTATCAAAGTGCAGGAGGTTAGGAAGTGCAGCTCAGTTTCCACCTCATTTTGTGGGCAGTGTGCAGGTCTGTGTCACGCCCTGACCTTAGAGATCCTTTAAATTCTCTATTTGGTAGGTCAGGGTGTGACTAGGGTGGGAATTCTATGTTTATATTTCTTTGTTGGCCCGAGTATGGTTCCCAATCAGAGGCAGCTGTCTATCGTTGTCTCTGGTTGGGGATCATATTTAGGCAGCCCTTTTCCCCACCTTCTGTTGTGGGAACTTGTCTTTGTGTGTTGCATGTGTTGCACTCCTAGCTTTACGTTCGTTGAGTTTATTGTTTTTTGGTGGAACATTTAATATTAAAGAAAATGTACGCCTACCACGCTGCACCTTGGTCTTCAATTAAAAACAGACATTACAGTCTGCCTTCGGCTGCCTTTGTCAATAGCAAGGCTATGCTCACTGAGTCTGTACATAGTCAAAGCTTCCCTTAATTTTGGGTTAGTCACAGTGGTCAGGTATTCTGCCACTGTGCACTCTCTGTTTAGGGCCAAATAGCGTTCTAGTTTGCTCTGTTTAATTCTTTCCAATGTGTCAAGTAATTATCTTTTTGTTTTCTCATGATTTGGTTGGGTCTAACTGTGTTGCTGTCCTGGGGCTCTATTTGTGTTTGTGAACAGAGCCCCAGGACCAGCTTGCTTAGGGGACTATTCTCCAGGTTCATCTCTCTGTAGTTGATGGCTTTGTTATGGAAGGTTTGGGAATCGCTTCCTTTTAGGTGGTTGTAAGCTCTTTTAGGCTCTTTTCTGGATTTTGATCATTAGTGGGTATCAGCCTAATTCTGCTCTGCATGCATTATTTGGTGTTTCTGTATGCAGAGTCTCAATTTGGTATTTGTCCCATTTAGTGAATTCTTGGTTGGTGAGCGGACCCCAGACCTCAAAACCATAAAGAGTAATAGGTTCTATAACTGATTCAAGTATTTTTGTGAGAGTGTTGTCAGGAGGGCTATCAGGGTGGCTGACAGGTGGGTGCTCAGATGGGGTGAGATCCCCTGGGTTTTGGGTTTTTCATTTGTCTGTCCCGCTGTGATGTCGATGTTGTCAGGGTCTGGGTTGGACAGTTCTGCTGTGGTATCGAGACTTTTGTCGGGAGCTGAGGTGGGCTGTTCTGCTGGCTTCTCTGTAGGGGCGGCCACCTCTCTAGTGGGTTGTTCTCTGTCACACACCATCCCCCTCACTCTCTCCTCCAGCAGTCTGATCCTCTCCTCTAGTGCTCTGTACTTCTCCTGCTTCTGCTTTTTCTCCTGTTGAAGTTGTCTCACCAGTCCAGAGTTCAGATATGTCTCTATCCACCTCCAGCTCTGGGTTTGTACTGACTGGAGTGTGATCACCTGCTGATCCAGCTCAACCTACTTTACCTCCAGCTGGGTAACTGTATCCTTCATTTCAATGAGGGAGTAGTACTCTGTGCTGGGAGGTTCACTTTCCACTTGGGGTTGCTCATCTGTGGGGTTACATAATGAAGAGGTCTGGTCTGACCCGCTCGGGGTGGGGGTATCTTTCTCAAGGGAGAGCTTCTCCTGCTGAGCTAATTCTTTGATTAGGTGAATTAGGTGAAGTCTAGCTGAAACTGTTTGGGGTTGCCCTGTACCAATACTGTTCCAGACTTATATTAGCTGACTCAGAGTCCTCGTTGTCTAGTATCCTGAGTTTCCACCTCTCGGTAACACCCCCTAATATAGCACTGTGCCATGCCAGGGGATCGTCTGTGTGGAAGATGAAGTTGCTGATGTTCCCATTTTTACAATAGTCAGCCAAAAGTGTCTCTTGATTTTCCATAAGGAGCTTCATTTTGTGATCTTTTCTTGCCTTATCATTCTTTACATACACAGGGTACTGTATTTTAATTACCTCTGAACAGTGGGAGGCAGCTTCTAAGGCCTCTCCATTTGGTTGGAGTAGACTGTTCGTCTCTCCTGCCATTGTTGGGCTAAAGGGCTTTGAATATAATAATAATAACACCTCTCACTTGACACGTCAGTGCTAATTGAAGCTGTATCAAGCTTGGCAGACTGAATTTAGCATTCAGTCCTTATAAAGTAATGTAATGTATTTTTCTTCTTGGCTTTTGGAAATAAAATATAGCTTAAGACTAAACATTACTCACTCAGTTCCAGGTTGGATGGTGTTTTCAGGTTTCTGTTGTTTTCCAGAGCATTTGCTGTATAGCTTTGGAATAATAATATTTGGTAGTTGTAAACCTTCCAGGTGATTCTGTAATTCCGTACAAAATCAGGTTGTAGGTTTTGAGTTTTGATTTGGAGTGAAGGTTATGTTGTACAGGGTAGCATCCTGTATCTCTCTCAATTCAATTAAATTCAAGGGGCTTTATTGGCATGGGAAACATATGTTAACATTGCCAAAGCAAGTGAAGTAGATAATATACAAAAGTTAAATAAACAGTAATCTCTCTCTTTCTCTCTGTCTCTATCGTCGTATCTCTGTCTTGATCTCTCTCTCTCTCTCTCTCTCTCTCTCTCTCTCTCTCTCTCTCTCTCTCTCTATATATATATATATATATATATATATATATATATATATATATATATATATATATATATATATATATATATATATATTGTTACGGGTGTGTACTGTAGGCAAAGTCAGGTGCAGGAGAGCAGAGTGTAGTTAACAGGTGCACTTTTTATGTGTATGTGTATATATATATATCTATATGTATATATGGATATGTGGATAGAGCCAAAGAGAGGATGGGCAGGGGACAGAAGGATGACTACTCTCCCACCCTTCTCCTCACCCTGCTCTGCTCTCTCTCATTCTCTATCTCTACTCTATTATCTCTATCTCTATTATCTCTCTCTTTCTCATTCTCTATTATGTCTCTCTCATTCTCTCTCTCTGTCCGGCTGCTCCCTGGCCTTGGGGCTCCTCAGTACACCTGATTGGTTACATCTGTTTGGGAATTAAGTTCAAGTGGAATGTCATGCTGCTAGACTCACACTGTCATACACACAAGACCCAGTGAGTTACATACAATATGAAATGACCAAAGACTTGGTTTAATTAAATCTGAGGGGAAAGGTTGGTTCTTTCACATAAAAATTGGGATGAGCTGACTGATTTAATGTAATGTATAACCAGGATTTATTCCTTGATTCCTTATTTTAACCACCAGACAACCTCTAAGCTACATGGCCATCTGTGAGCAACCTATCAAAACCCACAGTCCTCAACAAGGGACCAAAACAAGGGATTGTATCACATTACAGGAAATAATAACCTTGGGGTAAAACAGGGTGTTGACTGAGCTATTCCATATGTGAGATGCATTTACTGGAAAGGTTCATGTATTATATCAGTGAGATACTCCATTGATACCGAACCCCCATCATATTTTTAATTTTAGGTTTACCATTGGATGTTTTTCCCTGTTAAAACTCAATCACACTTCTCCTGCAACGACACCCCATCCAACCAACCCCCCACTTGTCCCAGGGGGCACATGAATCACATGCCCTAAATACGGCCCCCTTCCCTCCATGCCACCCTCTCTGGATGCCTCCATGCATAGACATTAAACATCTGTCTCAGTCGTTATCCCCAGCCTGACACCTCTCTGGAATGTCGACTACCTCTCACCAAGTGGGTGTGTGTCATGATTTACATTTGCGTGTATACTCTTCAAAATAAAATGTCTACAACCACACAATGGAACAGAGACAAGTGTTGTGTTTGGAAACAATAGTTCGGTCGGTCGGTAAATCAGTCAGTCAGTCGGTCAGTCAGTGTGCAGGCCAGGCTCGGGCTCTGTCTCTGTGGGGCAGCCAGGGGCTCAGGTGGTGGCTGCCCTAATGAGGCCAAGCTTTTGGCTGCTATCCTCAGTCCAACGTGACGACATCATCACAGCCTCATTACAGGGTCCTGCAACACGGCCTCTCAGGTCTGGCTGAGACGGGCTGTGCTGATACAGTAGGATCTCACACACTCATACACAAACACATTGACAATGCTCAGAGACGTGGTGGCATAGAATATACGGTATACTTTGTGCCCTCTCCCCCCACACTGCCAGATGAGAAGAGCGGAGGATACAGAGCTGCAGAGCTGTGAGGACGGGAAGAGAAATTGGATCTAAAAATGAAAGAGAATTGGGAGGTGTAATAAAGGCGAGTACAACTGGGAGATACTGTGAGAAAGGTGGAGGTGGCAGGGGAGGTTACCTCTGTGTACACAGCTTTAGGACCCATGGTGCAGGGCTCTGTGGAGCACATCAGAGAGCAGGGCACATCAGTGGCACACTGTCCCTTTTAATTACGCAGCAATCTGTCTCAGCAACTCCTTCACGCAGTTCACTGCTCTACCTGCAGGGCACAAGTGTGTGTGTGTTTGTGTGAGATAGAAGGATAAATAGAGAGAGAAAGAGAGGGGAGGAAGGGAAGGGAAGGAGGAAGCGGAAGGGAGGAGGAGGATAGGAAGGAAGGAAGGAAGAGATGGGGCATATAACCTGTCTTATTGTGCCTCTTTCAACCTGCTCAGTGAGCCATGTGGTTGCATTTGTAAACTCTCTGGCAATACTTGATTACCTTGTCAGTCTATTAAAATGGCTTTTGAACTGGAGGGGAGGGGAGGGGAGGGGAGGGGAGGGGAGGGAGAGAGAGAGAGAGAGACAGGTGAAAAAACTCGAAACAGAGAAAAAGGGTGTGCTCTGCTCTCTGCTTTTTTTTATATGTCTATAGAGAGATAGCCAATGGCCAATACAAATGTGTCTATTGAGAGATAGCCAGTAGCCAATACAAATGTGTCTATCGATAGATAGCCAGTAGCCAATACAAATGTGTCTATCGATAGATAGCCAGTAACCAATACAAATGTGTCTATCGAGAGATAGCCAGTAGCCAATACAAATGTGTCTATAGAGAGATAGCCAGTAGCCAATACAAATGTGTCTAGAGAGAGAGAGCCAATAGCCAATACAAATGTGTCCATAGCAGTGGCAATTTTAGCATGGAAATCTTGGTGGGGCAAAAAAGTGGGACACATGGCAGCAAAGCCACAACATAACACTAAACAATACATTAATAGCACTATAACGGTGACAAAATGTGCCCACAAACTGTTCTACATAAAACTGTCCCAACAGCAGTCCCAACACCTTACCACTGCTACACCTGGCTTTCAGCGGAGCCTTGTCTGGAAGTGAAACAGTTCATTCAGCCTCATTTAGGCATTTAAAAAAACATAGCTGATATGGCTGACTTGCTTAAACAAATGTGGTTTCTACTGACAATTGAGATGTACAAACTATGGCATAAGGGGACGACAAGCGGATAAGAGGCAATCCGTCATTTCAATTAAGACATTAATGCGACGACGGACGTAGTCAATATAACTATTTGTTCAGCACTTTTGAAATGTACAGCAACATAATTCAGAACATGGGTTGTTCTTACAGTGTGCTGCTATCAGTAGCACTGTCAAAGCTGTACAAAAAAAGTTTGCAAACAAGCACACACTGGCCACGAACGATGTGTTTACAAAACCGCGTTGGTGAAAATAGTCCAAATGATTAGGGTGAGGCACATGAGCTACTAATATCTTACTACACAACACACACTTAGTATTACTTTCTGAGCTACAGTATACATATCTTCCTGGCATTATTACATCATTTATGAGGCAGCATAAGACATTTTTGGACTCACTTTGTTGTGATGTGCTTGAACAGGAAGGTGGTGCGGCGGTCCTTCGGGGGCAAGTTTTGTCATCAAAGAGAAAGATGCCGGACTTACAATTCCGAGTTGAATGACCGTTCAAAAGGTATTTTCCCATTTTGAGCTGTTTATTCCCGGCTTCCCAACTGCAACGCTTGCAGTTCGCCACTGTCACCAATTCCTTACAAACTACTCATTGTTGAAATTGCGATCTCCAAATTGTTGTGTAATGTTTATGTCCAACGGCCAATGAGCACCGATATGTTTTATCTATATTTTCTCTTCATTATTTATCTTCATATGACAAGGATTTTAAAAATGTTTACCTTTATTTAACTTGGCAAGTCAGTTAAGAACAAATTATTATTTTCAATGACAGCCTAGGAACAGTGGGTTAACTGCCTTGTTCAGGGGCAGAATGACTGATTTTTACCATGTCAGCTCAGGGATTCGATTTTGCAATCTTTCGGTTACTAGTCCAACACGGTAACCACTAGGCTACCTGCCGCCCCGATTAAAAATGATTTGCCAGCAGACTTAATTCATGATGATGACTGCTAGCTAAGATTGTGAAAGTAAGTTGACATGATCAGTCCAATCAAAACATATAAGTGATTTGATGTCATTTCTGTGGCCAATGACCTTGAGCCTTCTTGGAAGGGCACTTCTAATGTGGCAGCACCCAAAGGGCTCACATTCTTGATGTCTACCCTTACTAAAGGCGGGTGACATAGTGTCCCCATGAGTGACAGAATACTGAGCTAATCACGGTGCAATACTGAGCCAATCACGGTGAAATGCTCCTATTTTCTGCTGGCCTGTCCCACCACCACAGAAAGCACTGAGCTAAGCTGGAACACCTGTATTTTGGAGCTGCCTGTTTGTATGCGGCTTTATTAACTCAATTATATATTCCTTTTTTTGACATTGTTTGCAAACTGATATATGACACGTATTAATGCCAAAATAACATGCAAAACAGGGAAGCCCCCCCCCAAAAAATACATAAACATATATTTTTCAAAAAGCCCCACCTGCCCTGAATGACGGGTCACCACTGGTCTGTGGAGAGATAGGCAATAAAAATTCCCACAAAAAGATAGCCAATAGCCACTACAAATGTGTCTGTAGAGATAACCAATAGCCAATAAAAAGGGTTGCATGCACATGCAGCACAACATATTTAATAATTAGTAGGTCTAGCAAACATGTCAGTCACTCTTTCTTTCTTTCTTTCTTTCTTTCTTTCTTTCTTTCTTTCTTTCTTTCTTTCTTTCTTTCTTTCTTTCTTTCTGTACAAGGGTAGAGTAGTATGGTCCCAGCTGTTGTCTGTCCTCCCCAGCTCTCCCAGAGGAGGCTCCCAGGTAGAACCATGCCGCTGCCACATGCCCCAACCCCAGGATCTGTGCTCCACATAGCAAACTACAGATTAGCAGCATGAGACACAATGGGCAAAGCACACTCATACAAGCTGTTATCATAGCAACAGTCTGTTCAGAAAGTGACAACAGCAAGGATATTTTGCGTCATGTTTGCGCCTAAATGCATTATGATCTCGTTCAGTCAGCAATGTTGAGATGGCAAGTTGTGAAGGGACAATTCATATGCACAATGCTGAAGGCACAGCATGAACAGGCACAACAGGAGTATGTGTACCTTGCCATTTAAGCTCTCTGTCCTCAATGCAAGGTCCAATCAATGTGCCAAGGCACATGTACTGGCACATTGATATCCCCTTGATTTGAGGACAGTTGTGCCTGTCAGATGCTTGCCACTGTGAATTTTACATATGAATTGGCCCTTCACAACCTGCCATTTCAACATGTCTGGGACATAATGGTTAGTGTAGAGGGTAAACTGGTATTTTGTGAGTGATACCTCAATTGCTTGCTGTTTGTCAGTAGCTAGGTGACATCCAATTGGTGACACATTTTAATGCAAATATTCTAAAATCTGCATAAATAAAATATGTGCATTTTTCCACCAGAGATGTGTTTCCATTAAATTGACCTGTTGTCTATAAAAGTATGTGCTTGATGACATGGTCCACATAAAAATGACTTTTGCGGTTCAATTCAAATGTACTGAATTAAACATATAAGTTAACTGGGTTTCCATCGCATTTTCAGCTACATTGATGGTTTTGTCATAAAACATTTAGCATCATATAACTAATGTTTCTATTCTGGTATTGACATGTGGGCTCTAGACAACAGTTTGTAGATGCAGTGCATGTGTAGCCAACATGTTGAGATTATTATGGACAAAGATGTTTTATTTGTCAAATGGCAGCCAAGCATCGATCATCATAAGACCCTCGATATTTATTGGAAAGGTGCATCAAGCTCATCACAGCACTTTCACCACCCTGTGAAGTTCATCATAATGTATTTAACCTGTAGCCTAATAAAAGGCATGCTTTCCCAAATCCCAGTGGGAGAACCATACATGTCATCCCGTGACTCAAAACGTACTTTGATATTATCAACATTTGTCCATAACATCGTTTGATTTGTCAACATTTGGAAAGTTTACAGACAAATGTGCTGTTTCCATCAGGCCTGTCATAATTTGTTTTATTCCACATACTGGAAACCTAATTAGCTGTCTTGACAGTACTGTAGCAAAATGCATCGTGTTCTGTGGTACAGGCTGCCACCCTCTGGATAAATTCTGAACTGCATTGTAGTTGATTTCCATCTCACTTAAAAATATTTAGGTAGCCTATTCTTAGAAGACTTCAAGTCATTTCTAAAACTTTGTTACATTGTAAAGAATAATTTCAGGTAAACAGCTGAAAAGCTATTAAATATCGAAAAATATCTATAAATCGAATAGCTCTAATGCTGTCCAATCGCGACTTGTGTTTTTATGACGTACAATCAAGGTATGAAAAATGGCGGCCTTGTGTAGTGAGTTTGGCGATTTAGTTCAAATAAAAAAACAGCTGATCTCTATGATATCGCTTTGTAAAGAAAGGGGACTTGTACATAGCGTGAAATGGTAAGAAGCTCTATTCCTGATGTTATGATCATTGTATTTATTTCAGTGAAGAATAGCTTCAGTTGGTGAACTCATAGTGGTTAGCTTGCTAATGCTAACGATTAACTTGCAAGTTGTCAAATCTTGCCTATTTTTTTCAGACCGGTTCAGGCTCTTATTTTCTTAATACAGGTTCATATTGAAGTTGATACAACATTGCGTTAACTACGTCAGTGATATCACCGATGGTTGTGACATTTTTTATTTTAGGGCTTCAGAGTTGGCATTTGCCTTGGACCCCCTTCCCAAGAATGAATTACCTCCATCGGCAACTTTTACTGAGGTTTGTGGCTAAAGATAATTTTTCCTTGTTAATGCATGAACATGTTGCTTATGTTTTTGAATTGGAGGCCATTTGAGTGATATGTACAATCGCTGTTACCTCTCTTTCATCCTGGTTGTAGGAGGATGCTCAGGACATGGATGCTCTTGGCCTGGCCAAGTCCTACTTTGACCTGAAAGAGTATGACCGTGCTGCCTACTTCCTTCGCGGCTGCCGCAGCCAGAAAGCATACTTCCTGTACATGTACTCTCGCTATCTGGTGAGCTGGTGTTTCAGCAATCACAGCAACATCACCTCTAGAAATCTAGTTGTCACAATGGGAATAGAGACAATACAATTGTCCTGAATACTTGGAACTCCTCAATGGGGGCCATCCAATGTAGCCTGTCATTTAAGGGATGTTGTCAAATTCTGACACTCATCTGTTTCCAGTCTGGAGAAAAGAAGAAAGACGATGAGACTGTGGACAGCTTGGGTGAGGAGCTAAGCTTTCTTTGACACCAAAATCAAATGGTAATATATGCCATTTAGCAGACGCTTTTATCCAAAGCGACTTACAGTCATGTGTGCATACATTCTACGTATGGGTGGTCCCGGGAATCGAACCCACTACCCTGGCGTTACAAGCGCCCTGCTCTACCAACTGTGCTACAGAGTTCAATGCCTTGATTGGTTGTTTTTGCCTGCTGTGATTGGCTGCAGGGCCTCTGGAGAAAGGTCAGGTGCGTAACGAGGCTCTGCGGGAGCTGAGGGTGGAGCTGAGTAAGAAGCACAGTGCTGGAGAGCTGGACGGATTCACTCTGTACCTGTAAGCACCTCGCACTATCACACACACTCAAATCAAAATAAAATGTTATTTGTCACATGTGCTGCCCTTACAGTGAAATGCTTACTTTACAAGCCCTTAACCAACAATGCTTTAAAAAGTAAGTGTTAAGAAAATGAAAGTAACCAATAATTAAACAGCAGCAGTAAAATAACAAGGGAGGCTATACCAGTACAATGTGTGGGGGCACCGGTTAGTTGAGATAATATGCGTTAAAGTGACTATGCATAGATTATAAACAGAGAGTAGCAGCAGAGTAAAAGAGGGGTCTGGTTAGACCTTTGATTAGCTGTTCAGGAGTCTTATGGCTTGAGGTGTAGAAGCTGTTAAGAAGCCTTTTGGAGCTTGACTTGTCGCTCCGGTACCGCTTGCCATGGGGTAGGAGAGAGAACAGTCTGACTAGGGTGGCTGGAGTATTTGACAATTTTTAGGGCCTTCCTCTGACACTGCATGATATTGAGGTCCTGGATGGCAGGAAGCTTGGCCCCAGTGATGTACTGGGCCGTAGACACAACCCTCTGTAGTGGCTTGCAGTCAGAGGCCGAGTAGTTTCCATACCAGGCAGTGATGCAACCCGTCAGGATGCTCTCGATGGTGCAGCTGAGGATCTGAGGACCCATATACAACCTTTGCAGTCCCCTGAGGGGGAATAGGCCTTGTCGTGCCCTCTTCACAACTATCTTAGTGTGTTTGGACCATGATAGTTTGTTGGTGATGTGAACACTTGAAACTTGAAACTCTCAACCTGCTCCACTACAGCCCCACCAATGAGCTTTGGGGCGTGCTCGGTCCTCTTTTTCCTGTAGTCCACAATCATCTCCTTTGTCTTGATCACATTGAGGGAGAGGTTGTTGTCCTGGCACCACATGACCAGGTCTTTGACCTCCCCCATATACGTGTACAGTGAGTCTTTAACCTCACAAACCTGCGCGTGTGTGCAGGTATGGGGTGGTTCTGCGGAAGCTGGATCTACTGAAGGAGGCGGTAAATGTGTTTGTGGAGGCGACCCATGCCCTACCTCTACACTGGGGTGCGTGGCTGGAGCTCTGTAACCTCATCACCAACATTGACATGGTAATACTCACACACAACTCACACAGATAATTTCTCCTCTGTACCCACTACAGTGGTTCCCAGATCTACTGGACTACATTGCATGTCAATGAACTTATAGAATATTACAATTATATACTTGTGGCTCCTCTTGTCAGCTGAAGTCCCTGTCTCTGCCAGACTGCTGGATCAGAGACTTCTTCATAGCCCACATGTACACAGAGCTGCAGATGATCAAAGAGGCCCTGCAGAAATACCAGAGTCTGATTGAGTCCGGCTTCTCCAAGAGCACGTATATCGTCTCTCAGATTGCTGTGGCCTACCACAACATCCGAGGTCTGTCAAGTCAATAAAGTAATATGAAGAAACATTCTGCTAGGTATTTTCTTTCCACTATTCAGTCTCATACCTATGCTTTTCTTTGTCCTAGATATTGACCAGGCTCTGGCTCTGTTCAATGATTTGCGGGAGCAGGATCCCTTTCGCATTGAGAACATGGACACGTTCTCCAACCTGCTATACGTCCGTGTGAGACCCCACTTTATTGACTGTCTCCATCTGTCGGGCTCTGTCTTTATGAACATGTCTGACTGTCTGTTGTGTTTCCACAGAGCATGAAGCCAGAGCTCAGCTACCTGGCCCACAACCTGGTGGGGATAGACAAGTACAGGGTAGAAACCTGCTGTGTCATCGGTAAGGACTCTGGCACTACACAGCTAAACAGGACTGGGAAAAAAAAGCAGGTCGGAAAACCACACCTCTTCTCAAGTCAAAGCCGGACATAAACCCCCAGAACTCTTTACTATGTTCAGTAATCACAGACAGACCTTTCAAGACTTAAGAAGTACAACCAACTCTACCTACAAGTGATATGTAATGTTTCTAATGAGTGCATGCTGTCTGTGTGTGTAGGGAACTACTACAGCCTGCGGTCGCAGCATGAAAAGGCAGCCCTGTACTTCCAGAGGGCTCTGAAGCTGAACCCTCGCTGCCTGGGGGCCTGGACTCTGATGGGACACGAGTACATGGAGATGAAGAACACCTCCGCTGCCATCCAGGCCTACAGGTCAGACTGACCCTCCACTATGGCCCGCTGCCCCAGGCCTACATGTCAGACTGACCCTCCATTATGGCCCGCTGCCATCCAGGCCTACAGGTCAGACTGACACTCCACTATGGCCCGCTGCCATCCAGGCCTACAGGTCAGACTGACACTCCACTATGACCCACTGCCATCCAGGCCTACAGGTCAGACTGACACTCCACTATGGCCCGCTGCCATCCAGGCCTACAGGTCAGACTGACCCTCCACTATGGCCCGCTGCCCCAGGCCTACATGTCAGACTGACCCTCCACTATGGCCCGCTGCCATCCAGGCCTACATGTCAGACTGACCCTCCACTATGGCCCGCTGCCATCCAGGCCTACATGTCAGACTGACCCTCCACTATGGCCCGCTGCCATCCAGGCCTACATGTCAGACTGACACTCCACTATGGCCCGCTGCCATCCAGGCCTACATGTCAGACTGACCCTCCACTATGGCCCGCTGCCATCCAGGCCTACATGTCAGACTGACCCTCCACTATGGCCCGCTGCCATCCAGGCCTACATGTCAGACTGACCCTCCACTATGGCCCGCTGCCATCCAGGCCTACATGTCAGACTGACCCTCCACTATGGCCCGCTGCCATCCAGGCCTACATGTCAGACTGACCCTCCACTATGGCCCGCTGCCATCCAGGCCTACATGTCAGACTGACACTCCACTATGGCCCGCTGCCATCCAGGCCTACATGTCAGACTGACACTCCACTATGGCCCGCTGCCATCCAGGCCTACATGTCAGACTGACACTCCACTATGGCCCGCTGCCATCCAGGCCTACATGTCAGACTGACACTCCACTATGGCCTGCTGCCATCCAGGCCTACATGTCAGACTGACACTCCACTATGGCCCGCTGCCATCCAGGCCTACATGTCAGACTGACACTCCACTATGGCCCGCTGCCATCCAGGCCTACATGTCAGACTGACACTCTACTATGGCCCGCTGCCATCCAGGCCTACAGGTCAGACTGACACTCTACTATGGCCCGCTGCCATCCAGGCCTACATGTCAGACTGACACTCCACTATGGCATGGCTTAGAGCTGGGACAATAAACCAAAAAATTATGGATACTGACCGACCCAGTGATTTATCGTGGACATTTTTACTGATATCGATAGTAACGATAAGTCGTTTTTACTTGAGAAATGTGAAGTTTGCTCGGGCTATTTCAAACAATTTATAGCTACAACATTCAAAATAGTAGATGTTTTAAGGGAAATATAAAGAAATAACTGGTGCACACCACACTGGTATTCCTGATTCTATGGGTCTGAGAGAGTTGTGCTCCACGGTTTTCTATTTCTGTGTATGTTTTCTTTGTTGATCAGGCACGCTATAGAGGTGAACAAACGAGACTACCGTGCCTGGTATGGCCTGGGACAGACCTATGAGATCCTCAAGATGCCATTCTATTGTCTTTACTACTATCGAAAGGCCCACCAGCTCAGGTGTGTGTTTGAGTAAAAACCAAGGTAGAGGGTTCTGTTGTCAGTGGGTGCTTGGTATCATGTAGTAAAGTCTATTACCAAATCCTTACATACTGTAGTGTGAATGACGTGTCACCTGTGTCCCTCAGGCCCAATGACTCTCGTATGCTGGTTGCTTTGGGAGAGAGCTACGAGAAACTCTCACAGCACGTCGAGGCAAAGAAGGTTAGCAAACAGCAGCATTCTCTCTGCCATTGTTTTTAATGTTCCTGTAGATTTGAATGTAATATTTGAACCACTGCTGTGATCTGTCATGAAGTTCTCTTCTTCCTTTTTGTCCAGTGTTACTGGAGGGCGTACTCTGTGGGGGACGTGGAGAGAATGGCTCTACTGAAACTGGCAAAGTATGGACATCAAAGCATGTATATGTGTGGTTCACTTAATGCTGTGTTGAGACTTCTATATTCCCTAATACATATGTATGTTGACAGACTTCACGAGCAGCTTAATGAGTCTGACGATGCGGCCCAGTGTTACATCATCTACATCCAAGACATCTTCTCCTGTGGGGTGAGCAACCCAACTCTGTGTTATATTTTTTATATATTTATACATGCATGCATGCATACATACATACATACATACATACATACATACATACATACATACAGTGGGGCAAAAAAGTATTTAGTCAGCCACCAATTGTGCAAGTTCTCCCACTTAAAAATATGAGAGAGGCCTGTAATTTTCATCATAGGTACACTTCAACTATGACAGACAAATTGAGAATTTTTTTAAAAACGATTTTTAAATGAATTTATTTGCAAGTTATGGTGGAAAATAAGTATTTGGACACCTACAAACAAGCAAGATTTCTGGCTCTCACAGACCTGTAACTTCTTCTTTAAGAGGCTCCTCTGTCCTCCACTCGTTACCTGTATTAATGGCACCTGTTTGAACTTATCAGTATAAAAAGACACCTGTCCACAACCTCAAACAGTCACACTCCAAACTCCACTATGGCCAAGACCAAAGAGCTGTCAAAGGACACCAGAAACAAAAATTGTAGACCTGCACCAGGCTGGGAAGACTGAATCTGCAATAGGTAAGCAGCTTGGTTTGAAGAAATCAACTGTGGGAGCAATTATTAGGAAATGGAAGACATACAAGACCACTGATAATCTCCCTCGATCTGGGGCTCCACGCAAGATCTCTGACCTGCAGAGAGCTGGGACCAAAGTAACAAAGCCTACCATCATAACACACTACGCCACCAGGGACTCAAATCCTGCAGTGCCAGACATGTCCCCCTGCTTAAGCCAGTACATGTCCAGGCCCGAAGGAGTGGCTTCGTAAGAAGCATTTCAAGGTCCTGGAGTGGCCTAGCCAGTCTCCAGATCTCAACCCCATAGAAAATCTTTGGAGGGAGTTGAAAGTCCACGTTGCCCAGCAACAGCCACAAAACATCACTGCTCTAGAGGAGATTTGCATGGAGGAATGGCCAAAATACCAGCAACAGTGTGTGAAAACCTTGTGAAGACCTCCGTCATTGCCAACAAAGAAATACTTATTTTCCACCATAATTTGCAAATAAATTCATTAAAAATCCTACAATGTGATTTTCTGGATTTTTTTTCTCTCATTTTGTCCGTCATAGTTGATCTGTACCTATGATGAAAATTATAGGCCTCATCTTTTTAAGTGGGAGAACTTGCACAATTGGTGGCTGACTAAATACTTTTTTGCCCCACTGTATATATACTATATTATATATATTTTTTAAATCAAACACGCATTACCAGTCAAACGTTTGGATACAGCTACTCATTCAAGGGTTTTTCTTTATTTTTATGATTTTCTACATTGTAGAATAATAGTGAAGACATAAACTAAGAAATAACACAGAAGGAATCAAGTAGTAACCAAAAAAGTGTTAAACAACTCAAAATCATTAATATTCTTCAAAGTAGCCTTGATGACAGCTTTGCACACTCTTGGCATTCTCTCAACCAGCTTCATGAGGAATGCTTTTCCAATAGTCTTGAAGGAGTTCCCACATACGCTGAGCACTTGTTGACTGCTTTTCCGTACCTCTGCGGTCCAACTCATCCCAAACCATCTCAATTGTGTTGTGGTCGGGTGATTGGACACCAGGTCATCTGATGCAGCACTCCATCACTCTTCTTATTGGTCAAATAGTCCTTACACAGCCTGGAGGTGTGTATTGTCTCATTGTCCTGTTGAAAAACTAATTATAGTCCCACTAAGTGCAAACCAGATGGGATGGTGTATTGCTGCAGAATACTGTGGTAGCCATGCTGGTTAAGTGTGCCTTGAATTCTAAATAAATCACAGACGGTTTCACCAGCAAAGCACCATCACACCTCCTCCTCCATGCTTCACAGTGGGAACTACAAATGCGGAGATCATCCGTTCACCTACTCTGCTTCTCACAAAAAAAATTTGTCACCAAAAATCGCACATTTGGACTCATCAGACCAAAGGACAGATATCCACCAGTCTAATGTCCACTGCTCGTGTTTCTTGGCTCAAGCAAGTCTATTCTTATTATTGGTGTTCTTTAGTAGTGGTTTCTTTGCAGCAAATCGACCATGAAGGCCTGATTCATGCAGTCTCCTATGAACAGTTGATGTTGAGATGTGTCTGTTACTTGAACTCTGTGAAGCATTTATTTGGGCTGCAATTTGAGGCTAGTAACTAATGAACTTATCCTCTGCAGCAGAGGTAACTCTGTCTTCCTTTCCTGTGGTGGTCCTCATGAAAGACAGATTCATCATAGCGCTTGATGGTTTTTGTGAATGCACTTTTCTGGATTGACTGACCTTCATGTCTTAAAGTAATGATGGACTGTCGTTTTATCTTTGCTTATTTGAGCTGTTCTTGCCATAATTTGGACTTGGTCTTTTACCAAACACTTTTTGGGTTACTACATGATTCCATATGTGTAATTATTTTAACATTTTGATGTCTTCACTATTTTTCTACAATGCAGAAAATAGTAAAAATAAACCCTCGAATGAGTAGGTGTCCAAACCTTCGACTGGTACTGTGACATTTCATTTTTCTTTTCATTGTTATTGAGGGTATTGTGTGTAGATTGATGAAAAAACAATTTAATCCATTTTAGAATAAGTCTGTAATGTAACAAAGTGGAAAAAGTCGAGGGGTCTGAATACTTTCTGAATACTTTCTGTTTTACAGTATAGAAATTAAAGGACTTTATGTATTTCGTCACCCCGTTTGAAGTTGTCATAAGTATTTGGACAAATTCACTTTGTGTGTTCAGAATGGTATTTGGTCACATTCCTAGAATGCAATGGCTACATTATATTAAACTAGTGGCTCTACAAGCTTGTTGGATGCATTTGCACTTTGTTTTGGATTATGTTGTGCCCAATAGAAATTAATGGTAAAAATGTATTGTCATTTCGGAGTAACTTTTATTGTAAATAAGAATAGAATGTTTCTGAACACTTCTACATTTTAATGTGGTTACTACCAGGATTGTGGATAATCATGAATGAATTGTGAATAATGATAGGTGAGAAAGACATATCATACCCCCAAGAAAAACATCCCGTTACTGGTTATGGTGAGAGGTTAGCATGTTTCGGGGGCATGATCTTTGCATCTGTAGCCAGGTTTCTGCGTGATGACGTAGTGTACATAAAAAGGACTTTTGAGGTTACATTTTAATGTACCAAATAATTTACAACTCTGATGGTTTTGTCACACAAAGTGTTGCCAAGCATTGATCATCATGTCACCAGAATAAGACCCTCTATTTACTAAAAAGGAGCATCAAGCTCCTCGCGGTGCACTTTCACCACCCTGTGAAGTTTATAAGTCATTTCATCTGGAATCTAATAAACGTTGTGCTTTCCGGGGTCGTAGTGGGAGGATCACACTCCATATTGCGTGACAGACACAAAAGGATCCCTCCTTGTCTAGTGTCTTTTAATTTTCCCGACATTTTGCTGTTTCCATCAGGCCTGTCATGACTCTTTATTTTTATCAGACGGAGTTCACGCTCCATAAAGGTTGGATGGAAACCTGGTCAGTAACTTTCTTCATGGTTATCCGTAATCATGGTAGCATCCACGTTGTAACAAATAACATTTTATTTGAAGTGTTGAGAAACACATTTTATTCTTATTTAGAATAAAAGTTACTCCAAAATTACACATTATTTACCATTCGTTACATCATAATCAAAAACAAAGCGCAAATGCATCCAACAAGTTAGTCGTCACAAGCTTAATGTAGTCATTGTGTGCTGGGAATATGGGACCAAATCTGAACTTCTTACAGTTTTATTCACAATAGGTGAATTTGTCCAAATATTTATGCCTTCAAATAGGGCAACTAGATGCATTAATTTCTAAAAAGGAAAATATAAGTACTTTGTATGAAAATAACCTCAAATAAAAGCTAACATTGTGTACGGTCATTTTATCTCAAATCCAAAATGCTGGATTATTGAGCCAAATTGTTATGTGGGGTATTGTATAGGTATGTTTTTACCATTCAGTCAGTCTAAGACCAGTCCCAGCACAGCTGGGGGCATATTCATTACGCCGATTCTGTTGCATAACGTTTATTCAAACAGAGACCTGACTGTTCAATGGAAACTCGTTTTGCTCAGTTTGCTTCTGTTTTAGTTCTTCAACTGTAAACGGTTTCCATAATGAATGTGCACCTGGAGTTAGTGAAAAGTTAGTGCATATGTGCTTACAGGAGCAGCTGGAGCATGCAGAGGTGAGCACGGCCCTGCGTTACCTTGGCCAGTACTACTTCAAGAACAAACTTTATGAGGAGGCTTCACTGTGTGCCCAACGCTGCTGTGACTACAATGACGTAAGCATGTCCTCCAGTTGAATGTTGTTCATGGGGAAAAGTGTCCATCTTATCAAAATATCTACATACACTACTGCTTGTCCGGTACTGTTGTCAGACCAGATGTATTTCTGGTGTCCCTCTACAGGCTCGTGAGGAAGGCAAGGCTCTACTCAGACAGATCTCCCAGGTCAGAGACCATATGGAGGCCTCTAACACCACCCCCGTGAGGAGGGTGTCTCCTCTCGATCTGTCCTCCTTCTCTCCCTGACACACCACCCTACTGGCTAGCTGAAGGCTCTGGGACAATCTGCCTTATCCTGGTGGTTCCAGATACAGTTATGGTGAATTAGTATTGAATACCATATTGAGGGAGACTGAATGTCTACCCTTATACATAATGTAAATATTTTCTGTGTATGTTTACATGTCCGTGCAGCAGTTGCCACCCTGCTTTTGAATAAGAAAGAATTATCTGAACCACTGAGTCATTAAATCAATGGAAACTGCATGCTAATGTTACTTAGAATAAATTCATTAAAAAAATTACAAGATTTTATTATAAATTTTACTGTTGCACCAAAGTATATCGAAAGACTGGACAAACATTGAAAGCAAAACCTTTACATTAGAGAATGCAATGTAAATAATGTCTAATAGTAACAATTCTTAAAGCACTTTAGCAGGAGGTAATATGTGCATCAGTCCTCATTCAACCAGAACCTTGTAGCATTGTGTTTAATTAATACTCCGGTATACCAGAGTCCACTACAAACAACTTTTGCATTCCTAAGGAAGACAGCTTAGCAGTGCAGGTACTGTAGTAACACTTGAAATAAAGTAATTTAAAGCAATTGCAAAATAGTACAGATTTACAGTTGGTTTGCATAGCAGTAGAGGATAAAGTCAGCACTTGGTCACCCTGTACCTGCCAGAGGGGCCAGGACTTGGGGGAGGGGACTGTTGGCGGGAGCGAAGGATCCGTGAGTAGGGTGTGGTTTGAGGTTGTCCGTTTCGTGACGGGGTGTGTTGTGGGAAAAGGGAGCGGAAGAAGTGTCGTTTCTCTGGGGGCTGGTTCTCAGCGTTGCCTGCTGCCCCACAGCCCCTCTTCTGACAGGAGCCGGGAGTAGCAGAGGCAGAGCCACAGGGGGGCATCTGACCCATCTGGGCCAGGGTCTCCGCCTTCCTCCTCAGGTCGGCCTTGACCAGCAGCAGGCCGTTCTGTAGCTCTACCAGGGTCTGGTCCTGAGGGAGAGGAGTGGACAGGGTGAGGGGTGGACAGGGAGCCTACAAAGTCTACATGCTTTTTCAAAGTGACAGAAACACCAACTTGGAGCAGCCCTCCTCTGCCTATGATCACTAAGAACAAAGTATTCCCCTCCCTTGCCTAGGAATGAAGTCCTATTGAATTCTATAGAGGTGTACCTGTTTTGCCAGTGTGTGGTCTGCAGTGGTGAGCGCATGGCGCAGCCTCTCCCCACCAGTGTTACGGCAGCATGCCCTCTCTCCAGACTGTAGGTTCAGACCCAGCCTCTGCAGGTCCAGACGCAACTGACGCAGGTTCTGCAGCACAAACATGTTAAAATCCCAGCAATGGTTATAGTGTTTAATACAAAAAGGTATGGGGGTAATGTGAGGAGACTACGCCCCTGGCTGGAGTACCGACCCTCTGGCCCTCCCCCAGCTTGCGGTCAGCAGCGTTGGTCAGGGCGTCGGAGTGCTCTGGTGGTGTGAGCTGCCCCTGGACACGCCTCAGTTCTGGAAGAGAGTTACAGTTATAAAGACCCATGTCATTTGCCAATCAATCATCTAGACTTCCCTCGTTCCCACACTCCCGATTGTCCTGGTCCTCCCTCTCCTCTTACCTTGTGTTTTCTCCAGCAGCTCGGCACGACACTGGTCCAGCTCAGCCCTCACTCTGCTCAGCTCTCCTGTGGTTGTGGAGGCCAGGCGCTGGGAGCGACGGGGTGTGGGGCCCTCAGCCTCTCCTCCCAGGGCTAGGGGTGGGAAGAGGGGGAGTGGGGCTGGCTCTGCTAGGGACACACCTCCCTTTTTCTCCAGGGCTGCAGTCAGTGCCTCAATCTGTTCATCACGCTCCTAGGATGGGAGGGAAGGTGGAAAGGAATCAACCATCTGTAGCATAGAAAACTCTATTCTAAACCCACTGAAAAAGACACTAACTTAATCTACAGACTGCCCTATCCCTCACCTCTATTTCCTCGTTGTAGTATCTCTTGAGGCTTTTCTGCAGGTTGTTGATCTTGTCCTCAAACCTCTCCTCCATCAGAGCCTTCTCTGTCTCCAGGGTCTGGCTGAAGTCCTTCTCCATGCCAGAGATGACCTCCATCATCTCAGAGAACACCTGCTCTCTGACGGTGGCCTCCAGCACCTCCTTCTCTTCCCGCTGCCTCTGCACCTCCCTCTTCAGTACCTCGATGGCCCGCAGCAGAGCCTGAACACAACACAGACCCAGTCAGTCACCGAGGTCCAACACACACAAGTTGACATTTCATTCAGTGGGACGTAGGACATACATCTGAATCAAACATGGTAATGTCCCCATCTTCATCGCTGTCCTCGTCTTCCTCAATCAGAGTGCTGTCATTGGCATGAGACGGGGGCTCCCGCAGCAGGGACAGGATGTAGGCCACTCGGGTTTTAGTGGACGGCCCATGGACCAGCTGAGAGAGGAGACGGACAACAAGAGGTCACAACCACTGAATATTTCTCTGAAACCAAGGCTGTATTATTAACGGCAAGGTGAGAGCTGTTTGTACCTGTGTGGCGATGGCAGAGAACTTGAGGGCCTGTAGGGTCTCGTCGTAGGTGGAGGCACAGGGGTTGATGTTGACCACCATGCTGGAGCGCCCGCGGCCGCAGAAGAAGCCCTGGAGAACCCGTGTCAGTTTACTGTCTCTGAACGGCACCACCTGAGGGGGTCGCGACCTGTAGGGACAGGAGAACGTGTCATCTGGACAGCACAATGCTGGGATACACTTCATTTACCAGCATGTGATGAATTCCTCTTGTTTTAGGTGTGTGTGGCCTACTTGTTGGTCTGGTTGTGCCTCAGAGCAGCGATACAGCGGCCCAGGGTGTGGAGGGAGGTGTTGATATTGTTGGCCTCCTTCATCCTCTCCTCGTTGCGCTGGTCCTTACAACGCTCTGAGCCAGCCAGGTCACAGACAGACAGCCTAGTGGGACAGAATCACTATTATACTAATGCTAGGTCACAGACAGCCTAGTGGGACAGAATCACTTATATTAATGCTAGGTCACAGACAGCCTAGTGGGACAGAATCACTATTATACTAATGCTAGGTCACAGACAGCCTAGTGGGACAGAATCACTATTATACTAATGCTAGGTCACAGACAGCCTAGTGGGACAGAATCACTATTATACTAATGCTAGGTCACAGACAGCCTAGTGGGACAGAGTCACTATTATACTAATGCTAGGTCACAGACAGCCTAGTGGGACAGAGTCACTATTATACTAATGCTAGGTCACAGACAGCCTAGTGGGACAGAATCACTATTATACTAATGCTAGGTCACAGACAGCCTAGTGGGACAGAGTCACTATTATACTAATGCTAGGTCACAGACAGCCTAGTGGGACAGAGTCACTATTATACTAATGCTAGGTCACAGACAGCCTAGTGGGACAGAGTCACTATTATACTAATGCTAGGTCACAGACAGCCTAGTGGGACAGTCACTATTATACTAATGCTAGGTCACAGACAGCCTAGTGGGACAGAGCCACTATTATACTAATGCTAGGTCACAGACAGCCTAGTGGGACAGAGCCACTATTATACTAATGCTAGGTCACAGACAGCCTAGTGGGACAGAGTCACTATTATACTAATGCTAGGTCACAGACAGCCTAGTGGGACAGAGTCACTATTATACTAATGCTAGGTCACAGACAGCCTAGTGGGACAGAATCACTACTACCACCAACAACAACGTCAGATCAGAACACTCAGGATAAGACAGTGGGTTGGAGAATGAGAAGCCTGGATGGGACGTACTCGCTGACGCGTGTGGCCTGGCCCTGGTTAGCTTTTGGGTGGACGTGCAGGATCCGGGTGGAGAAGATGCTGTGGCTGCGGCTGGAGTTGTGGTTGAGGTGAGTGCTGGCAAAGCTCTGGTTCCTCCGGCCAGCCCTGAGCACTCTCCAAGCCTCCTCTGCACTGCGGACCTGCACCCAGGTGAGATCTGCACAACACAAAAGCAAAGGTCAGTAATGTGAATAAACTACAATGAAAAACATTAAGACTATCTACATATTAGATATTATCTACAAGCATGTTTTCTTAGTGAATGCTTTTTACCCTTGACGTAAGGGTTCCCCTGCTTGTCATCACTCAGCCGCAGGATGGCCCTCTTCTTAGGCTGCAGGCTGGGCGGAGCCTCAAGCAGGTCGTACAGGAACTCATTGTAGATCTCATAGAAGGACACCCACACAGAGAACTGAACCCCCTCCTCCAGCTCCTCCCCTCCGCTGTGAGACAGGCTGTCTGGCTCCAGACATACACTGTCAGAGTCTGCTGGGAGACAAGTGCGTGATGAGCAGTGACCACGCAACCTCCAGGATTATACTCTACATACTACCAATGCCTATATAATAAAGCAGCTGTGTAAATAATGTATAGATATAACTCTAGACTTGGCTTCAGGGCCCACCAGGCGTCAGAGAGCAGAGTCATGTTACAGTCTGAATGCCCTCACCCTCTAGCTGGGTGACGATGTGGCTGGTTATGGAGTGTCCACCGATGCCGCTGTCCCAGGTATAAGTGCCGCCTCGCATCCGAGAAGTCATGTCATCCTCCTGTGATAGAGAAGACACAGGGAGAGGAACGTGGCATCATGTGACTTAGTTGACAAATGATTCCAGAGTGATTTGTGCTCCTGTTTCCCTCACCTCTTTGAGTAGAGCGTCTCTGCGAATCTCCTCAGCCCGGACCTCACCGGCATCCAGCTGGCGTACCTCCTGGTGGAGGACAGGCTTGAGGTCCATGGCCCCGTAGAGACGGCCCTGCAACTTCCTGAACAAAGACACCAAGGCCCGGGGCAGGAGGCCCGCCTCACGACCCACTCCTACAGGGGAAAGGTCGCGTCAGTAATTTGTGGTACCTATCTCCACTGTATATTTAACAAACAGCTAAACCAAGATAGTGGAAATGTCTAGCTTTCTGTAGTTACTTGGTGACGACCAATACCATCTCACCCTGAATGGTGTAGGTCTTGCCAGAGTTGGTGACACCATATGTGTAGAGGAGCCGACTCTCTCCACGAAGCACGTCTCTCACCATCTCCTTCATGGTGCTCTCGAAGAAGTCCTGCTGTTTGGTCTCTGGACCAAAGATCTAGAGGTACATATGAAAAGACATCCGATCTGTATATATTATAATGTAGTACGTGTCATAGTAGTCTTCTCTCAGGTCTTGTGTGAAGGTGAAACTGTTTACCTGTGAGAAGCTGAACTTGTGCATGCTCTGGGTGACTCCCCTCTCTGCACTCTTCATGTTCTGGGAGTCTTTGGGGGCTTTGAGCATCAGGCTCTCTTCGTTTTGCACACACACACAGCCCTGAAATGAGAAGAGGGGAAATAACACCCGTCTCACAAGTACTTCAAAGTTGACATGGAGAATAGCATGGGACGATAATATAATTTAGAGTGCAGATTGTACCTGTTCCTCTCCCCTTTCCTTCTCTCCCTCAGTCAGTGGGCGGATACGCAGAAACACCTTCACTTTGTCAGTGTTCCCCTCACCACCGCTGCCTTGTCTGATCACCCCAGGCTTTGCCAATGCTTTCTGAATATTGGAGGAAAGAAAGTGGTGATAGTACAGTTCTGTGATGAACAGCATTGTTGAACATTTAGGCCTATCACTATAGGCCTATCACTGATCCCCCTGTGTAAATCCGCTACACACTTAAAGTTCCAATGGAAATCGGTGTTTTGGCGCAAAATGTTTATGAATGAACAAATGACAAGCAAAATATGTCATACAGGATTGATAGGTCAGTTAGAGGGAGTAGTCCCTAAGCAAACAGCTTGTGTAACATCTGACCAGAATAAAGCACTTGTGACTTTAGAAAGGCAGGGCAGGATGGACATAGGTCTGTAACAGTTTGGGTCTAGAGGGGGGATGACCGCGGCAGCTTTCCAATCTTTAGGGATCTCGGACGAAACGAAAGAGGTTGAACAGACTGGTAATAGGGGTTGCAACAATGGAGGCGGATAATTTTAGAAATAGAGGGTCCAGATTGCCTAGCCCAGCTGATTTGTACGGGTGGGGGGCTGTTGGCCGGGGTTGGGGTAGCCAGGAGCAAAGCATAGCCAGCCTAGAGAAAAATGCTTATTGAAATGTTCAATCATCATGGATTTATCGGTGGTGACTAGCCTCAGTGCAGTGGGCAGCTGGGAGGAGGTGCTCTTGTTCTCCATGGACTTGAGTGTCCCAAAACTTTTTGGAGTTAGAGCTACAGGATGCACATTTCTGTTTGAAAAAGCTAACCTTTGCTTTCCTGACTTCCCTGAACAGTTGCATATCGTGGGGACTATTCGATGCTATTGCAACAGGATGATTTTGTGCTGGTCAAGGGCAGTCAGGTCTGGAGTGAACCAAGGGCTATATCTGTACTTAGTTCTACATTTTTTGAAAGGGGCATGCTTATTTAAGATGGTGAGGAAATTACTTTTAAAGAACGACCAGGCATCCTCGACTGACGGGATGAGGTCAATATCCTTCCAGGATACCTGGGCCAGGTCAATTAGAAAGGCCTGCTCGCAGAACTGTATTAGGGAGCGTTTGACCGCGGACCCATTACGGATGCAGGCAATGAGGCAGTGATCGCTGAGATCCTTATTGAAAACAGCAGAGGTATATTTGGAGGGCAAGTTGGTCAGGATAATATCTATGAGGGTGACCATGTTTACGAATTTAGGGTTGTACCTGGTGGGTTCCTTGATAATTTGTGTGAGATTGAGGGCATCTAGTTTAGATTGTAGGACTGCTGGGGTGTTAAGCATATCCCAGTTTAATTCACCTAACAGAACGAACTCTGACGATAAATGGGTGGCAATCAATTCATATATGGTGTCTAGGACACAGCTGGGAGCTGAAGGGGGGGGGGGGGTCTATAACAGGCAGCAACAGTGAGACTTATTTCTGGAGAGATACATTTTTCAAATTAGAAGCTCGAACTGTTTGGGCATAGACCTGGAAAGTATGACAGAACTTTGCAAGCTCTCTCTGCAATAGATTGCAACTCCTCCCACTTTGGCAGTTCTATCTTGACGGAAAATGTGTGTTGGGGACAGAGAATAAAAGGATCAGATTTCTGGGGATGATAGAATAGATTCAGGGCATAATGTATGCTGGGGTGCGGTTACAGTGGAGGTAAGCCCAGGCACTGAGTGATAAGAGAGGTTGCATCTCTGGACACGCTGGTTATACTGGGTGAAGTCACTGCATGTGCGGGAGGTGGGACAAAGGAGGTATCTAAGGTATGTACAGTGGTACTAGGGGGCTCCGCAGTAAACTAAAAACAATGATAATTATCCTATTAATATTACATTCACTGATAAACAAGTACTGGTAGGCCTGTAATAAAGGAACCTTAAATATGCGTCTCGAGTGCAGAGTGTTACGAGCTCTGTCAGAGCTAAGGCCTCACCTCTCTGATGGATGGCCGAGGTTCTAGTCCAGGGGAGATGATGGAGATCTCAGGCAGAGTCACTTCGTTCAGTCGTTGTCCTACCAGGCCGCCGATGTCAGCTGCCGTGGATTCAAACACAGCCATGCCCCCCTCCTCCTCGTCAGACAGGACTCCACACGGAGATGCCATAGACAACGCCATAACCTTTTGGGTGACTGAATTGAGATTCTGGGATCACAGAACTGTCAAGAGTGAGTGAAATCTACATCAACACGTTTTCCAGGTTTACTAAAATAACATATGTAGAAAAGGGAGGAAGGGAAGCGCTGCTAAGGGACACAGTAGTAGGTTTTGGTAGACAGAAGGAGCTCTTTGGTAAAAGGGGTAAATTTGTCATCAAAAAGAAAGGAGGACCAAGGCACTTAATGTAATTAAAATGGCATTTTTCATAAGGCATTTTCAAAGGAAACATTGAACATGCCATACAAATAAAGCCATTTGAATTCATTATATGCAGAGTGCCTTGGTCCTCCTTTTTGACATCTTTCATATGTATTTGACATTTTAGTAATTTAAAAACTTACAGTAATGATTGCATACATTGTAAGAATTTTTTCGTACTAGTCCCCCATGGGAATCTAACCCACAACCCTGGCGCGTTATGCTCTACTAACGGAGTTAAAAACATAGTCCCGTGTATCTTGTTAAATGTAGGTACGGGAACCTTGGATGACTCGAGGGGCCAAAGTTTGCTGGTCTGCAAAAGACTGGTGTTTATTCTAGAGGGTTAACTAGCCCAGTTTGGTTTTCAGATCTAAAAGTGGTTTAAAGTCAAAAGTCCCACCTCACGTATTAGATTGAGACACTTCCATGCCTCAATCCCAAATTAAAATGGTCATTACTGTTATTTTTAGACATCTGAATACATTAGCTACAGGGCTGCTGCTGCAGTGTTGAAAACGTGGCCAACACTTTTGAACCAACATAAAGCAATCCATTGGCTGGCCTGGTGATTGGCAGGTACACGCAAACAGACTGACTGCTTTGTTTCGTTAAACTGCCCCGGTAACTAACAGTTACCTAGCAAATCGTTTTTTAATTCAAATGTGTTGAATGTAATTTGCAAAATAAAATATTTGTAATGCGCTTTTCATCGTACAATAATAATCTCAAATGCACTAACGTTACCTAGCAAGCGCTGATTAACGTTAGCAAAAACAAGATAACTTAACTGGCTAACGTTCGCCATTTATCTAGCAAAGGTATTTCGCTTCAGGTAACGTTAGTTTCATCAAGTGAATGCTCTAATTCTAAAGTAAATCTAATTACCTCGTCAGTAGCGGTGAGTTATCTTCGTAAATGCAACCCCCCCCCCAAAAAACGACCCTTTTAAACAGAAACAACTTGCTCTATCTGGCCATGAAATGCTACCTGACGATGCCCCTTGTTTTGTGCATAGACACTTCCCTCAAGGCGTCCACTGACTCAACCAATTCAAACATCGCGCTTCACGTGCACAACCAATCACAGGATAAAGGTTACACAGACGCCGCACAGACATCGACCAATAGGAAGCTCGTAGCTACAGACAAATTACTCGATGAATGCGAATTTAGAACGTGTTTATTTGCTCATTTGAATGTTTTAGCTAGTTACGTATGTGTTATTTTATATCTACAAATGTTCTAATACTGTCATCTAGCAAAATGCCATTGCATGGACCCTACCTAGCCCTGGATTAAACATTATCCGGTTCCAGTCCAGGATGAGGTTTACATTTTGTTTAGTCAACAATTATAGAACTAATCTGTTATCTGTAGTTTAGTCTGTTCGGGGTCCGGGAAACTAGCCCTATACGTCTATGGGGGATTATCCCATTTCTGCCACAATAGTAGCGATTCAGGTTTGAGCAGAAAACGTGAACCAGGCAGGCAGCATCCCTGTTGGCAAAGAATAAGCACACTGCCGTAAATGTCCTGACTCCCGACCTTTTGGTAGAATACTTGTTTTGTTTTTTGTAATAGGGCGTTCCATTGAGACCAGGTTTCTTTTGCAAGGGATTTCTGCATTTTACAATTACACAACAAATAACACAGGAAATACACCTGAAAATAATAATACAAAGAAAAATAAAGCACACTCATGAAAAACAAATCACATTTCTCAACAAACTGGCTTTCAACATACAGAGAGCAATTAAAATAAATCCAAATGGTGTTTCATCAATACAATATCTTTTTATAATTCAAGTAGCTTTTTGTAAATTTACAAAACAGTTGGAGGATGCGGGCATCGATCCCGCTACCTCTCGCATGCTAAGCGAGCGCTCTACCATTTGAGCTAATCCCCCGATATGTCATTTACAGTCCTCGGGACAATTTAACCGTGTACCTATCTGACTCGTCGCTCTGCAGTGCTGTACATATAATGCTAAGAAAACATGAAATAGCTCAGACAATGTACATATAATTATAGTTCTACACAGCGGCAGCCACGCAAAATACATATTTTCTCTTTTTTTAATCTGAATGATCTAACTTGGTTTACTGTAGACCTAGTGGGTGGGTGGAGTGAGTACAGTATCTGCTGTATAACAAGAAGATGGCGAGCGGGGTTGGAAGTGAGTAAACGAGCCTGTTGTCAAATTATATTATTTTTAATGCATGGCAACCAGATGTTCATGAGTCGTTTGCACTATAGTCTTGTGGATGATGTAACGTTACACGGCATTGCAAATCGGTGAATTCTTAATAGCCTACCCATGCTGGCATGAGCTTTGAATGAATGGCTCACTCTTCCCTTCTCGCTAGACAACGTTAGCTGACCAGTTAGCAGAAGCTCGCTAGCTAGCTATTCTAAGTCACTAGCAAAATATTGCTAGTAGGTGCTTGTGCGGAAGTTCATCCTTCCGTATGTCTGATTAGAAAGGTGTTGAGATGAGTGCTTCGTTACTTTTGAAACATTCGTAGGGCATTTTGTAACAGCTCTCAAGATGGTAGCTAGCTTTAGGAAGCGCAACATTTATTTTCACCCCTCCTCCATACATGGCTTTGCTTGGTATTCAGTGTGGCCTAACCGCCTCAGCTATTTATCTGAAAGTTTATTTCATAATAGTTGTACCTAGTTGACACCAATGGGTTTTGTTTTGCAGGATCCTGGGACATCCTGACCTGTAAAATAGGATGTGATTACCAGAAATTGTATTTTTTGAATATTACATGTCCTGTACTGTCTCTGTCCATACCCGTACTTCCCCTCCACTCCTTATCTGCAGAACACAAGTTGCTCTCCATGGGGGCAAAGGAGCCGTGGTCGGTGAGGGAGAAGCTGTGCTTGGCTACCTCTGTCATGAAGAGTGGGGACCAGAACTGGTACAGCAGCACACGTTTAGGCCTACATCATGTTACTGTTCCTATGTTTTTGGACAGACCAGTCGAATCTTAGCCAGCCACCAACTTTCACTGAGTAAAGACTTCCAGTAATGGAAACATGCATTCGTCCATCTGTCACACAATTCATAATGTGAGAAAAGATTTTGGAATAGAATTGGTCAGTTGAATAGGAATTGTGATTATGCAATAATAGGATATCTATCCATACCCACAGGGTGTCTGTCAGTCGAGCCATCAAACCATTTGCAGAGTCGGGACGACCCCCTGATTGGTTCTCACAAAAGGTAGGATATGCTCCAATAAATGAACACCATGAACAATCAAGAACCTGATGATAGCATCTGAAAAAGATTTGCATTTGGTGCCCATGATGAATCACTAACCTTATGGACAGGGGTTGATTGTGTGAGAGAGGTGGCATGGGTCCTTTGCATTAACTCTACTTTCCCTAGCACTGTTTGTTTGTCATCAGTGTTCTCTTCCACTGCCCTGGCCTGTCAATAAACTGAGTACATACAGTGGGGCAAAAAAGTATTTAGTCAGCCACCAATTGTGCAAGTTCTCCCACTTAAAAAGATGAGAGGCCTGTAATTTTCATCATAGCTACACTTCAACTATGACAGACAAAATGAGAAAAAGAAATCCAGAAAATCACATTGTAGGATTTTGAATGAATTTATTTGCAAATTATGGTGGAAAGTAAGTATTTGATCAATAACAAAAGTTTATCTCAATACTTTGTTATATATCCTTTGTTGGCAATGACAAAAGTTTTCTGTAAGTCTTCACAAGGTTTTCACACACTGTTGCTGGTATTTTGGCTCATTCCTCCATGCAGATGACCTCTAGAGCAGTGATGTTTTGGGGCTGTTGCTGGGCAACACAGACTTTCAACTCCCTCCAAAGATTTTCTATGGGGTTGAGATCTGGAGACTGGCTAGGCCACTCCAGGACCTTAAAATGCTTCTTACGAAGCCACTCCTTCGTTTCCCAGGCGGTGTGTTCGGGAACATTGTCATGCTGAAAGACCCAGCCACGTTTCATCTTCAATGCCCTTGCTGATGGAAGGAGGTTTTCACTCAAAATCTCACGATACATGGCCCCATTCATTCTTTCCTTTACACGGATCAGTCGTCCTGGTCCCTTTGCAGAAAAACAGCCCCAAAGCACGATGTTTCCACGCCCATGCTTCACAGTAGGTATGGTGTTCTTTGGATGCAACTCAGCATTCTTTGTCCTCCAAACATGACGAGTTGAGTTTTTACCAAAATGTTATATTTTGGTTTCATCCGACCATATGACATACTCCCAATCTTCTTCTGGATCATCCAAATGCTCTCTAGCAAACTTCAGACGGGCCTGGACATGTACTGGCTTAAGCAGGGGGACATGTCTGGCACTGCAGGATTTGAGTCCCTGGCGGCGTAGTGTGTTACTGATGGTAGGCTTTGTTACTTTGGTCCCAGCTCTCTGCAGGTCATTCACTAGGTCTCCCTGTGTGGTTCTGGGATTTTTGCTCACCGTTCTTGTGATCATTTTGACCCCACGGGGTGAGATCTTGCATGGAGCCCCAGATCGAGGGAGATTATCAGTGGTCTTGTATGTCTTCCATTTCCTAATAATTGCTCCCACAGTTGATTTCTTCAAACCAAGCTGCTTACCTATTGCAGATTCAGTCTTCCCAGCCTGGTGCAGGTCTACAATTTTGTTTCTGGTGTCCTTTGACAGCTCTTTGGTCTTGGCCATAGTGGAGTTTGGAGTGTGACTGTTTGAGGTTGTGGACAGGTGTCTTTTTATACTGATAACAAGTTCAAACAGGTGCCATTAATACAGGTAACGAGTGGAGGACAGAGGAGCCTCTTAAAGAAGAAGTTACAGGTCTGTGAGAGCCAGAAATCTTGCTTGTTTGTAGGTGACCAAATACTTATTTTCCACCATAATTTGCAAATAAATTCATTAAAAATCCTACATTGTGATTTTCTGGAATTTTGTTTCTCATTTTGTCTGTCATAGTTGAAGTGTACCTATGATGAAAATTACAGGCCTCTCTCGTATTTTTAAGTGGGAGAAGTTGCACAATTGGTAGCTGACTAAATACTTTTTTGCCCCACTGTATATGCAGCCTGTTGAAATAAAGGAAATAATTGGCTTATCTTCTCTCTTCCTATCTCTCTATTTTTCTTCTAGCACTGTGCCTCCCAGTACTCAGAGCTCCTGGAGACAACAGAGACTCCAAAGTGAGCACAGCAGTCACTGTTATTTTCTGTCTTTTTCTGTGTGTGGCTGGATTTGTGATGGTTCTGCTGTTGCATTTCCTATGATCAGAGGGGGGTTGGAGAACATGGGTAGTATGTTAGTGCGAAGGGGGAGGCATTGGATTATGGATAACATGATCTTGTCTGGATGGCTTATGTTTATGGCACGGTATCTCTCCCCAGACGGAAACGTGGTGAGAAAGGTGAGGTGGTGGAGACGGTGGAGGATGTGATCGTCCGCAGGCTCACGGCAGAGAGGATTGATGAACTGAAGAGACTGATCAAAGACACACAGGAGAAGCACAGGTACACAGATTGTGGCAGGTAGGTAGCCTAGTGGTTAGAGCGTTGGGCTGGATCGAATCCCCGAGCTGACAAGGTAAAAACCTGTCGTTCTGCCCCTGAGCAAGGCAGTTAATCCACTGTTCCCCGGGCACCAAAGACGTGGATGTCGAATTAAGGCAGCGGACTAGGTATCCCACTTTCCCTGTGTGCAATCTCTGATAGAGGGACAATCTATTCAAGAGACTATAATGGCCTTCAGTAGATTTTTTTTCTGCTACTTGATTGACCCAACTCTGATGTCAGTTGTTGACCTGCTGCATTCACAGGAAGCTGAAGACCGAGGCAGAGCTGATCCAAGCCGGGCACCTGGACTCCAAGCTAGAGGATCTATGGGGAGAGATTGTGCAGTATGACCCTTTTATCTGTCTGCCTCTGTTACTATTTCTTTATCTATTTACATTACAGGAGGCTTCTGAGGGCTCATAATAATGGCTGTAATGGAGTGGATGGAATGGTATCAACCACACGGAAACAAGGTGTTTGATACCATTCCATGAATTCCGTTCCAGCCATTACTATGAGCCTGTCCTCCTCAATTAAGGTGCCACTAGCCACCTGTGATTTACATGTATATTTGCATTTTTCTGAGAAACGTGACTTTCTGTGCCTGTCAGGAAGAAGAAACAGGAACAGGACGAGGCAGACGTGAAAAGGAAGGTCACAGACACAGCCTATCTAGGTAACAGATAACCCACTTCATGCACACCACCAGCTGCTTTTGCCTGTAGCTTTTCTTAATCGACTCAGTAAATATAACCGTATTTTCTGCTATTGCTCCATGGGCACCCCTTTGTATATGTCTCACTCCAAACGTTGTAAAACACAATATGCCAGATAGTATACAGGTTGATGAAGATGTAGTTATGTTTCTTCAATGATTCAATAAACCCACAGGGGATGTTGAAACCAAAAAACATCATGCCAAGGGGTTTGGATGAGGAGCTCTATCAGAAAGTATATCGAAGGCTGAGATAGATGTGTACACAGCCACAAAGGTGGTCAAAGTGAATAGTAGATCAATTGTAGTGTGATTGGTCAAACTAAGAACAGTCTCACCCCGCCGCCCCACCCCCCTTCCAGCCAGACAGGCGGTGAAGAACACCCCTAAAAGAGTGCCCAGTGTGACCGTGCGCTCTCCCCTGGGGTGCGGCTCGCCAAGCCTCGAGTTCTGCCAAGGGGACACACCCCAGAGCACACCCGAGGACCCCAGCACCTCAGTGACTGTGAGTCCCTGTCAGCTACAGGGGAACGGGGCAGGGGCAGGGGCAGGTAGAGAGATGATTGGAGTTCAGTAGAAACATTCTTGATTTGATATCAATTAGATGTGGTGGAACGTGCTACACAGAATGCCTTTTCCTCGGCCTGCCTGCCCCTCCTTTGCATGTTATTCTCCCCCTGTTCCCTTTTCCCAACTTCATTTTCTCCCCTCCTCTGTAGGCACCAGGAGTAGTAGGGTTCATGCCCCTGACTGAGGCCTGTGGGCTGGGTGGTGCAGAGTCAGGCCTGGGCACTCTTCTGGATGAATCCCCACAAAAGAAGCTCTTGGGCCAGAAAGCCACGCCGCCACCATCCCCTCTCCTCTCTGAGCTACTGAAGAAAGGCAGTCTCCTACCCACAAGCCCCAGACTGGTATGTCTGAGAGGAAATAGTATTCCATAGAGATTGTTCACTTTCATAAAATGTAACTACCCATAGCCATTTGAACATCTCAGACACACCGTCAGATGAATCCTCTTGCAGCTACAGAGTGCTGTGTTTGTCTTATAGGTTGGAGATGGTGACCTGCCTGGTAATATGACAATAGCACATGATCTACAGCTCACAGGCTCTGTTCTTCCTGGCAGTCTAGCAACAGGTACACACACTCACACTTATCAGTCCCTCCAGAATTTTGCGATCACAACTTTTTTAGCAATATCAACAATTGCCCACATATTAAATTTGACCAATTACCACACAATTTCTGCTTAAAACTGTCTGATCACCACGATACAAAAAAGAGCTCGCAATTTTAACTAATCACAGCATTTTTACCGCATAAATTAGTTCAATCAAGTCAACAAACGTTTTCCTCATCTAATAGTTAAAATGGAGTATTGCTTAGCGTTGCATTTTGATTAGATCAAGGCTCTGCCTGCTCTCTGCACGCTCTGTGTGTGTCCGTGTGTGTGTCCGTGTGTGTGTGTGTGTGTGTGTCCGTGTGCGTTAGGTGCCCCTACACTTTCTCGTCTGCTGGAGGCTGGGCCTCAGTTCTCAACTCCGCTGGACTCCTTGGCCAGCAGCACAGACTCCTCCAGTGTCCTTCTCACTGCTGCACCCCCCACTATGGACTCCCCCGCCTCACTACACACAGGTCTCTCCCTTTCCCTACCTGCCTCCCTCTCTCTGCTTCTATACTGTACAATCACTGCCCATCCATCCTCTTCATTCTTTCGTCAACACCAAGCATCTCCTCTGTGTCTGTCATCAGATTGTGGCCATAAGTGTGTGATCAGTCTGTCACCTGAACATCAGACTCCTGTACATGACTTGTCAGTCCATCTCATCTCCTCCAACATGAAGCACATCCCCATGATTATGTCCTCAGTCTGTTGTCTTTACCCAGAGATTGGATTTGAATCATGTAAGGCTGTTAGTAATCCGTGTGTGTGTGTGTGTGTGTGTGTGTGTGTGTACAGGAGGGAATGAGGTGGGGGCCTCCCTGCCTGGCCCAGGGGATGGGACAGAAGAAGACCTAGTGACAGTGTCCTACATGGCAGAAGAATTGGACCTGGAGACAGTGGGGGACATCATTGCCATCATCGAGGACAAGGTGCTCCTTCTACGCCTCACACACCTAAAAACATGAGATGTGTTCGAATACCCATTCTAACATACTGTATACTAAAGTCGTGGCCAAAAGTTTTGAGAATGACACAAATATGAATTTTCACAAAGTCTGCTGCCTCAGTTGGTATCATGGTAATTTGCATATACTCAAGAATGTTATGAAGAATGATCAGATGAATTGCAATTAATTGCAAAGTCTCTCTTTGCCATGCAAATGAACTGAATCCCCCCCAAAACATTTCCACTGCATTTCAGCCCTGCCACAAAAGGACCAGCTGACATCATGTCAGTGATACTCTCGTTAACACAGGTGTGAGTGTTGACGAGAACAAGGCTGGAGATCACTCTGTTATGCTGATTGAGTTCTAATTAACAGACTGGAAGCTTCAAAAGGAGTTTGGTGCTTGGAATTATTGTTCTTCCTCTGTCAAACATGGTTACCTGCAAGGAAACATGTGCCGTCATCATTGCTTTGGCACAAAAAGGGCTTCACAGGCAAGGATATTGCTGCCAGTAAGATTGTACCTAAATCAACCATTTATCGGATCATCAAGAACATCAAGGATAGCGGTTCAATTGTTGTGAAGAAGGCTTCAGGGTGCCAAAGAAAGTCCAGCAAGCGCCAGGACCGTCTCCTTAAGTTGATTCAGCTGTGGGATCGGGGCACCACCAGTACAGAGCTTGCTCAGGAATGGCAGCAGGCAGATGTGAGTGCATCTGCACACACAGTGAGGCAAAGACTTTTGGAGGATGGCCTGGTGTCAAGAAGGGCAGCAAAGAAGCCACTTCTCTCCAGGAAAAACATCAGCGATAGACTGATATTCTGCAAAAAGTACAGGGATTGGACTGCTGAGGACTGGGGTAAAGTTTGTCCGGAGAAGACAAGGTGAACGCTACCATCAGTCCTGTGTCATGCCAACAGTAAAGCATCCTGAGACCATTCATGTGTGGGGTTGCTTCTCAGCCCACGGAGTGGGCTCACTCACAATTTTGCCTAAGAACACAGCCATGAATAAAGAATGGTACCAACACATCCTCTGAGAGCAACTTCTCTCAACCATCCAGGAACAGTTTGGTGACGAACAATGCCTTTTCCAGCGTGATGGAGCACCTTGCCATAAGGCAAAAGTGAGTGGCTCGGGGAACAAAACATAGATATTTTGGGTCAAAGGCCAGGAAACTCCCCAGACCTTAATCCCATTGAGAACTTGTGGTCAATCCTCAAGAGGCGGGTGGACAAACAAAAGCTCACATATTCTGACAAACTCCAAGCATTGATTATGCAAGAATGGTCTGCCATCAGTCAGGATGTGGCCCAGAAGATAATTGACAGCATGCCAGGGCGGATTTCAGAGGTCATGTAATTGTCAATAAAAGCCTTTGACACGTATGAAATGCTTGTAATTATACTTCAGTATTCCATAGTAACATCTGACAAAATATCTAAAGACACTGAAGCAGCAAACTTTTTGGAAATTAATATTTGTGTCATTCTCAAAACTTTTGACCATGACTGTACATACTTAATGGGTATATAGAACCTACTATATACTATTAGTTAATTTTAGTATACTGTAAACGAACGGTATGCTTTCAGTTGAGCATATTAGCGCTAAGTCTGTCTACCGGGAGTTGATGCTGTTGCTATGCAATCTTTTGACAGCTTGTTAGCATAACAAATTACTAGCTAGACATTTTACGACTTCGGGTGTGTTAGTAAATTCAATCTGGAGTGTCAGAGTGCATTCTGGGCACTCGTAAATTCCGAGCATTGTCAGCTTGTCCGTTCGTAAATTCCGAGCGTTTCCCTCTCAGAGTGTTGAGTGCACACTGGAGGTTCTGGCCGAGGAGTAGGGTTGATCCGAGCGTTTCCCTCTCGGAGTGTTGAGTGCTAACTAACTTTAGGTATCTAGCTAACATACTGGTACCTGAAATGATATGCTATGTGGTGCGTAAAGGATAGCGTAGCCAACAAACTGTTAGCCAACACAACTTGTAGCATAACTTAGCTGAAAAGTCATTACTTTATTACATTGCTCAACATTTTCTTAACATTTGTCATAATTAGTTAAAGCATTGAATTTGTATCCGCTCTCATCGGACTTGGGCTGCATATTTTCTGCCATTGTCTTCCAATCTGAAAACGTTGTGAAGCCACGCCCATTTTGGGAAGAATTGCATTAATAGTGAAATGTGTCCACTGCTTGTATACTTCGCATTTTGGCAAATGTAGAATGACATCCGGGAACTTTTGGCATTCTAACTATATCCAAATTATGACCAATAAGCATACTAAATACTCCATTTACGTCACAAATAGTAGGGTTTGTGCGGTTAGTATGAGTATTCGAACACAGCAACGGAATGATACTCAACTGTTCTGCCTATAAAGCCATAGTGATATCAGCCTCCTCTCCTTAATAGCAGTACATTTAATAGGTTTTCCTGAGGTGTCTTTACAGTGACAAACTGTGACCTGTCATCCTACAGGGTGATGAGAATACTGAGGCTTTGGATGCGGCTGCAGTGGAGGCTGCTCTGTCCCTGTGTGAGGAGACAGGCCATGCCCTGTCTGGCCATTGGGAGCCAGGGCCCTTCAAGTCCCCTGAGTGTGACCGTTCTGGGGCCTCACACCTCTCCTCCCTCGCTGGCAGTCTGGAGATGAAGAGGGAGGTCATGCAGTTACGGGGTGGGACCTCTGCATGTGACAGCCAGGACAACTGTCCATCAGGGTACCCACACCCCCTGGGCATCAGCGGCCTTCCTCCCTCCTCCTCCTCTTCCTCCTCCTGCTCGTCTATGATGCTGGAGCACAGCCAGGCTATTGGGGCTCGTCTGCAGCCTGGGGCCATGGGCGGGGCCGATGGGGAGGGAAGCCCAGTCTCTCCCCACGCCACCATCAGGTGTGAGAGTGAAGAGTGGACGCAGCAAGGAGCTGACAACCCATATGCAGGTCACTCATAGCCCTGGCACATCAGACTGACAGTCATACACAGAGGCCCAGACACCTGCCTTGGGCACAAGCTCTTGAGTAAACACGTTTGCCATCTGTTCTCATCATCACTTCCTGTTTCTCTTTTCACTTTCTCTTTCTCCCTCAGACTCCGAGGATGGCCCCATGACAAGAAGACATTCCAAGGTACACCTCGCCCTCACTGAGGAGAGAACAGGCTTGTGCTGCTGATACCTGTTGTCCTTGTGTTAGAACCTGAAATCCACTGTAGATATATCCAACTCACTCTCTCGCCCTCTCTCTCTGAACCTGTGTAGGACGTGAAGGAGGAAGAGGGGGTGAGCGACGGAGAGGAGGGGAGTGCCTCAGAGACTAAAGAGGGCCTGGATGGGGATGGGGGGGATGAGGAGGGGGACGGAGCAGAGGCCTACCTGTCGGAGGCAGAGGGGGAGACCGAGCTGGAACCCCCAGCCAGTGAGAGTGAGGACGGTTACAGTCTGCACACAGCCTCCTCCTCTCTGCAGCTCCACACCACTGCAGACTCTATCCCCAGCAGCCCTGCCTCCTCCCAGTTGTGAGTCACACACACACCACACACACACACACACACCACCAAGCATGTCTATATCTGGTCAAAACTCCCTCTCTCTTTTTCTCTGTCTATTCAGTTCAATGTGCAGTGAGGACCAGGAGGCCAGACAGGCTCAGAAGATCTGGAAAAAAGCCATCATGCTGGTATGGCGTGCAGCTGCCAATCATAGGTAAGAATCTCACTCATGGAACCCCGGGCTATAACAGGATCCTGCCTGCACCATGCTCCAGGCCTCTCATTTCAGCTTTTGAAAGTGATATATTTGCTGTGTTCCTGATGCAGGTATGCTAATGTATTCCTGCAGCCTGTGACTGATGACATTGCCCCGGGGTACCACAGTATTGTTCACAGGTAAGCACTGACATAGGGAACAGGTAAACACTGACCACTGACACAGGGAACAGGTAAACACTGACCACTGACACAGGGAACAGGTAAACACTGACCACTGACACAGGGAACAGGTAAACACTGACCACTGATACAGGGAACAGGTAAACACTGACCCACTGATACAGGTAACAGGTAAACACTGACCACTGACACGGAACAGGTAAACACTGACCACTGATACAGGGAACAGGTAAACACTGACCACTGACACAGGGAACAGGTAAACACTGACCACTGACACAGGGAACAGGTAAACACTGACCGCTGACACAGGGAACAGGTAAACACTGACCACTGATACAGGGAACAGGTAAACACTGACCACTGATACAGGGAACAGGTAAACACTGACCACTGACATAGGGAACAGGTAAACACTGACCACTGATACAGTGAACAGGTAAACACTGACCACTGACACAGGAGGAACAGGTAAACACTGACCGCTGACACAGGGAACGGGTAAACACTGACCACTGACACAGGGAACAGGTAAACACTGACCACTGACACAGGGAACAGGTAAACACTGACCACTGACATAGGGAACAGGTAAACACTGACCGCTGGCACAGGGAACAGGTAAACACTGACCACTGACACAGGGAACAGGTAAACACTGACCACTGACACAGGGAACAGGTAAACACTGACCACTGACACAGGGAACAGGTAAACACTGACCGCTGACACAGGGAACAGGTAAACACTGACCACTGACACAGGGAACAGGTAAACACTGACCACAGGGAACAGGTAAACACTGACCACAGGGAACAGGTAAACACTGACCACTGACACGGGGAACAGGTAAACACTGACCACTGACACAGGGAACAGGTAAACACTGACTACTGACACAGGGAACAGGTAAACACTGACTACTGACATAGGGAACAGGTAAACACTGACCGCTGGCACAGGGAACAGGTAAACACTGACCACTGACACAGGGAACAGGTAAACACTGACCACTGACACAGGGAACAGGTAAACACTGACCACTGACACAGGGAACAGGTAAACACTGACCACAGGGAACAGGTAAACACTGACCACAGGGAACAGGTAAACACTGACCACTGACACGGGGAACAGGTAAACACTGACCGCTGACACAGGGAACAGGTAAACACGGACCGATGACACAGGGAACAGGTGCTTTCTTTGCTGGCTTGGCCTTCCCATTCAGTCTATCTGTCGGACAACCTGACCACGCTCCTCTCTTCTCCGCACCTCTCTCTCCTCCGCCCCTCTCTCTCCTCCGCCCCTCTCTCTCCTCCACCCCAGGCCCATGGACCTGTCCACCATTAAGAAGAGCATTGAGACCGGTCTGATCCGCACCACGGCAGAGTTCCAGCGGGACATCATGCTGATGTTCCAGAACGCGGTGATGTACAACAGCTGTGACCACGACGTGTTCCACATGGCCCTGGAGATGCAGAGGGACGTCCTGGAGCAGATCCAGCAGTTCCTGGCCACACAGCTCATCATGCAGACATCCGAGTCTGGCGTCAGCGCCAAGAGCCTGAGGGGCCGGGAGAGCACCCGCAAGCAGGACCCCTCGGACAAGGTGTTCTGCTCATTGGGACGGCACGGGGTAGTGGGTCTATAGATAAGAATGAGAGGAGAGAGTGGGGGGAGAATGGAGAGTCCAGGAGAGGAAAGGAAGGTGAGGATTTGGGGATGCAAGGAGAGCCAGATTAGGGGTCTGTTTAACCTCAGAGGAAAGGAAATGGCACAAGTCTCTTACCATTGGCAGGCAACAAAACACAGTGTCCTAGATTTTATATGGGGCACATGTAAGTCAGCCATAGTGTTTTCTTAATACATGACCTGTGCTTCACTCTTCATTTTATCCATTTCCCCATTGATATCCTTCACTATTATCCACTATGAGTTGTCATGGATGGAGACCATACGGTCGGTTGGCTTCATGGGCTTGGATGGTGTTAAACTCATGATAGTAGATAGGAACCCGACTCCCTCAGATGTATGTCTGGTAATACTGTTGAATTGCTTCACAGACAATGACACAAAATAGTTGAAACGCATGCACTGCTCCCATACCTGTGCATATATAAACTCAGCAAAAAAAGAAACGTCCCTTTTTCAGGACCCTGTCTTTCAAAGATAATTCGTAGAAATCCAAATAACTTCACAGATCTTCATTGTAAAGGGTTTAAACACTGTTGTCCATGCTTGTTCAATGAACCATAAACAATTAATGAACATGCACCTGTGGAATGCTCGTTAAGACACTAACAGCTTACAGACGGTAGGCAATTAAGGTCACAGTTAGGAAAACTTAGGACACTAAAGAGCCCTTTCTACTGATTCTGAAAAACACCAAAAGAAAGATGCCCAGGGTCCCTGCTCATCTGTGTGAACATGCCTTAGGCATGCTGCAAGGAGGCATGAGGACTGCAATCTGGCCAGGGCAATAAAATTGCAATGTCCGTACTGTGAGACGCCTAAGACAGCGCTACAGGGAGACAGGATGGACTCTGATCATCCTCGCAGTGGCAGACCACGTGTAACAACATCTGCACAGGATCGGTACATCCAAACATCACACCTGCGGGACAGGTACAGGATGGCAACAACAACGGCCTGAGTTACACCAGGAACGCACAATCCCTCCATCAATGCTCAGACTGTCCACAATAGGCTGAGAGAGGCTGGACTGAGGGCTTGTAGGCCTGTTGTAAGGCACTGACGAGTTGCCGTTTTGTCGGCCTGTACTCTGGAGCGGGATCGATTTGGAGGTCATGGTCTGGGGCGATGGAGGGTCCGTCATGGTCTGAGGCGATGTGTCACAGCATCATTGGACTGAGCTTGTTGTCATTGCAGGCAATCTCAATGCTGTGTGTTACAGGGAAGACATCCTCCTCCCTCATGTGGTACCCTTCCTGCAAGCTCATCCTGACATTACCCTCCAGCATGACAATGCCACCAGCCATACTGCTCGTTCTGTGCGTGATTTCCTGCAAGACAGGAATATCTGTTCTGCCATGGCCAGCGAAGAGCCCGGATCTCAATCCCATTGAGCACGTCTGGGACCTGTTGGATCGGAGGGTGAGGTCTAGGGCCATTCCCCCCAGAAATGTCCGGGAACTTGCAGATGCCATGGTGGAAGAGTGGGGTAACATCTCACAGCAAGAACTGGCAAATCTGGTGCAGTCCATGAGGAGGAGATGCACTGCAGTACTTAATGCAGCTGGTGGCCACACCAGATACTGACTGTTACTTTGATTTTGACCCCCCCTTTGTTCAGGGACACATTATTCCATTTCTGTTAGTCACATGTCTGTGGCACTTGTTCAGTTTATGTCTCAGTTGTTGAATCTTATGTTCATACAAATATTTACACATGTTAAGTTTGCTGAAAATAAACGGAGTTGACAGTGAGAGGATGTTTCTTTTTTTGCTGAGTTTAGGAACAACGTGAGACAAAGGTCACTGTGAGTCCACGCAGTTAAATTTCTCTCAACTCTCAATCTGATGCATATCTGACACACGCACACACACTTTCTTGTCCATCCTTTCACAGCCTTTGTGTCTGTTGGCTTTTTGTGTATTTGTGTGGGTTTGTGTGCGCGTGTATTTTGTGTGTGTACCTCAGCTTGTTATATAATGTATGTGAAGACAGCCATGGCAACACTCCAACCTTGTGTTCCTCTCCAGTTTCTCTAGCTCTGGCTGGTAGAAAGCAGGAAAGAAGGTCATGGTTTAGGGAGACAATCTATTTTCGATTTAGCAGGACAGATCTAATTTTTATTGTATTTTAATTTTGCTATGCTACAAAATGTCATATTTGGTCACATGGTACATATTGTCACTGGGATGTTTAGATTTGGTTAACCACAAAAAATGGCTCCAACAATCTCTTCATAATCCAAGTGAGGAATTGGTTTCCCACCTGTTTTAAGAAAAGAAGTTGCCTCAGTTCTTGAACCACTCCTGTGAGATGGGTCCTGTACCTGCTGCTCTATGTTTGCCCACGGGGTTATATTGTATACAGTATTTATAGTGTCCATGAGTGGTGGTGTGCATTTATTTTATACCCTCTTTTGGATGGGTCTGTATCTTTTTATGTGGGTGTATGTAGTTCTCTGTTGTCGGGATGGGTGCTCCACTGCTCCTCTTCTTTCCTTGTTTTCTGTGTGGGTGTGTCTTTTGATCCCTCTTTCTGACTGTATCCTTTGTCCTCTCACAGGACAGTGTCCCCATGGCCTCTCCTGCCTTCCTTCTCTCTCTCTTTGTAAGTACCCGGTCTGCAGTTTATGACCTGTCAGACTACAGCTGGGGTATTCACATTCTGCAGCTTATGACCTGTCAGACTACAGCTGGGGTATTCACATTCTGCAGTTTATGACCTGTCAGACTACAGCTGGGGTATTCACATTCTGCAGTTTATGACCTGTCAGACTACAGCTGGGGTATTCACATTCTGCAGCTTATGACCTGTCAGACTACAGCTGGGGTATTCACATTCTGCAGTTTATGACCTGTCAGACTACAGCTGGGGTATTCACATTCTGCAGTTTATGACCTGTCAGACTACAGCTGGGGTATTCACATTCTGCAGTTTATGACCTGTCAGACTACAGCTGGGGTATTCACATTCTGCAGTTTATGACCTGTCAGACTACAGCTGGGGTATTCACATTCTGCAGTTTATGACCTGTCAGACTACAGCTGGGGTATTCACATTCTGCAGTTTATGACCTGTCAGACTA